>NW_017732765.1:123468-134799 GCF_001890085.2 Hipposideros armiger | reverse complement strand
TTACCCTTTTCACCCTCACAAAGTAACAACCCCCCTCCCCCCATTTATTGCCCTCCCACCCCCGATATCATGCTTATCTATTACAATTCCATTGAATCCGTTCCCACTTACTGCCCCTATTTTAAATGCTAGGTCTCTCTGCTGTCAATCATACTGCAAAAAATACTTTCAGTACATTCACTTCCTCAAGTATCGAAGTTCTTTTGCAGTTACTAGCTCTTGTTGTATTTTGATGTAGCATATAGTGCAATAAAATTATTTTTAAAACACAGATTAATAAACTACATAAACTGTAGCACAATTTCTTTTTTAAATACCTCCTTGCTTGGGGAGGAAACAATTGGTAAACTGCCAGCTTCATTTGCATCGAATCACCAAAGATGGAAACTCAGAGTTGACATCACTTGGCACACTGATGCCACATTAAGCAGCAGCTCAGTTTAGTGCTTCATCCCCACCTAATCCACACCTTTCCTAAGCAGGTATTCCAAATGAGCCTTGAAAAAAGTGTTCAGTATAATATGACTAAACGGCCCATTCAAGTGGTGCCACAAAACACGTGGCAGGAGACCAAAACCACTAAGTGGCGTCTCCCACCCTCACAAGCGTCCTTGTTGAGTATGAATCAGGTTCAGTGAAGCTTGGAAGTCATTATGTGGTGAAAGATGGGCGTTAAACATGGAAGGATGATGTCCAAGTTCAGTGGATGTCAGCTGTAAATTTCAAAGCCAAATCAGCCCTTCAAGTACCTTGGAACAAATGGGAAAATTCCAGGTGTCTGCACACCAGAGATGTTATTATAAAAACAAGGTTTGCTGTTAAGCACATCTACTACAAATGAATACTGGGCTGACATTTTCGCAGAAAGGATAAAGGAATCTTCAAAAACTTCTCTGGAAAACTAATACAGAAGAATTCATTTCAATGCAGAAACTAGGAGGGAAAAAGACAAGGGATATATTTCTTCTAAGTTTTCCTTCATTGTTTTGTTTTTAAATAAACGTAATATGATGATGTGCCCTGTGCTGTCCCCCCATCCCACCCGGACCCAATTCCTTTCTATTCCAAGGCCTTCCCTTACCTCCCAGCCTCCACTGTCCCAAGAAAGGGTCATTGCAAGAGAGAGACCCAGAAAAAAACCATTCTTGGATTTTGTGCTTTTAAAATGGGCTTTGAAAATGCACTGCAGAGACAGTAGTCTTTAGAGAAAGGCCTTCTGATATTAAAAGATTACGAAAGAGTGAGGTCCTGACACCCTGGGACATAAAGGAAGACCCAGGCGTAAATACGAAGAGCCCTCAGTCCCAGGCAGGCTGACGTCCCAGACCCTGGAGCAGAGGAGGCTGGAGGGAAGTGAGTCCTCTCCACCCCTGTCCAGACATATTCCAGAGCTAGGTGAACTTTTGTCTTGCTTCCTAGATTGTACCAGAATCTCGCACGCCCAAACCCTCATGCAGCACAGATTCAGACTAGATATGGCAACAAACCAAGTCTAGGCTGAGAGGCAGGCCTCCCTCCCTCCTCCACCACAGACGGCAAGAGAGAGGCAGGAATAGAGGACTCACAGACATGAGGACAGACCCAGTGAGTGGACCGAAGCCAAAGATCAGTCGGGAGAACATGCATCCCATAGATTCCAGCAGAGACGAATGCAAACGATGACCTAAGGCTCTCCTTTGTCCAAACCTCAGCCCTCTTTCTGACTAGGCCTTTGACCCTGGGCTCGGTCCTGCTCCATTCAGTCCAGTTTCAGCAAGAGTCCTGCTGGATCAATTTAGCGAAAAGCCCACTCTTGCTATCCGATCACCCTGGTCCGCCTTCAGCAAGAATCCTGTCAAATCCGGGTTGCCGGAATCCCCCTTATCCTCAGAGTCTCCTCTTAGCGATTGTCCATCCACTGGTCCCACCCTGCTCCTAGGCTGGAAGGCCTCACTTGTCCTCGTTGTAGTCTGAATGGATCCTGGCTCCATACCGAGGTCTCACTTTCCTGAATAAAATCTGCCTTTCCAGCTTTCACTTCTGTTCAGCTCTGGTTTTCTTTGACACAATTAAGTCACGGCAGCCAAGTTCAATGAGATTCACCAAGGATCCAGTGTCCCCTTGCCATCAGGTGAGTGTCCCAAATATATGTAGCCCCATGAGTAAGAGGGGGTAAACCTTGAATTCAGATTCAACAACAAATATGCATTCTGCAGTAGAATGTCTCAAGCCCTATTTTCAGAACTGGTCACTGAATAACATGGAAAAAAAAATCAGTATCTTTACAGAATCATGTTCTGAAAGGAACCAGGCAGAAAACAAAACTAACATAAAATAATGGTATGATGAAAGATGGGGGTGCCATGCAGAAAAATCAAGTAGAAAAGGGGGTGTGGGAGGAAGTACAAATTTAAATAGGGTACAATTTTTAAAAGGCCAAGGAAGGGACTTTGAGAGGGTGACATGTGACTCAACACTTAAAAGTGAGAATAAACACAGAAAACATAATTTTAATTGAGTTTATACTGAACAAACTACAGTTACATTTCTCTGATCAAGCTGCCATCTAGCTGCAAGGCCCACTGGGTTTAAATACGGTATCAAGCCTTATCAGAGAAAATGAAGAACATGACATATTAGCACAAATTTTCCATTTGTGGTCTGTGAAACGTACTCACCACACATAAAAAGAGTAAATAAACTTGTTTTCTTTATTCCTTCCTAATCACAGTGCCTCATCATTTCAGAAGAAAAAAAAATCCAACTGTATTTGTGACAGTGTTTCTCACTTAGGTAAATATTACAGAGGCTGAATTTTGTACATGTGCTTGTGTCTATACATGTGGTTCCGCACACTCAGCATCATCTCAGCATTCATTCCAGAAAGTCATTTTAAAGGTATATATTGGGTTGTCAAAAAAGTCATGATGCATTTTTGCAACAAAAAAACATAGAAAAATACATCATGACTTTTCTGACAACCGAATATATTCATGTATGTATCATTCTGAGCCCTTCATCCGCCCCATTCTGCCTGAGCAATTTCGCTGACCCCCTCACTCCCCATCACTACCAGTGGCCCCACAGCACCAGGGTAAGAAGGTGGGGCTGGGGGGAGGGAATGCAGCAGTTTTAGAAGCCTGTCCCATGATTCTAAAATGCTTTTTCATAACTTAACACTAACACTTCTCAGTGAAATGTACAGGCAACCAGTTTCTGACCATGTTCTGTGTTGATTTAATAATAGGTAGGTGTTAAAGACAGACATTTTCTAGTGTTAACACATCCTTTCATTACTGGCATAAACTTAGCTTGTGCATAATATACTTTCTTAATAAAGTGCTGGGTTGAGTTTGCTAATATTTTCCTTAGCGTTTTTGCATCTATGCCCATGAGTGAGGTTAGACTGTAATTTTCCTTTTTCTTACTGCCCCGATCTGAGCTTTGTATCAACCGTATATTGTTCTCCAAAAATAAGCTGTCAAGTGCTGTTGCCTTTTCATTTGAGATTATCGTTCTTAAGCATTTGGTAGAAATCAATAGAAAAATTGTTGGGTGTGTGTGTGTGTATAGATTTTAAATTATTATTTCAATTCCTTTAATAGTTATAGCTGTATTAACATTTTCTTTCTTCTTGGGTCATTTTAATATTGTTCTATCCACACAATCATCCATATCATTTAACTGTAGAAAATTTTGGCATAAATGTATTGCATTTTGCTGTCTCCCCTGAAAATATTCCTAAAATTGCTGAAGTAAATCTTTCTTTCTTCATCAATCTTTTCAGAAGTTTTTTTCCTCTTTAGTAAAACATGCTTGCTCCAAGTATTGATTTATATATTTAATCCGCATGTTTTGATATGAAGTCTTTTCCTTTTCCATTCTTGTGTTTTTAAATTTTCATGATGATACATTTGTTCCATAAGCTATTTAGAACTATGTTCTATAATTTCTGAATATGTCATAGCTTTGTATGATTTTTTGGTCATTGCTTTCATTTCTTCTGATTCAGTGAATATGATCTTTATGACATCAATGTCCTCATGTTGTAAGAATGTTAAATTTTACAGAAGTTCCACGCATGCAGGGTCCTATATATGCCAACCTTTTCATTTGTAGGGGTTTAAAAAGGACAGCAACTTGTCTGTTCCCCTTCCCCGATTCCCCAATAAAAAAATCTTTAAAAAAAATGTTTGTAAAATCACTCCAACCTTTTAGGCTTGTGCTGATCTGTATCCATATCAATATTTGTTATTATTAATTCCTTAATTTTTCCAATAAAGAATAAAATGGCATCTCATGGCAAATTTAGATATAGTATAGACTGTTGGCAGGTGTAAGTACAGTTTTCATTTAACCATCTCACTTTTTCCATTTCCTGATCTATTCTCAAATAAAATGAATAGTTACTTAGCAACAAAAAGAAAAAGTCTCAGTGAAAATAATAATAATAATACAGAGTCCTTAATTCCTCAATAAAACTAACTTACTGCAAACTCTGTGCCCTATCTGTTTATCTATCACAGATTTACAGATCAGACTTGAGATGATTGACACAGAGACATTAATTAAACTATTAGTTTCAACAACCACAACAAAAAAGAAGCCAGACTTTTTGTGACAAGAGATATTCTGTTTGAGATGATTGTTTTGACAGTAAAAATTGGCTTGACCAATTAGGTTTTATGGCAGATAAATTCCATATATCGAATAAGCTAAATTTCGACCCAATAATTTTTTGTGTGTGTTTTTTTTTTAAATAATTTATTTTTTAGAGCAGTTTTAGACTGCCAGCACAATTGCTAGAAGGTCCAGAGGCATCTCATATACCTCCTGCCCCCACATATACACAGCTTCTCCCACTATCAACATTCCTACCAGAGTGGTATATTTTTTACAACTGATGAACCCACACTGACACATACTATCATCTAACACCCATACTTTTCTTGAGTGTTCACTCTTGGTGTTGTGTATTGCATGAGTTTGGACAAAGGTATAATGGTATGCATCAACCATTATAGTGTCATCCAGAGTATTTTCACTATGCTAAAAATCCTCTGTTCTCTGCCCATTCATCCCTCTCTTCCCTCAACCCTTGGCAACCATTGATCCTTTTACTGTCTCCATAATTTTGCCTATTCTAGAATCTCATGTATTTGGACTCATAGAGTACATAGCCTTTTCAGATTGACTTCTTTGTCCCCAGATTTTGAAACACACACACACACACACACACACACACACACACACACACACACACACACACGCACGCGCACGCGCGCGCACACACACACACACACAGAGCACATGATAAAAATACTTTATTAAATATATTATGCTGGCAAAGGTAATTTGAAACTATCTTTTCTATCTTCTTATCCCCGTGCACATCATGTTAAGTAAAGTACCTTTAAGTAAAAGAGTAACAGCTATAGCTACTAGTTGGGGTTTTTTTAGCTTTACCAATGCCTTTGTGATATGCTTTCCAGTAGACTGAGAGAGTAAGTGACTTTAGTGAGAGGATAATGAATTCTTTTTCAAATAAGGTAGATTCCAATTTTCACTTTGAAAAAACTAACAAGGACACAACTGAATTGTCACATGATTGACATTAGACATGATTTTTGATGATGAACCACTATGAAGTTTTAGTTCAATGGACTGAATGACTTTTTTTAACTACAAAATTATTTATGTGAACCAAGAATGTAACTGACCCTGCAACTTGACCCTTTTTATTAATAAAAATATCTATACATGGATATATAATTGGAAAAATAACTGGATCCATTTCTTTATGAGCTATTTCCAATAATATCTTACTTTTTATATTGATTTTTATCAAAAATTATGTTGCTTTGAATACTTGTATACCACAAATAATTATAATAATTCAGAAGAAAAATTTTAACACATAATGACTATGTTCACACAAAACAAATAATTTTAAAAAAATAAAAATTCAATTTAGCTATATACACTGGGTTATAAAGAAGTATAATAGGGTGATCAATCAAAATTGTTTTAATAGGATAATACTATGTAGAATAAATGGATTGGAAATACAATTCAAAGAGAAGAAATGATGTAAAATTCTCTATTATTAACAAGTTTACATGGAGATTTTAAATAGATAATGGTACATATCTAATTGTGTGTATCTCCTTTTATTAGATATGCTAAAAAATGACACAAAAGTGCCATTTCAAAATATAACTATGTGAAATATGCCATAAAACAGCCTCCTTTGAAACTATTTAAACTTAAAAAAATAGAAGCTAAAAATATAAAAGGTATATTTTTTACAATTTTTTTTTTTAGTGGAGCGCATGAGTAAAATTCTTTATTGAACTAGAGGACGTGTGTGAATTTGCATTTGTATAGCAAGTGCACTATTACTACTTAACACATTTCCAGGCCTGCGATTGACAATGCATGTGACTCAGAAAAGTGGCCTGAATATTTAAAGAAAAAACAGTAAGATGAAACAGCTATTGTTTATTAAGGACTTACTCATTTAACACCTAAAACTTCTCTATGAAATAGGTGTTATTGATACCTGTCAGCAGATGATAAAGCTTAGGTTCTGAGAAATTAAGGGGCTCACAGACAGAGGTGACCCTGTTTACACAGCAGACATAACACTCCAACAGCATTCACAGCCTCAGTGTTCTCTCTTAAAATGGGGGTAATAATACCAACCTCATAGCTATTCCTAAAGTACACTTTGTGTGTAAGAGCAAATAAAATTATAAATTTTTTTGGTAGAAGGTGGAAAACCATACTCAGTCAGTGGAAACACGGACACGTGTTCACCACACATACACAAAGAGAAGGAAAAGAACACGCTTTTCATAACCTACTCCCAACTATTTTCTCTGTTTCGTGTCCTCTCTGTCAATGTGACAGAGGCTCTTGTCACACTACAGACTTGATGTAGCCCTAATGTGACATAGCAAGTTTAAATTCTGAATCTGAATTTTATAAAGTAAGTGTCTCAGTCACGAGTTATCTGGGTGCTCAAATTCATGCATGGACCACTGAATATTGTAGGACGTGCAACTTACTTCTTGGGTAGCTTCATCTTTTTCACCTTTTCTTCAGCATGTTCATCTGATATGCCCACGTGACATCCTAACGCCAGCAAAGTCCTGGAAAACAGAACCAGGGATAAACACAATTCCTTCCCTGTGTCCCGAGTAATCCAACGGAATTGCAGGGAGGAATAAGGTGCAACAGTTCCCCAAGGAGCAGAGCGAAAGTCTTGTTTTTAAAGCAAATGGAAAACTTATTTATTTGTATTTACTTCTGAGTGATGAATAAGACCACAAATTGAAAAGCTACAAAAAAGAATACATTGAAAAGCTGCCCTCCGGTCCCTTTCCTCTAGTCCTGTTTCTTTCTCTAAAAGCACTGACTGCTACCAATTCTTGGATGTCCTCCTAGAGTCTGTGCATATTAGGGCAGGTGTGTGTGTGTGTTTATTTTCCCTTTTACACAATAGGTATACACAAGAGAGAGTTCTCTGCAAGATGCTATCTTGACTTTACAATGTAACTTTGAAATACTGTCCTTTCTTACAAAGCTGGTTTATTTTTCAACAGCTCTGAAGTGTCCCAATAGTTGGACGTGTCATAATGTTTTTACACAATTGTCTGCTCAGTCTTTTGTTATTACAAGCAGTGCTGCCAGGAACAGTCTCATACATTTCATAAATGGACTATATCCTATATCTGCAGGATAAATTCCTAGATGTGGATGTACTGCGTCACAGGGTATGTACATTTTAGAGTTTGACAAATATTGCCAAATATCTATAGAGATGGCAATGATTTATAATATATTCCCACCAGCAATGTATGACACTGTCTGTTTCCCCACACGTTTTCCAACATAAGTTATCAAACCGCTTGAACTTATCAATTAATAGGTTAAAAAGGTACCTCGTTATAGGTTTAATTTACATTTTTCTTCATATTAATGCATTTAAGCACCTTTTTCATATGCTTAAGAGATACTTATACTTCCCTTTTTTTCTGTGAAAATATTCTTGGTCCACTTTTCTATTAGATTTAGTTTCCATTGTTGCATTTTAGGAGCTCTTCAAATGTCTGAGATATGAATTGCAAATATTTGTCTCTAGTTTGTTGTCTTTCTACTTTCTCCCATATTGAGTGTTTTGATTGGATCTGTTAGGAGGGTACTATGATTTCAGGTGGGGGATAATTGTTTCAGCTTGGGTAGGGTGGTACAGTGCTGCTATGCTGGAGGTGATAGTGTGGTAACAGCATCATTAGTGACAGAAGAAAAGAAAAGGTGTTAGGTTGATGAAAAGATGACTAGAAAGACTTGGGGGAGGGGAGAGAAGTGTCAAGGATGACTCTGATATCTGGTGTGTGTTATGGGGGGTACTTTACACTGTAAGAGAAAGGATAGTGAGAAAAGCCTGAGATTGTAAAGAAAATAAACATCACAAAGTTTGAGATGCAAGCCTACATTTTATAAATTAGATTCAACAGACACAAAGTTGCTCCCTTAAATTGGTATAATAGTTTCTAAACACTGCTCTTAACATCTTTACTTATGTTGTTTCAAATCAGTAACAATTTCGACTGAGCTGGTCCACCACCCACACTCCAGGCACTTTCTGGGGTCACAGAATCTTTGTATTATTACATAACATCCATAAACATTTATAGAACACTACATAAAAAGCTTTTATAGAGCACGAAGACCTAAGAAAACAGTGTCAAAGTCTAATCCCCAACAATATTGATCCAATCCACCTATGCATTATGTAAAGTTCTAACTGGAATTAAAATAACTCCGCAGCTGAATTAAAGTATATAAATACCTGTTTTTTTCAGGTGAGGCAGATTGGGAAATAGAAAAAGTTAGGGACTCACTTCAGGGTCTCGAGCGACATCTGTAAATTGTAATTGCGTTCCTGCTCAGGCAGCTTGGAGAACTCCACCAGACACGGGTGCTGCCTCTTATTGTCATCTCTAACCTGAAATGGGACAGGAAATCGGGATGTAATAATCTCCCAGGTCCGCACTCAGCAGAGCTGCCTCCATGATCGCTCAGGCACAGGTAATGTTTGAGGTCAGTGCTGAAACCTGGCATTATCTGGGCTCCTCTGCGCGGCACCGTTCCTGGCTCAGCATCTATGCTTACTCTACCCTGATACCCACATGCTCGCTCCCTTGGCAACTTCTAACATTTGCTGAAATCATACTCTCTCACTGAGGTTTATCCTGCCCACCTTCCCAGTCTGACAATCTGCTCACCCAGCCTACTCTTTGTGTGTGTGTGTCCATAACACTCACCACCTGCTAACAAGCTCAGTTCTTATTTGGTTACAGTCTGTCTCCCTGCACTCGCATGAAGACGACAGGACCAGACCTTTTAGTTTCTTCTGTTCCTTGATGCATCCCCAGCACTTAGAAAGTGCCTGGCACGTGGTGGACACTCCATGTTTTGTAAATTGACCTGAAATCTATGTAACGAGAGTACAGTGGTGACTCAGGCTTAATGTGTTATAATGTGTATGTGTTTATATAATGTGTATGTGTTTATATAATGTGTATGAGCCACACTGATGAGAGCCCTCATTTATCAACAGACTGGCTGATATAAACTTGGAGGTGGTGCCAGGTCTTCGTTTCACCCACGTCGGTGCCTTCCTGCTGTCACCCACTGTCACCAGTCATTCCACTACCTTAGCAAGTCAGGAGCATAAAACAGGTGTGTTTCCTACGACTCCTTCAAAGTGTGTATTAGCAATCAGACTTAACTCAGTTCAAGATTTTGGGATGAATTAATGAGAAAGATGTCCTGTATCATTGCATTAGTAATTAGGTTTTTTATCTTCTTAGGGACCTAAATTACAGAGGCATTACTGCTGTGGTGGCACCTAGATGACAGGCATATGCTGTCAGGAAACAAATTACTCCATGGGAATAATTACCAGGTGCTATAAATGCCACATGAAAGTATGCAAACACAAGCAAGAATGTTTTCTAAAGTCTTCAGGAGTCACCAAGTGAAAACTGAGATATTTATTCTTTTCTTTCTGGTGACTATTACAAATGAACAGGACTTACACAAGAGCATATATTATATATATACTTATTTAAATGTGTAACTCTGAAAATGAAATCTACAGTTATAAAATTTAATGCTAAATTCTAAATGTGCAAGTGAAAATGAACCGAAGTAAAAGGGATCAAATATATGGTGATGTAAGGAGAGCTGACTCTGGGTGGTGAACACACAATATGATATTTAGATGATGTATTACAGAATTGTACACCTGAAACCTATGGAACTTTACTAGCCATTGTCACCCCCCAATAAAGTTTACTTTAAAAAAATAAAGTGAACGTGTCCCAGTCCTGAGATCAGCTACCCCTATTTATGCAATCCCCACTCCCTGTCCATTCTCTACATCAGAGAACGACCACCATCCCCTCGGGTGTCCACACCAGAACCAGAGGCCAGCCCAGACTCGCCCACCCTGTGCCTTACCCATGTCCCATAAGCAGACTCCAAAACAGCTCCAGCAGTCACATCTCTCCATCCCTACCCGGCAAGCACCCCCTCTCACCTGGGCCACCTGCATCCCCTCCCTGGGTCTCTGCCTCCTCCAGGCTCACTTTCCTCCACACCAATATCAGAGCTTCTTTTCAAAGCACAGTTAAGCATGCTGCCTCCCTCCTAAACATCTTTCAGTGTTCTTTGCTCCCCAACAGAATCAAACCCTGTTCTGCCACAAGCCCATTGGGACACGCTTCTTATCCACCTGACCAGACCTCCCATCTCTACCCCTCTCACTTTTTTCTTTATCCCCCGGCAATGCCGAGCTACTGAAAGATCACTGCAATGTCACGCTCCTTCCACCTCCATGCATGTACACATGCCAGGTCCTCTACCCAGAACACTCACCTGCTCCCAGGTTACTAGTCAACATGTAAAACTCATCCCTCAGGACTCATAGGAAATATTTACCTCCTCCTGGAAGCCTTCCCTGATTTCCCAGGAGAGGCCTAAATACTCTTTCTTCACTCTGTTAGCACCTCTGTTGTGGGAATGTAGCTTGTAACTGTTTGCATGTCTATCACTCAACTGAACTAGAAGCTCCAAAAAGGCTGAAAGTCAAAGTCTTTTAGCCTTTGAGACCCCCGTACCAAACACAAGGCCAGGCAAATAGGGGGCATATGACAAACGTTAAAGGGACAGATGTATGCCTGTGTGAATCTACCTGAGGCTACTCTGTGAAATAGAGCTCTTACATGATGGCCTGTGAAATATGTCCCAAAGGCATTCTTTGGGCAGGTTGGGGGGGGG
>NW_017732765.1:75140-123392 GCF_001890085.2 Hipposideros armiger | reverse complement strand
CGGGGAAGAACAAACAAAACAACTTATTCAACGTACTGGGAAGTTTCAATAATTCCAAAGTAAAACACAACTGAATACTTCACTTAAAATGTTAAAGAATGTATAGAACTAGCCTAAAAAAAGGGACTTACCTAAATCTAGAATATTAATAAGAGACCATAGGTCATGGCTCATAACCACTCATCTGAAAGGAGTTTCAGGGGAGCTTCATAAGGAAGCGGGGTGCAAGGTGACTGGCAGCTGAAAGAACAATGTGGCGTCTCTTCACCTGTGAATCTGAGACTCTCGCACATGTCTGATCCTCTCATGTGATACCCTGAGCAGGGCTTGCCCAGCGTGGCCCCGAGGACACAACCGTTTCGCTCTATCAGCATGTACTTGAGTCTGTTCCCTGAACCAGGGAAGATGCCGGGTGCTTGCACAACAGGGCAGACTCAGTCCTCACTGTCTACTGTGAGGCACATGGAGCCCAACACTGCTTGAATCCGCCTCAGGCCAGGGAAGGGACCACAGGGGACAACTGGGGAATGGACAGCTCTGAGGAGTGGCACTCCCATCCAGCATCAGAAACTGAAATGCCGCTCTGAACAGCGACCATGGAGCTATGTGGCCGAGCTGGATAGGAGTTAACCTGAAAAGCAGGTGCCAATGAGACCTGTATTTTCCTCATCTTTTAGAGAAGAAACATTAAGAATTCATTGAAGGATATAATGACTTAGGCAATCTTAGGAGCAAACCATAGGGACCATCTTTCTGGAGTTTATGCCCAGTAAACTGCTCCTGCTACGAAATGGGCTTTTTGTTTTTGATTGTTTTTTTGGAATCTTTTTAAGTCGTCCTACCCTGCAATCATCTCCCACCTCACCTTGAAACATAAGGAGAATTCTGTCCATAATTCAAATCCTTCACTTTGAATCTTACGGTAAATTGTACCTGTAATTCCTTTGCCAATGAACTTTGTCCACATTTATAATATCCCCCCTTTTGCTGCTTTTCACTGATGGTTAAATCTTTTATTAAGCACTTATACATTTCCCCAACTTTTAAGTCAATGAATGTAGCAGAAAACTAGGTATGTAATTTGATAATTGTCTAACCATTAGTGAATTAGTAAAAGGACCCCATTTTTGCGTCAGCAGGTCTTACAGCGAGACACAGTTCTAGACTAGAAGCTGGAGAACCCGGGCCCCAGTCCTGGCACAGCCACCGACAACTGTGACTGCTGTCCAGGCATCGAGAATTCTCAGCTATGCCATCACGGGTAGAACTGAGAACACAGCACATCGCTCAGTGTGCTGTTATGAAAACGTAACCTAATATCTGTGAGAATGTATCAGGAAAGCCAAAGCGCTGAATAAATATATGAACATTACTAAGCAGTACGGGGAAGCGTACCGTATTACCACTAACACTAACAATAAATGTTCTTTATTCAACATTTAGTGCGATCGGCTATGACTGAGTGGATACACTCATTTATTTCTATATTCAGTCAAATATAAGAGTGTTACAGTCTTCAGGATACTTAGTCTAATAATATTACAAAAATGAAAGCACTGCCGCAGTCCTGCATAGAACAGCTCTACAATATCCTGCGATGACATAGGCAGTTATTTGCTTTTATTTAATCTAAATTTTATTGACAAACAGTATGCTAAGCTCTTTAAAAAGTAATCATTTGGAAACACAAACTGCTGTTCTTTCTCTGCCTGTCTCCCACTTGTGAAACCATCTGTGACCTGGGCCTCCGGACATTCCCTGTACAACTGGGACTAAGAGAAATGAATCATCAGAGAAGAAAGTAATGACATATTTCTGTCCATTTTCAGTTTTCATTTCCAGCTTCCATGAGTTTTTTCCTAAGTGACTTAAATACCAATGCCTCTTGTGTGTATATGTTAACCTTGATTCAAAAATGTAACTTTCAGCCTAAAGGCTGGTGATTTTCAAAGGTCTAGGCAACTGAGTCATCCTTCAATGAACCCACCAATGACAACTGCTCAAAAACTGATGTGTAGGGAAAAAAAAAAATCTATCTAATTCATTCATGTCGCCCCACAGCAAGATGAGTAAGCAAAAGTTATATTTTCAAAAAATAGTATTAGTGGAATCTGAAAATAAATTTCAAAACTATGTACCGGGCCATACTGCCAGCCAAGTTCAATTTTATTCATAACCCAGAGCTCATGGATATTCTCTGCCAGTTTTTCTCTTATCCTCTCCAGGTGGGGAGGCAACACGATCTAAAATGTAAGAAAAGAAAAAGAAAGCACGCATCAGAAAAAAATAAAATAAAATAAAACATAGTGCTAATTGTCCTCAGTGTGAACCAAACTAAATAAAACAGACTCATATACGATTAAAATGTAATGATATAACTAGGTTCTAAACCATCTATTATAACCTAGGTATAAAAATATAACCAGTTATCTAAACATTCTTTAGGTAAATCCTGGGACCTTTTTTTTTTTTTTTGGGTGGGGGAGGGATGGACAGCTTAGGTTTGCAAGTGAATTTATGAATCAACCTTAGGAAGAAAGCAAACAGAGCATTGGTGAGGACAATCACCACTAAGAAAGGCGCCTTAACGGATGGATGTGGGATAACTACCAGAACGTTCATCGTTTAAAAAGAGAACCACCACAGTAGTAGGCTCCATAGCTCAGGGGTTAGAGCACTGGTCTTGTAAAAAGAGAACCACCCCAAAGATCTTAAACCAGTCTGGCCGCCTCTATGGACCAGAATGAAGGCAATTCGGTGCCCAGATGATAGTCCAATGGCTCTTTGAACCTATAAATATCTGATTGCGGTGACTTACGTTTTCTCTTAACTGTGTTATTTTTTTATGATTTCCAAATATAGTCTTCAAGGGGGAAAATGGTTACATGTTCCCATTATAAAGAGGAAGTTTAATGATCTCTCTAAAGAACACAAAAGGTTTTCAAGATAAGGAGTTGTGTGTCACCAACAACTCGTCCCTGAACAAACAGATCAGGCACCTGCCCACGACACCCACAGCTGAGGCAGTTTCCCCAGGTAGCAAGCTGTCACTGCCTCCTTTCCCTGACACAGTGGAGGTTACCCAGGAAATCCACCGTGTGTTTGCGCTGATAATCCCGTGGTCCTCTTCAGCCCGGGTCTGTCCTCCCAATGGTGTTTGCTACTAAATTCCAGCAGCACTGCCCATAACCTTACCACCCTGCAGCGGCGGGCCACACAAATGGAATCTGAGATATGAACAAAGCTCGTGTATTGTTTTACTACATAGTATTATTAAAAGGCAACATGGAGGGACAAAAAGAAAAATGTGATTCAAGGTGCTTAACAAGTGATTCTAAAAGGCCTGGTATGAATTGTACTTCAGACTTTAGAAGAATTGCCTTTCATCTTCAAAAACTCATGCACTTTGAATATCTAATCAGCCTTACTGAAGTTACTTCACCATCAAAATAAAGCCATATTTAATTCACTGTCAGTGTCAAGATATTTTCACGTCCATAAAACAGAAAAGCAAGAACAATGGCTGGCATTTCTTGGGTGCATCTTTGCAAAGCATTGTGCTAACATGCTATTTATTAATACGACAAACTCATAGCACCCCAATTGGCAGGAAGAGTGACTTCCTCAAGGTCGCAGGGAAGGCCTCTGATCTCGACTTTCTGACTCTGGAGTGCATGATCTCCTGCTCTACCCGAGATAAAGGGCAGCTAAGTCGTTTGAAAATAGTGAGTGTATCTAGATGGGAGAAAAAATTTAAAACTCCGTGTCTACCCTATGTAAAAAGCACTCTCTGAAATCAGTGTGACACAGACCCATTTCTGCATTATGGAATCAGCGGAGTGGCTTGGGGCCACCCTTAAAAAATAAAATACAATAGGATAGAATATAGGTAAGTGGACATGATAAAGGTAAGCATTATTTTATAAACTTATTTCAGCCATACATACAAATTGTATTACTGTAAAAACGCATTCCTGGGGGCTGCAGTCATGAGTATGACGCCCACTGCTTATCAGAATGATGACAGTGCAGACGCCGCCATTAGAGCTGATCTGAGTACCTGGCTGGTGTCCACAGGGATAGGTGTGAAGGCGGCTTGTGTCAGGGACACTGTGGGGCCCAGCAGGTCCCGGGTGTACGTTCTTTCTTGCTTGTACTCTCGGCTGTGTTCTACTTTCAACTTTTCTTTTGGCAGAACAGCTTCATAACAAGGAGCATAGCCAGGTGGTGGAAGGAATTTAAACTCTCCATGTCGCCCCCCAAGCAGAAAGCGTACCCTGAAAAGGACGTATGTCAGGGTCAGTTATATCTCTGGTGTACATAAAAGATTCCTGATCAACAAAACGCAAGGAATAAATTATTAGTACAAAATTAACTTTATCAGGAGCCACCGTTTTTTCTAAGGATCATCATAATGTTGGCACCTTAGGGTCTAAGAACCTCTAATCATAAAAGGTAAAACAGGATCAAAAGAGAAATCCTGACAGAATAATGTTAACGGATCAGCAAAATCTTATCCCTCACTGGAGACATAACAAAATCACAGGAATCGTATTCCCAGCTGAATGAAATACCTGTCCACAGACATCGGTCATTTAACGCCCAAAGAGTCAACAGCAAAAGAGCAGACATGATCTAAATATTTATACACTTCAAATTATAGGGCTGGATGAGGTCACTTTCCATTTCCCAGGGAAATTCATTAACGGAACTCAAATGATACTTCAGTTTGCTGAAAAAAGTAGGAAACCCTATGTCTTATTCTCATTCAACAATAACAAAAGCTTACTAAAATCTTTTATCTATCCTACTCAATTAAAATAATTTAGTATGAGTTCCACTGAACAACTCTTTTTGAAACATAGTTAAATGATACAGATTTCTTGGGCTTTCAAAATTTAGCGTACAAAAATAAATTCAAATTTTCATCTTCTTTGTAATTCTTTTTCTAATTTGTATATCAGTTCCAGGCTAAAAAGAAAATGAATAAATAAAATAAAACCAAAAAACAAAAATGAGGAAAAGCAAAACCTTAAAAACATTCCAGAAGCTTATAGAAAGAACAATAATTTGTATAAACATATGAGAAAAGGTCATTGGTACATGGATAGCTAATATTTCATGATTGTTCTGTCCCTTCTTCAGTATGGTGCTTTTGTAACTATGAATTATTCCTGTGAGTAGAATTATAACAAAAAGAATAACCAGAATAAATGGATGCTCACTTGAAATAAGTGAGCCACTCTCATTAAGTAGATACAGACATGTATGAATAGATGACAGAGGGGCCCCTTATCACAACAGATCATTGTTCATTGAAGTTCTCTTTGTAGAACTCCAAAGAATTATCATTTTAATTTCTCTTTCCATCTGGCAGTAGCAAAAAAGCAAAGGGTTTGGAGGAAGCCATCTTGACCCAGTGGATCACAGGCAGATAATTTTCAGGTGTAACAGGTAGAGGTTAAATGGACAGGAATTGTCTTGATCAAAAACAATAACAAAAAAATTTAGTTTCTATAGAAGTGAGGGGCTTTGGAGTAAAGTGTGCAAATATGATGAAAAGAAAAATTAATAGAAATAAATATAAGGGCTGACTGAGTGGCTCAGTTGGTTAAGAGCTTGCTCAAGTGTGCAAGCTTTGAGCAACAGTGGTTCGAGTCCTGCCCGAGCTGAGCTGCCGCTGAGCTGCCAACAGGGGGCAGGATGGCTCAGCTAAAAAAAAAATTCAATTAAATAAAATAAATAAAATAATGAAAATAAGTGGTATTTTATAATGTTATTCATTTCCCCTTATTAAATAAAAAAGTGAACTTCAATGGATTTGAAATATTTTAGGACACTGGTTTGAGGGAGAGTCAGTGCCCACATCTAAATGTTTGGATATGTGGACAAAGCATTCAGTCTCCCCAGACTCCCCTCTAGGTTGAATCTTACCTCTTTCTTTAAGAACAGACAGCGTGCCCTGCGGACAGATGCCCAGGAATGAGAGAGAAGGTTAAGGAAGCAGGAGTGGTGACAGTACAATCTTCTGTGACAGTGTAAGTGAGAAGAGATACAGACCAAAAACACAGAAATACTAACTTTATTCCTGCAGAGAAACTAACAACTGGAAAGAAGAGGCCATCAATGTTGAAATTCTCAAACATTCCTTGAACAGGTTGTCCATTAATTCGGAATGAGATGCTTGGGGCACTTAGATCTAAACAGCAACTGATGACGTCATCAGTTCTCAGCAGATGTTGGTTTGGCGAGCTCACAGTCCTAGCAATACAACCTAGGGAGAGAAAACACGAAGGACGGAGATGTGTGTTTATCTCAGAGAATCAACTCAGGGCCCGAGTCAGAGATCTGAATGGGCAGTGACAAATCAATGCACAACACTATAATACAATAAACCTCGAATGCAAATAATGCTATATGTTAAGTCCTTTGTCAAAAAAAAAAGTTGCTTTTTTTTCAGGAGGCATGCTGCTATCTTTGTTATAAAATGGACCTTTTGATAGGCAGAAACTTCTGCTGGTAGATGGGTGGCATTTTCATCATAGAGAAGATAATATAATGATGTCAGATGAAAAACGTCCAGGAAAAGATTTGAGTTGAAATAGTGCTTGTATGACCATCAGCAAATGACTTAACCTCTCTAAAGCCTGATTTCTTGTAAACCAAATGTCATCACCTTGTAGAGTTGTTGTGATGATTAAATTAATGATTTATAAGAACCTAGAGTCTCAGATACAGCAGGTATTTCATGTCAGTCCCTTTTTAAGCTATCAGGTTTCCTTTGTTTTATAAAATAAAAATACACAAGGATTATGAAGCAGAAAAAGTGATCATTTCCTAGAGACAAATATATCACAATCAGTTTGTTGTTTTACAATTTAATTCACATAAGATCTTGGTTGGCATCTTAAATACAGCAGCACACAATATGACGCATGAAAATGACCTTTGATACATGCCATTTCTTGACCTGGCCAGCCTATGTGTGGCCCAAGCCCATTCTTCATTATGTCAGAATTTATGGGCCAGCTGAGTGGCTCAGTTGGTTAAGAGTGCGAGCTCTGAGCAATAGGGTCGCCGGTTCGATTTCCACATGGGCCAGTGAGCTGCACCCGAGCTGAGCAGCTGCTGAGCTGCCAACGGCAGTTGGATGGTTCAGTGGTTAGAGCATACACTCTGAACTCCGATCAGAACCCTAAAACTACGTTCTCTGCATGAGCTGGAAAGGAATTCAGTGGGGCATGATTTATCAGTCCTGGATTACAAGTCTGTCCCCATCTTCCCTGTTTACATTCTCCAAAACCACCCAGATTTTTCACACTTTGGCCTCACAAACACGTGGGACTTCGATGCCCAAAATCCAATTCTGCAAGGGGGAACGTGGCAACGCTGTGCAAAGTTTAAATTGAAAGAATAAAGACACAGCTCAAAACTTTGGCTGAGGAGCCGAATTCAGGTTCCATCTTCCTTCTCCAATGAAAACAGCTAAGTGGTAAAGAATGTGCCCAGAAATCACAGATATTTGATACTTTAGATTCTATTTCAACTATTAAACATCAAGGAATAGGAAAGTGGCCCCAAGAAGATTATCTGAATTACTACGAAGTTGACCTTGGTGAGTCAGTCAGAAGCCAATCTATTTATTTTTGTCTTTTTGATTAGAAATATAAAATGAATGGGAGGGGGGTTGAGGGGTAGGTAAAAAGGTGGGAAAGATTATAAAAACAGTAAAGTACAGCATAGGGAGTATAGTCAATAATATGGTAATAACTATGTATAGTGCCAGGTGGGTACAAGACTAGTCAGGGGGATCACTTCCTAAGTTATATATGCTGTACACCTGAAACTAATATAACATGGTATGTCAACTGTAATTGAAAAATAAAAAATTATATTTAAAAAAAGCATTTAAAATCCCAGTGCTTGAGAGAACACACCAGTTAACTATAGGCATGATATGGTGCACATTTTCTTGTAATTAAAAAAAAAAAAAGTCTCTTGACATGAAGTTTCAAGGTGATTTTCTCCTGAAATTCCACAACCTAATGTTCTTTCTGTGATATTTTCACAGATTCATGGAATTTGTTGTTCTTAGTGTTCTATTTTTAACAGATACGTAACGGCATAGCACATACAGTTCAATTCCATAAGCACGTTCTGTGTGTTGGAAGAAAAAGCTTCAAACTAAATGTGAAAATAAAAATGGCGAAGTGGCATTCATTATATGGCTAAAGTAATTACAAAGAATTCAGCGTTGTTTTATCAGAGTAACTTTCCCCCACTCATCTACGTGTGATGGGAGAAGAAGTTAGCACTTTCCTTTCACTCCCCTGAGTTTACCCATTTCGTGGGGAGTGATACTAGGAGGTAAAGAGAGAGGGCCTGAGCTAAAGAGTATTATAAAATAGACATTAACTCTATTCTGTGTTTGCTAGTTCTTCTCAGGTTGCTGTTCATTGCCTTCATTTGGTTGGTAAGAAAATTGTGTGATGGGAACAAGCACTGTGATTATATAGTCTGACCATCACAGAACAATTGTGTATAAGACAGTCCCAGGGATTCAATCAAATATGCAAACTCCAGCCCCCTCTCTTCCAGACGACTTGAGCTATTGGCACTGAACAAAGGAAAAAGTCAGTAAGTACTAATGTAGGTTAAGATTACATGGAATGCTTCTATTTATAAACTCATTGCCATAAATTCCTGGGTCGAATTCCATTTAATTTTTAAATGTCTTTTTCTAAGCTATTAGATCTATACAACTCTAATACATGACTCTCATTGTACCCCTAAGAGACAAAGTTCAGCATTTAAGGTAGCTTTCTGTGTTTTCTATATGCTTCATTTGTTGCAAAATAATTTAAGAGCAATGTTCTAAATGCAGATTTATGAACACAGCCAGTGTCTGCAGAATTCAGGTGAATTCCAATATCTAACAAACATCCACATATTCAAGAGCTAAATGTTTAAATGGAGCCAACCATTTAAATACAACTTTTCATAAATCAGGGAAAAGAGTATTATTTTTAATGTATGTCACTCATTTTTAATATATATTCAATCATCAAAGCTGAGAGTTGGTAGCAGGTGAAATGAACTATACGTTTACATTTAAAGTGCCACATTCTAAAACTGTCATGTGAATATGAACTGACTCCTCATAATACGTGTTACAAATGAGTGAATCCTCACATTACGTTATCTGTAAGTGGAACACAGTCGATTTCTTCCAATTATTTTCCAGGGATTGTGTTTGGCTCTTTTTTTACATAGGGAGCTAAAGACCAATCACAGTAAGTAAGAAACAAACAAGGTTTTTGCGGTTGATTCATGAATCAAAATGTCACTTTTTAAACACAGAAGGCCCCCTTATCTCAAGTTTCCCTCTCCATGGTTTCAGTTACCCACAGTCAACCATGGTCAGAAAATACTAAATGGAAAATTCTTGAAATAAACAATTCACGTTTTAAATTGCATGCTGCTTTGAGTACCATGATAAAAGCTCGCGCCATCCTACCCTGTCCTGCCCAGGATGTAAACCACCCCTGTATCCAGTGTCTCTATGCCCATTAGTCACTTAGTAACCATCTAGGTGTCTGATAGACTGTCATGCTTGTGTTCAACTCACCCTTATTTTACTTAATCATGTCTCCAAAGCCTAAGAGTAGCGATGCCGGCAATTCGGATATGCCAAAGAGAAGCCAGAAGTGCTTCCTTTAAGTGAAAAGGTGCGTATGTACAGGGAAACCCACAGTATATATAGGGTTTGATACTATCTGTGGTTTCAAGCATCCACTGGGGGTCTTTGTAAACTGTTCATAAACTATACAGTCTATTGAAAATGTACTATAATTGTAAGTTTTCTCTTTCCAAGTGAACTTTTGCTTTTTACTTAACATTCTAATTCAGCACTTCAATGCTAAATTTGTGAATAATAAATGTATCTAGTATAAGCCACACCAATAGTTTTCAGAAACGTTCAGCAAGGACAAGATTTCTTTCAAAAACGCTGTGAAGGAGCATGGACAGTGCTTACCTGCCCAGAGGTGCAGGCCATCAAATCCATAGGAAAAGAGGTCGTCTCCCACGCCGTTCCCGCCCCACTCCTCACCCCCGCCGGGGTAGGGGGAGTACCCTTCCGTGGACGCCCAGCCCACACGCAGGTGAGTCGCCTCAGCTGTCACGAATGGCTCCGTGTGGTCCACCATCAGCTCATAGTACCATTTCTTATACTGAGCAGACCCTTCACTGACACCCAGAAAAATATTGGGTCTCATGCTTTAAAGAGAGAGAAATGCACATGAGCAAACCCGAACAAACTTTTCAGTTTTAATTTAAACCTCACTGTCTTGAACATCAGTCCTGCCTTTCTGAGATGCATCGTATTAAATATATTTTTCCTTAAGTACTGCAAAATAATCATTATGACAGCCAGTTGACTTTCAGAGAATGGTGTTTGCTTTCTGTGTTACCTACATGTCACCCCAGGGGCTGATATGATGCTTTTTTATTTGCTCTTGGGTATATTTTATTTCATTAACCATGTTTCAGGAGAGACACTCAGTATAGTTGGCCCTGAGAATTAATGGAGTTGATATTAGTCCAGGACATGGAGACATCTTCCGAAGCTATGCTCATGTCACATGGGGTACGAGGCTGAAGCGTGTCGTGTAGTTAGTGTAGGAATGAGGTGACTAATGAGCTTTGTTGTTCTCTATGCCTCACTTTGCATAGAAGAATTTCTAGCTACAGTAGTTGTATGTAATTGTATTTCATACGGGAACTTGTACCCCATGTTAATTCTAGGGTTTAGAGAAGGTCTCGGGAAAGGCCACTCAGTAACAGCAGATCTATTCTATAGAGAACCATGAAGGAAGTAATAAATTAATCCTATTTTAAAAACACAAAATAGAAATAAACACCAAACCCTACATTTATGTTTAAAACAGTGACATAGCATTTCCTAAACAGCTGCTAGATACAGTGTATCAAAGTTATTACTATCACACATATTTTCTTAACTGTAAGCTGCATTTTTACTATTACTATTATTATGATTATGATTACTATTACTACTACTATTTTGTATAAGGAAGGCACTGTGACATGAGTTCAGTCTCCAGAGTAGACCGAGTTCCATTTCTGGTTCCCATATTTCAATCAGTAACATGTGATAACAACACCTTGTACAAACACAGACAGTTCAGAATACACATAAAGCACTGGCCTGGTGCCGAGCACCCAGTCCTCAGTGAATATTTGATACCTCGGAAGGTAGATCTACCTGAAAATGTAGTTTCATTGGTTAGTCATGGAATTTAGTATATCTTGGACATTCTAATTCAACTTTTTAAATTATAAATAGCAGGAAATTCAACATTGGTATTGAAGGGTAGTGTTTTCAGTTATATAGAGGGTGAAAAAAAATGTATACACTCTTTAAGAAAGGAAAAAAACTATTAAAATTGTAATAATATACACCGCTAACCAAAGATGAATACAAGTCACGTTTGATTTCTGCAATTCCAAGAGGTGCTCAAAGTGATTACCATCAGCGTCCAGACACTTCTGATTACAGCAAACTACTGCTTGAGCAACGTCGATCAAAGTGTCCACTTGTGTACATTTTTTTGCACCCCCAGTGTTTTAAGAAGGTGTAAAACATAATTGTATTCCACTGCCAGCCTGCTCCTGAGAGTCAGTGATAATCCAGCTACATGAGAATGTGAAACAAAAGCCATTACGCGTTTGTCTGTGTTAAGTGCGTATCGCTCTTGGTTCATCTATTCTTATTTTCTCATCTGAGTGGTAGGAAAAAGTCCTCATACCATTAACTGGAGAAATACATAAAAGACCCTAACAAAATAAACAGACCATCTAATGTCTTAGCTGTAGAGCAAACACATGGATTCCTTTGTTAGGCTACCAAACTGGTGGCGCTGTGTGTATGAATCTACCTGCTGACGTGGTTCACAAGGCGTGTCTGCAGTAACAGGTCCCTTCCCGGCAGCAGATTGTCACAGATGAGATGCTGGTTGGAACGGACTGCTACTCCATGGCAAACGCAGAGAGAGCATAAGACGTCCAGAACCTGGGAACAGAAATCACTGTCAGCTGACCCTAATTCCCAACCACAGTCAGGTATTGGCAGCGCTTGTCACACATGCAAACACGTTTCCTCTAGTCACCTCTGATCTTGTCATTTAAACAGAACAGTGATGTGTCCATTTACTTCACAACTGTCCTCCATACACAAATTGAGAACTGCTCATCCTCCCACTGATGCTGCGAAAACACACTAAATAATATCACCTGGTTATAATATAGAGATGAAAAACTCTCATGGAAAAATGGACACACCTTTTAAAGTTATTTTATTTTAAATATATATTTTAAATTATTCCAGAATTTGTTCATGTCCATCAAAAGTTTCACTGACCTTGTGGTTTCTTCCATGCTTGTCTAACAGTGAAATAATGGATTTAATATGGCCTTCTTTAATAATATTTAGAGCTTCTGGACTTTCTACTAACACACAGTGCAAAACTTCAAGAATACCTAAAGATTTAAAAAAAGAAAGGGAAAATATGGTTAACCAGTCTACAATGATCAGTCTTCCTTCTTCTCTGTGCATTCTTTCAGTTGAACATATAATTATCATGTGTTCAATGTATTTGTCACAGGGCACTGTGATAGGGGACAGGTCATGTCTGGGAGGAGACGACTGATAACCAAAGATGATGAATCACAGCCTAGTGAGGAAAAGGCAAAGATACAGTGTTCAGCCCCAGGAGAGGTATGAAAAAAAAGCAGCATTTCAGTGGGGCTATGGAGACCACACCCGTGCTCATTTCCAGAGGAAAAAAAGGGCAATACAGGGCCAAGTGGAGTCAGGAGTGGAGGGCACGCCTGGTGTTCTCTGTACGTATGAGTTGGGATTTTTTGTTTTTTGGTTATGTTTTTAGATTCCACATGTAAGTGAGATCATACAGTATTTGTCTTTCTCTGGGGATATAATGTACAGCATGGTGACAACACTTAATATTACTGTGTTGTGTATTTGAAAGTAGCTAAGATAGTAGATCTTAAAAGTTTTCATCACAAGAAAAAAATGTGTAATTATGTGCAGTGACGGATGTTAACTAGAGTGACTGTGGTGATCCTTTCACAGCATATACAAATATCAAATCATTATGTTGTACATCGGATACTAATATAATGTTATACATTGATTCTATCACAATTTCAAAAAAGAAATGAGAATGGGAACATAAAGATAGACAGGAAATTCAAATAATTAAAAGATTATTTTGCTTCAACCTGAAAAAAGAAACACTTTTAGAAAGAACCATAACACAACAGGAGCCACGTCTATTTCCATTTTATTCTGCATCAAATCTCAGTACTTAATCAATTTCTGCAACCTCATCAATCCTCAGTATTCCTGGCAGCAAATGAGCAGTAACATTCTCTGCCTGTGTTCTATATAGTATATAATCATAATTATAATACAATTATAATTAACTTCTAATCCATGGGCAATTCTATATAAGTCTTATCTTGTATCTTAGACTTGGCCTGTTACGTGAACTAATTTTCATTCATAAATCTAAAGTAAGCATCAACAAAACCTGCTCCCTCCCACTCATGGAGCACACATTATAGCACGCAGGGATGCTGTCAGGGCTGAGTAGGGCACAGCAGCAAACCAGGTGCAGCCTTCAGTATGCACGCTGTGCCTTAGTAAGGAGGAGGAACCAGGACACAGGTAGACTAGTCCAGGTGGGTGTTAAATACCACAGCCTGTTTTTTGGACATACTAGAATGTCTCCACGTGCCTCCCACACAGCTTTTCCAAAACCGAACAGATTACCTTTTTCTGTACATACACATGTAAAGCTGCTTCTCTGCTCCATCTATATCTTCACGCTAAAAGCTTCAGGTTATTTTTGAATCCTCGTCCACTTTCTCATTTTCCCAAATCTAGTCATTAAACTTCATTAATCCTAGGTCCTAATTTGTCTGCTAAATTCATCCTCTCTTTCTCTGACTAGCCTCCCGTGACTTCCCTGCCTGGCATCTATCCTCCCTCCCTAATCCACCCTCTAGACTCTGGGCAGTAATTATCCTGAAACACACATTTAATCATTGTCAGCTCCCTGCATAAAATCCCCAATGGCTTCTCAGACCTTCCAAAGCGGAAGCCCACTGCCTGTGGCATGTCAGTCCCTCAGCAGATGGCTTACCCTGCCTTTACAGACTCAGTTGCCATCACCTCCTCCTACAAAGAATGATTATACATGTGCTTTTATTAACTATGATTCATACATATTTACTAAGCACCTACCAGGCACTGTTCTTGGCAATGGGGATCAGCAGTAGAGAAACCCTGCAGGGCCCTGTTGGAGCTTGCAGCATTTTTCTCACCTTCAGTCCTTTGCATGTGTTATCCTCAGACCTAAATACACTCCCGTCTTCTGAGGCTGCAAAATCTGAATCATCTTGCAACATAGGAGGTGGCAGAAAGTCACCTCATTTGGTGAGTCTTTCCCAATATCCTGGGATGAATTATTCCTTCTTATAGTACTGATCACATCTTATTGGAATTATTTACATTCATTTCAATCTCCCATTAGACAATGGGCCCTTGAGAACAGGGACTTGTTCAGTTTTGCCTCACGGGAAATGCAGGGTTGCAAGCATTATATGTATAATGCATGTAATATTCAGCTATTTGCCTTAAAACTGTTTTGGCTGTAACTCCCTAAATTATTGGGTTGTTGGAAAAGTCATGACGTATTTTTTCTATGTTTTTTGTTGCAAAAATGCATAATGACTTTTCTGACAACCCAATATTTATAGTCTCAGGATAAAGAAAAGTCCCTGAAGATGTGGCAAAATGTCTGGAAAAAACCTGATGGTACTTGGAGCACCCAAGGCTTTGATGGTAGAGACACGTCTCACTGTGTTTTTTGTAATCAAGGACAGTGGCCCAGTTTGCTCTTTATTGATTGACTTACACATTTGTTACTTGGCCTCCAAAACTGCGGGAGCTTCCTCTGCGATTTAAGTTGACTGTGCCCGAAGTTAGACAATATTTGTTGAGGGTCTACATGGAATAACTGGAAACAAGCCACAGAGCAGAAGTGCAATATTTGGCCTGCTGCTGCCTCCCTGGAAGAGTCGAGCCTGGGGATTTTACCCATACCAAGCAGGCACAAGTTTACTGGTGAATCTAGCACACGTGAGAGAAGGAATGAACAGAATTGGACTGGTAGCCACTCAGGCACAGGAGGCCAATGTGGGGACAGTGAGACTCATGCTCCCATGATCATCACAGGAAAACCACTGACTTAGAAAGCTCAGTGCCAACTCACCCAGGGTATTGCTCTCTCACTGAGCATTACAACTGTTTTGCAAAAATACAAGAAAATTAAAATAATCGCAGATCACCTAGTTGTTGTGGGTTTTGATGAAGCCTACTTCTCAGTGCATGAGGGGTACGTGGGTGGAATTCAGCTTTGAGAGGAGAGTAGGCTCTCTTCTGTCTCTATCATGAGTGGGAGTAATGACCTTGAACAATTCCAGAAGGAGAGCATGGCTTTTGCTGACAGTTTCAACATGGAAACCTCAGTCTAAGCTAGAGGTGGGCAAACAGGAAGACATCAACCTAGTGCTGATTGGTATGAATCAGACCGCCCCTAGTGAAGGAAACACACAACTGCGGTGTCCACTGCAGGACCAGCGACAAAGTAGAAAAACTGGGGATTCCAAATTATTCAAAACACAGGATGCTTTTATTTCCCCCCTACCTGAAAGTTAAAAGTCATGTAACTTTTTGGTCAGGCTTTTTTACTAATACCCCTATGGCTCACCTAAGGCAAATGGAAATAGGAAAGTTTGTATTTTACCCTGGGTCATTAAATCTAACAAAGTGATAAACAAATAAAAAACTGATGGAAACACACTGGAAAATGATTGAAAGAGAACATGAAAACACATAATACAAAACAAGCAGACAGGTCAAAGCTTCTACAGCTGTTGCTAGACTGCTCCTGGACGCAGTGATGCGTATGTGATGGACTGTCATCCTTTCAACAGAGGGACTGGCACACCTGATATTTACAAGGCTTAATGAAGGAATATAGTCATAAGAGGTGTTGTTATTATCCTGCTGTGTTATGCAGTAGTTACAAACATGGACTCAAGCTCATGTGCCCGGATTGAAGCCTGGGCTGATTTTAGGCAAGTGATAACCTCTCTGTGCTCCAGTGTTCCGATTTCTAAAATGAAAATAATAATGGTACCAACCCTGGGAATGCCAAGAGGCATAATATGTGCAAAACATTTATAACAGGGCCTGGGCCCAAGCAGTGCTCCACAGCACCTGCTATTATTTTACAGTTGTGATGAAATTAATACAAAAGACAAGAGAAATGAAATAAAAAGGATCAACATGGATACAGTACAAATATGCTTCTTTATAAAGAGAGGTTAAAAATTAAGAGAAGGTAGAGAAACGCTGAAAGAACAACACTGATCAGATGAAAAATTCAGGAAAAATATTGATTGATAAGCATGAAGAAGTGAAATCAAGGTTAGTCATTAAAATAAGGTAAGTTGGTAAGTAAAGTTGCAGGAGAAATTAAACTGCTCTGTTAGGACTTGTGCTAGAAATGAGCAATGTGGTTAAAAGAGTAACTAGGGAAAATGATTATAAAATCAGTCAACTGTATGTCGCAAAGCATTAAACTTTTTTTCTCAAATAGGAGATCATTGATTTTTTTTTTTCATTTCAAGAACCATTTTCTAGAAATGAAATCTGCCATCTATTCCACACACAGGCTTTTAGAAAACCATTCTGAAGAGGAAAAAGATTTCAGACAACCCAGCAACTCTGACCACTTTTCCATTCAGGAAGGAAAGTTCTGTTTCTCTGGGCTTCACTTTCGGGGACTTCTTTTCCCACTTTTCACATTATTGGTAAAATATATCGAAATACAGGAAGTCCTCCAACTTCAGATCTGCTGCTCTCTGTCCTCTTTTTCTTTCTAGCTACAACTTAATGCTTTGCTGAGATGGGAAGGGAGAAAGTGATGGCATGATGACCTTTCCAGCATCATTCAAAAATTAGTAATTTTTGACCAGGGTCTTAACTATCTATTAAATCAGTAACCTTTCATTGCTAATACATTATTTCAAACATTTAGAATGAATATCTTTAAAAAAATGTATTCTGTTTCCTTATCAATTCTTAATTAAACCATCAGCATTAAACCTAATTTACATATTTTGATGACCCAGGATCGTTATTAAAAACACCGATTACTGTAATGTGCTAAGGATAGGGATGGGGGACCACGGTGAGCGGAAATAGGGTAAAACAAGTACTGACCCCAACAGCTTTCATAAAAGAGTTTCTATAAGGAGTCTCCCATGCCATCATGATTCTGAGTCCATTTTTCTCCTAAGGCTCAACCTCATGGTTACACCGTAGCTGACTTTCTGCACAACCAAAAGCTTTGAATCAATGGCTACACTGCCTTCTCCAAGGGCATCTCCTGGAAAACTGTCTCCTCTGTCGTCACTAGTGTTGCATGAACTGTTGGGGTCACTCAGGAAGGTTAGCTGTGACGTCTGCATCATGAACAGTGGACCCCATACACTGTACTGAGAGCCTATCCTCTTTGTAACTTGACTGCTCACACCTGACTAGATACAAAGGAAGAGGAGCTTCCTGCACACAAGGTTCTGGGGCGTCTTGCTCCATAGGCTACAAGCTCTTTCCTTTGAAAGGTCATGAGCTTATGCTCCGCCAGAAACGGCTGCTGCATCTTTGGAAGCATGAAAGTATCACATTTCCAGGTACCAGAAGTTGCATTATAGGTGAGTGCAAAGCTTCAGCAATTCAAGACCTCTCCAAGACTCCTTATTCTGCTTATACCCGGAGGGAACTTCATTCATGGCATTTACTAAGAGTGGGAGGAAGTGACATGCATCCCGGAGGCCACTTGCAGAACTCTGGGGAATACACCACACGAAAAATAAGACTCAGAAAAAGTGTGCAGCCTCTCGACCAGCTGACTGTTGTTAGCCAGCTGCCTCTTGAAATGCTATGTGGGCACATCCTAGAGAAAACCCAGCCTTGGGCAATCTATCAGCTTTATCAACTGTACTGGCTCACACAAACCTTTTCTCTTCATCAGTTCAATTCATGTGAAACAGTCACACATGAAGCCTGCGACAATGTCTAGCTTATCTTTCCCCCCAAAGAAATCCATAGTGGTAATTCTTATAAACTGATCAAATACTTTTCTGGAGCTTTATATTCTATCGTGTTTCCCTGAAAATAAGACCTAGCCAGAGAAGAAGCCTTAGCATGATCCCTCCAGGACATGGAGGGCACGCACCCCTCACATGAGGGTTTTATGACCTGTTTCCGGGAGAAGGGTGCCTTTTCCACAAACTCCTTCAGCTTAAAATATTCAGGATGCCAAGGTGCCATATTTTGGCACCTAAAATCATGATAAGGCTTATTTTCCAGCTAGGTCTTGTTTTCAGGGAAACAGGGTAGTGATACTGATCAACTTCAGATGATGCAGAATGTGTAAAAAAAATCCATCCATGGCCTTTCTGAGGCTCTCTATCACATAAAGAGGGAAACAGTTAGCTGGGTAGCAGATACTGCAGGGCCCAGCTCACACTCGCAGCCTCTCAGCTCAGTGAACGCTGCCTGACCTCCGACTGCCAGCTCCTGCTTTGTTAGAGCTTGCTCTGCCCACTGTGGCAGCTGGGGGAGCCCCGGGAGCAGTGCCACCAGTGACAGGGAGAACTCAGTTCTAAGCATCCCAACGCCATGTTCTATGGTTTCCTAGAATTCCTCAAGGAAAACACTCCAGTTACCCAGGGCGGGACCGTGCTGGTCAACGCACCCTCGCTGGCCCCTTCTCTACCTGTCGAACATCCGCTCACTTCCCAAATAAATGTGCCCCTCCATCCTTTACGCAATATCTACTTCAGCGGGAACCCAAACTAAGGGAAGCTGTTTCGTTAACGCATCCTTTTGCTTTTTTCAAGTCCTCATCAGACGTCTGTCTAAGTTCGCACAGGTTTATTTTTTTGTCCACTGACCTTTTCTGAAGGAAATTTAGAGCTCACAGAGCCCCTGGCTTTGCTCTGCTGCTCATATACAGACATACAGACCAGCAGTGCAGGTGGGAGACTGACACACTGAGCAGAGCGAGTGTGGTCAGTAATCTCAAGATGGAGAAAAAAAGATGATGCACTTGCTAAATAATAATGCATGATTGAAATACAGGTATATATTTCTTTATATAATATACAAATACTACATGAATATATATTACATATAAATTAATTGATATATAAATTTATTTATGTAAATATGCATATTATTGTTACTGTCTCTGTAAAATCAGCAACATTCCATTCCCTCTAGGAGTATGTCCATTAAAAGCAAAAATGTAACTACAGTAGAGAAAAGTGTTCAGCGAAAAAAAATTTTGATCCTTAAAAACTAGGAGGCTGCAAGGTACAGTAAAGTCTTTTCAAGCCTGATGTAAGGGAGCTGGGTTTTCTATCTTGGCTATGACAATTAATTCCAGCATCTCAAATCAGGCATTTAAATATTCTGTGCCTCAAGGGCCGGCCGAGTGGCTCAGTTGGTTAAGAGCTCGCTCAAGAGTTTGAGCTCTGAGCAACAGCGGTTCGAGTCCAGCCCGAGCTGAGCAGCCGCTGAGCTGCCAACAGGTAGCAGGATGGCTCAGCTAAAAAAAAAAAAAATGTTCTGTGCCTCAGTTTCCTTTCCTCTAAGCTGAGAATGTTAAGCTCAGCATTGTCTAAGGGTCCTTCCCACTCCTGACTTTCACTAGGCTTTCTGAGGGAGCACAGGGCTTCTTCTATCGTAAGTAGAAGTGCCTGTGACCAACGGCTGGATTGGGAAAAGATAACAATTAGCAATAGGATGCAGTGGAACTGTGCTTGTAACTTACAGAACTCCAGCCGCAAACACCAGACTCCTTGGCTGAGAGTCGAGGATGCTCGCTCTGTTCTTTCCCTCTCTCCTCTTGTCCTTTGAGCATTTAAGGCAAATGGCTGATGGACCAGCATTAGCACTCTGACCTCAAGGTCACTGGCTCCTCTGTCCAGATACCCCAGGGCCAAGAGAAGGGATCAGTGTGCTCTTTTGTATCTACTGGAGCTTGCCACAATTCTGAACACTTTGACCCAAGAATGTACACCAAAATTTTTGCAATCACTGCCATCACCTTGTTACCATTAATTTGGTCACTTCCTCCCAGGAGTTATTCAGTTTTCTCTTCATTCAATATAGTCTGTTGTTTCATTCACATTGAGATACCCCGAAACCCCTCATCTTATAAATCTTGTACTTCTTATCTCAACAATATCTCTACTCTGTTTCTGCCACCCAACAATCCAGCAACATCTTAGCACTCATTGTGACTCAAATTTCTCTTCCTTCTACATCTGAAAACTCTGAAATTTTGCTCTGTGACTTAAAACGACCCTCCTTGACAATAGCCATCAGTTCTTCTATCTCTCTTACCAATCTGTCCCCGAATGGGTGGGTCTTTATCATGCAAAAGCCATGGAATTATTTCTGTATTGACAGGCACTGTCTTAAGAGAGTTCAAACATTCATTTATTCACTCATTCAACAAATACTACTAAACACCTACTAGGTGCCAGAGGTACGATAGACACAGAGAAGACAAAGGAGAATGGAATCAAGCCCCTCCCTTCAAATTCATGTTAGTGTAGCAGCTGGAGAGAAAAAGTAAATAACATAAAGGGTATCTGTGTTACAGAAGGGCAACTAATGAAATGCTGTGCCAATGGGTGGAGGGGCAGATAGGGTCAGCGCAGGGTATCGCTGAGGCCATCAACAGTGCTAAGGAGCTCATGTGACCTGGGACTCATCTAGAAGTTGCCACAACAACGAATAAAAATAAGATACATGTTAGAGACAGATGTATCAGGTTAATTGCCTATGACTATTTCACTATAACAGACTGTTTATTAGTATTTACTAAATCCCCTGTAAATAAAATATTGTGCTATGTTACTTGGAAAACCAACCCTTTTGTGTGTACAGTACATTAGGAAAAATTGATCTGGGAAAGATGGGAACCCTGGCTCTGCCGTAGACACCTGGACTTCACTATTTTTTAAATGTAAATGAACCAGGTACTGTTAGACTACTTTTCAAAAATAACTAATAAAAATGCTGATAGTATATCATTAAGTAAAATACCTAACATATTAAGAGGAAAACAATTAAATCACACTGAACGTCAGAGTTTGTTTTTATATCTTAAAACACATAAAAAAGAAGCACATAGGAATAATATATCATACAAGGAGATAACTGGAAAACATACCAGAAGAAGCTTCCAGTCTTTCCAATCGGCTGATCAACCAGTCGAGGGAGCCAGAAAATTGAGCACAGTTTTTACGATTTCCTCTAATTAGAGCCGCTGAAAGAGAGAAAGCAGATCTCACACTTATGTGATTTTCTAGTTTAAAATACAAGGTAAACTAACAGTAGACCTAAAATGTTAGATCAAGAACAAAATATCTTTACTTTATATCTAAAACATATACAAACACACACACAAAATTGAGACATTAAATTGAGGTATTAACAGGGACTGGAAACGCTGGTCCTTAGAAGAGATGCACTCTGAGAAGGTAACAGTTCACATAGGGAGGTAATCACAAAGGATAATGGGGAAACCAGTGTCCTGGGAGTTCCTTCATTAGGGATCTAATACCCACTGCTTTTAATTAGCTATGAGGCTAAATTATTTAATTTCCCTAGAGCTTCATATTCTCACCTATATTCTGAAGTTAGGAATACATCAGTTTTCCTGAAAATGCAGCACAAAATACTGGGAGATACAACTACTAACTCCAACAGGCACACAGACAGATATAATGAAATGGTACAAGAAAAAAGGGTGGGTTGGTAAGGCCTCCACATCAACTATGAAGTGGACTCCCCAAAAGGGCATTGGTCCATCTGGCTCCCTACGAAATGCTTACAACGTTATTGATTGTATTCCTTGGACTATCTTTTTCTATCCCTGAGGCCATATTACAATTACCAATTTGTATTGTCTCATCCCTTCCCCTCTCCTTCATCCCCACCCCCTCCCAACTAACAACCCTCAGTTCTTCCTCTGTGTCTCTGAGACTATCTCCATTAAAAAAAAAAAAAAAGAAAAAAAAAGAAAAAAGGGTGGGAGGGTCAAAGGCTAATAAGCTGGAAAATCTTTTTGTTTTTTTCTGTATCTCTTCTTTCCATTTAGAGATTCGTATGCATATCAAGGATTCTGAGAACTTGGGCAGTAAAGTCACCTATTCTACCTTTGCTTAACCTAATATTTTCTACACTTTAACCAAAGAACCCATCTTATATGAAATTCTAATGTGACCTTACAATCTCCTTCAACCCAATCTGTATACTCAATTGAAAGCTTTCAATGTTTCAAAATCATTCAAATCTTTCAAGATAAATCTGGTAAATATTTTATATAAATGCTACTCTTAACATCCATAAGATGGGTCAGAAACAGTATAAGTGTTTATGAAGGGTTGGTGAGATTTTTATATAATATGGTATTTAATGGGAAAAAGATGTTGCCCTAAGAAGAATCACTATTTAAAATAGATGGGGCCGGCTGAGTGGCTCAGTTGGTTAAGAGCTTGCTCAAGTGTGCGAACTCTGAGCAACAGAGTAGCCAGTTCAATTCCCAGCCCAAGCTGAGCTGCTGCTGAGCTGCCAATAAGTGGCAGGATGTCTCAGCTAAAAAAGTAAATAAATAAAATAGATGGATCTTGAGATTATGCTGAGCGAAATAAGTCACACAGAAAAAGTCGAGAACCATATGATTTCACTGATATGTGGTGGATAAAACTGAAAACAACGGAAGAACAAGAAAAACAAATAAAGAAACAAAACTCATAGACACAGACAACAGTTCAGTGGTTACCAGAGGGTAAGCGGGGAAGGGGGTGGTACATGAGGGTAAAGGGGGTCAAATATATGGTGATGGAAGGAGAACTGACTCTGGGTGGTGAGCACACAATGTGATAGATAGATGATGTATTACAGAATTGTACTCCTGAAACCTATGTAACTTTACTAACCATTGTCACCCCAATAAACTTTAATTAAAAAAAAAAAAGAAAAGAAAAAAAAGAAGAATCACTAAAGTCTGGTATTGCTAGGGAGCAGTTTGAGGAACTAAAGTGTGAGGGCACTGTGTGGTCACCTCCTTGTTAACAGCAAAACAGAGGAGACCCTATAGTGACTGAGTGCAATAAACTTCAAGACTCCTTCACATTTCCTCTTTCCCCGAAATAAGTTATCTGGCCAGAGAGTAACAAGAGTATTCATGACAGAAAACACAGGCCGATTCTATTATTACAGCTGCAAGAAAAGAGCTGCCTGTGCACAGAGTTCCCAGAACAAAGATAAAAAGATGATGCACGCCTCCATTATTGACCAGCAGCCCCCAAGGGCCAGCGCCTAGCTACACACACGGTGACGACTGCCAGGCCGAGTTCCAGGGAGAGGCTTCGTAGATGAGGGGCCTACGTGTTTAGTGGGACTTATAATCCATAAGAATATCTGTTCCTGACTTAGAACAGCAACCACTGGGGAGAGGATATAGTGATAGTTTTAAATCTGCAGAGAGTCTTGTTTAAGATTTAGCTCACTCTTTTCATTTACCTCTGGTTTTTAAAATTTAAGATATTAAATATCTTCTAGCAGTCAAATGTTACAGATAAGGTGAGTCTTGAATAAACACCTAATATCCCTAGGTGGTAAACACACAATGCAATATATAGATGATGTATTATAGAACTGTACACTTGAAACCTATATAATTTTACTAACCAATGTCACCCCAATAAATTTAATATAATTATAAAAAATAAATAAGTAAACCCTTTTAATAAATCATGGGACATTTAAGAAAATCATACAGTAAGCCACAAAGAAAACTTCACTAAATGTTGCAAACAGAAATGGCGGATACCACATTCTATGACAATATAATGAAATGAGAAATTAGTAAGAAATGCAGAAACAAAAATAAAACCCAAGCACTTAAAAATTTAAACTCTCTCCTAAATAATTTTTGAGTCAATAGGGAATCAATACCACAATAATCAAATATTTAGTAAATATCAAAATTAGGAATGCTACCTAACAACCAATGGTAGATGGTCAAACTGTGCTTAGGGGAAAATTAACTAAACCCTTTAACTGCTAACCAACATGATGAAAAATGTTAATATTCCTTTTAAAATATAGGGAAAAAATGCCAAATAAATATAAGTAAAATAGTTAAACAGCAATAAAAGTAGAAATTATTGCATTAGAAACAGAAGTGATCTATTTAATGAATTGAAGGAGTAGGACTGATCAACTAGTCAAGGGTTTTTTAAATATAGGCTAAATATCAACTACTTTGATCAAGAAGAAAAGAGAAAAATGACGAAATTAAAAAGAAAAAGGAATTATAAACCCTGCTACTTTAAATATCTCTGTACTAGAATATCTCTGTACTAGAATTTTTTAACACTTAGGAAATGTTAAATTTATATATATATATATATATATATAATTTTTTTCACCAAAATTGAATCAAAAGAGTACAGTCTAAAGAAAAAAATATCTAAATAAAATAATAAGCCATGAAGAGTATTAAGAAGTATGTCAAAGACCCAAATTTTTTATATGTTTAAGAAATAAAAATTTTCTGTACTAAACTGCTCTAAAGTAAAGACCCTCCCTATTCATTTTACATGTGACATCACGCCTGACAGCATGCACATAAGAAAACCAGAGCAAACTCCTACTTATGAATGTAAATTCAAAAATCTTAACAAGAATGGTATTTACAAATCGTATTCAGCAAGTACATCAGCCACAAAAAGTACATCAGCCTCATTAAGTTAAGCAGGGCTCATTTCTCCCTTGAGACAGAAATGTATTAGGAAATCTGTTAACAAGTCAAAGATGAGTCATAGGATGGTCTGGATACTCTAAAATGTGTATGTTTCTAACAAAAAAATGTAACTCAGTAAAACAGAATGCCTACTGTGTGTATGCACCTGCACAGTATGTTTTACAGATAAATGGAGTGTGTGAATTATAATTCAGCAAGTTAGTTATGGAGAAATCAGTCAAGTGAGTTTCTAAAATAATGGGAAATTATAAGAGAAATACAAGGAAGCTCATCCACAGTTTAAAATAGAGAAATAGTGGAAACACCCTGAGTGTGGTGCGTGGACTAAAATAAATGATGACACATCCCTTCAGTTGGGGCTTTACATCCACGAAAACCTGATGGTTCACAGCCAAGAAAATGTGCCCACCATGTAGACGTCGTGTGAAAACAATGCTATAAAAGAATGCTGGAGTATGGTTCCATTTTTGTGAAGTAAATGGAAAACTCAATATAAGTATACGCATAGCACAGAGAAATTGGTTTTTAGGACATTTCTTAGACAACGAGAACTGCCTTTTGGGGCAATATATCCTGGTAAATGCCTGGGATAGAAACAGGAAAACTGTTCTCCCTGGGTCTAAAGGGGGATATTTTTATTCCAAAACAGGAGGGAAGATGAATGGAGCTAGGAGGAAAGGAGGGTCATGTTCTGTGCTATGATCCTTCACAGGAACCCTGTTGACCAAGGACAATAAATCCTGTTAAAAACTCACAAATGCTCAATAAGAACGTCAGTTTGTATGGACCTGTGAGGAGGTAATGCTCTACAGCAGAGACATTATGTCGCTTTTGAGAAACAGCCACCAATAATGAAGAAGCACAGAAGTGGGAAACAGAGTGACCACCTACCCCACCCCACCCCTGCCATGTACAGCCAGCAAAGGGAAACCTTGAGCCTGCCTCTGTCCATCAAACTGGGATTTGGACCAAGCTAACTAAACCTTCAGGGAGGAGGGCCACAGCTGATGTCGCAGTGCTGCTCAGACACGCACACACAATGCTATGCCACGTGTGCATGTGGGTGTGTGAAATGCATTATATGTGCACAATGCTGCATAGACATTCACAGAAATCGTTTTAGAAGATCATACACTAAGATGGGTCACTACGTTTAAAAGTCATCTCCACCTTTCTTCTTTTATTATCTAATGTTTATAACAGAGATGTATTCATTTTAAAATTAAACAATATAATAAAGTTACCAGCTTTTCAAAAAGAAAAAGAACAACAATGGCATCAATGTCCATAGTGGCAGTTGCTATCAGATGTCTCAGAGTGCAGCTCTCATCTCCAAGGAACAATGATATCTTTATATGGTGCTTCTAGGAAAGGATGCAAACTCCAGACAAATGTCCTTCCCTCAATGCAGGAGAAGCAAGCTAAACCAAAAGTACTCTTTAGTTGCTGGGTAATTGGCCTTAAGATAGTTAAGACCTTTCATCCTCTATACATCATTATTCTTCATTTAAGCCACTCAGCCACTGCCAGGACCCAGAGATGACGCCCCCTGAGCAAGGGCATGCCGCCACCACACAATCAACTCAGAGCTGCGCCGTCTCCTCTCCTCCCTCTCTGCCCTCATCAGGAGGCAAACCAGCTTCCTTGTGGAGAAGGTAGAAAGAGACAGCAGTGTGCCCATGCTCACGGCTCACAGTGGAGCCGAGCACTGGCAGACAGCTGTGGTTCCAGGGCCTGGCTGTGCCACCCCCGACCATGCTCTCCTGTTGCTTGACTCCCCTGAACTAGAAAAAAATAAGAAGAGGGGAGGTGCTGGGAGTGCATAAGCGCAGTAAGAAACTGGGTGTCTCCCAAAACTGGTTATCAAATCAGTTTCCATTAACAATATACTAATGAGGGCCAGCCGAGTGGCGCATTGGTTAAGAGCTGGCTTGGGATGCCAAAGGGCCCGGTTCGGATCCCACATATGAGGGCCAGTGACACTGCCCTCTACAGCTAAGATGCTGAACAACAGCTTAACCTGGAGCTGGGTTGCAGTGGTTTGCCATGGGCTACTGTGTGTAGCTAGCAGCCACCGTGAGGGGCCGTCCAGAAGCCGGCGACTGATCTGCCTCGCCAGGAAGAGCACAATGATGGTGCCAACTTAGGCCAGTGAAGCAATGTCCTCCACAACTAGACTGAAGAACAAAAGGACAGCAACTTGTCTGTTCCCCTTCCCTCAATTCTGCAGTGCTGTTACCACCCCCCAATTCCCCAATAAAATTTTTTTTAAAAAACCAATATACGAATGAATGTTATTTCATAGACATAAGATTAGAAAATAGACCAAGTTGGAAAACAATAATGTCTCTTGTGTATAAAATGTCTGGAGAACAAGGTAGGAAACATCTGTATGCACAAACGCAGAATGATACCTACAAGTCTATGTCTGAAGCCAACACCCCTCTTTTTCACCTCTCGACTGCCTCCCCCAGTGGCTTATTGCTTTTAGGAATATCTGCCTTCCCATGTCCCTGGGGAATGACTTGAATATGCCAAATCCTTAAGTGCTATACCCTCTGCCAGTCTTTAAGAACTCGGAAACTGGAAACTTCTGGCATGCTAAAAAAAAAAAAAACCCAGCAGTTTACCCTGTTTGTGTCACACTTTGAATCTTTATAAAATTAGCATCATTGAGAGAGTTTGCCCAAGAGCCATTTCTCAGACATCTTTAGAAAACCATGCTGGCTGGCACGTTGCGTGCAGATAACTATGTGGCTGTCAGAAAAGATGGATGAGCACGTGCCGCAGCAACGCCTCAAACCATGGGCGTCGGCATCCTTACGTCCTCCAGATGGCAGGCTTGCAAACCTCATAAATCTACATAAAACACATATTAAATATATCCACGTCAAATTTGAAAGTTGTTCTAGATTATCATTCCCGCCTTCTACTCCCTTTTCCCCATGCTAAATAAACGCACTGAAGAAAAAGAAGGTGGCCTGTTTCGCACATAAGGCCACAAGAAACCCTATTGTTTCCCTGCTTGAATCAAGCTTTTTGATAGCTGGATAAATTGCAGAAAAATGTCTTACTGAACTCCAATTTACTGATGCAGATCTGAGACTTTTCCAGCCAAAGTGAAGTCTATACTTAAATATAGGTGGCCACCTACCTTATGATCTCACTGACTTCAGTAAAAACTATTGTCAGAGATGGTGCTTAAGTCAACATAAGATTTTTATTCATTTATTTTTTTCTAAGAATGAAATCAGTGCTCACTATAATAAAAAACAGAAAATGAAGAATAGTAAAAGGGACATTTTAACCACAAAATTTCTTATAATTCCATTTGCCTGAAACCACCACCATTAAAACTACCATATGGATACGGAGAGTGCACTACCATATAAATATTCTGTTTTTCAGTTCTGTTTAAACTGAAATTAATGTACTAGGTTCTCCTTTCATCATCAACTCTCTATCTCATTACACATTTATATTAACTGCTTTTTTCAGTTATAGAAGTAATGCATGTAAATACATTAAGAATAAATATGTAATAGAACACATAGAAAACTAAAAGATCTCTCTTCCAAGAGGCAGCCACCTAGCAGTTTTCTGTGGATCCTTTCAGAAATGTCCAGTGAATGTGCAAGGATGTATCTTTCTCTACATATGTTAATTTTATGCAATTGGACTCTCACTAAGCATATAGTAAGCATCTTGCTTTTTGTTTTTCTCTTAAGACCACGTCCTAGATAGCCATAAAAAGAACAGCCATATAGCCTGTTCTTTTGGACATATACAATTGTCCAAATGATACATTTATCTCAATTTTCAATGATGACACAGGTTTACACCACAAGGTACACTATTGTAACCAATCTCCTGTTGATAGAAAAATTGTTTCCAATTTTATGCTATTTATAAACAATTTTACAGTGAACATCCTTCCCACACTTGTACAAATACATCTCTAGACTACATTCTTAAAGTAGAATTTCTGAGAGTAAGAGGATATGTACATTTAAAATGTCATGTATATTGTCAATCAAGGTTTGTTTGGTTTTTTTTATTGTCATCAATTTACCTTCCCACCGAGAATATATTACCCAACATTTTTGCCATTGATGGGTATCATCAAAATGTTTTATCAGCCTGAGTTGATGCATTCTGTTATTTGCAACTGAACACATCCTAATAGATATATCATTTCAACTACAACCACAGCTCCTTCTCTGCATTTGAAGGGGGAAATTATTGAAAAATCACATTTCTGGCCACGTTTCCATTAACAATCAAACTAGAGAAACAATTCTGATGAGGAGCTGTGCTCACACCCACCACATCCGCAGCATTTTGTAGAGCTTATGATTGCTGCTTTAATAATTGGGTTCTAAAATAATCAGCTTTGATCCCCAAAGACCTCTGTGAGTTAAAGAGAATATGGGCTTGAAGGGTGAGTAGCCCAGAGGATAAAACTGAAGGGTTGACTTGCTGGAATAGACTTTCTCCATGATTATAGAAAAATCATTATAATTCTCTCTGTACATTTTTATTAGTTATGGGTACATGAGCACACTGGCCTGTGAAAGAGAATAACTAACAGATTATGAAAAAAGTTGATATGAAAATATAAGTAAAATGCATATTATCTAGACTTATCTACAACACTATTCTCTCTGTACATAGCCTTTTCTGCCCTCAAACACACGCAGATGAGGCACTTGTTCACCAAAAGCATCTATTTACCACAGTAACGAGTCTGGTGTCATGACAACATGTGCAACTGTCAACCATCCCCTTCATATTGTCCTGTGAGAACAGGGGCTCAAGGAATTAGCACCAAAATGCTGATATTCTGGCTACGTCCATTGTTCTGAGACATAAACTATTCTTCTATATCCTAATTTCAGGCTAACACACTCACTCACAAATAGGGTAAAATCTCAGACCGGTCACAGTCCTCGACAAGAGACAAGTAGAAGCTACAGGAATTGTCCAGGCCAAAAATAAGGTGGACCTATGTTTGCACAGAGCCAACAGGAATGCATCGTAAGCCACAGCCAGTGTCGCTTAATGTTTGTGAAGCTACCTGGAAGCTGCAAATGCAGGTGTCAGAACGATGAGAGAAGAGTGGGAGATCCCTAAGGAGATGGGGCGACGGGACGCGGGGGGGGGAGGGGGGGGTGCTTTTGTAGACTCACTTCAGAATCAAATAGGGAGCATTTACCATTTACGGCACATCCACCCTGAGGCCTCGCCTACACAACTCCACCCTGAGCGGCTCTCCTCCTTTACCCAAAGGCAGGTCTACCACTCCAGGCAGGTCTACCACTCCGGCCATTTCACATTCAGAGATGGATTTAGGGAGCGAAGGTAAATACTGACAGCCTCAAGTCGGAAACACGTTATGAAACCGCTGTACTATGTGACCATTTTAAACAGGCATAAGCAGTTGCCTTGAAAGCCCAATCATACTTCTTACCCAGCAACTCATACAGAGAATTGAGGATGGATTTCCAGGCATCCCCAGCTTCTCTCCCGGCGACGTCCGCGAAGTGGGCGGCGCTGCTGTACACGTGCAGCCTGTCAATGCACTCGAGCACGAGGCTGATCATCCCCTGGGAGGCGAGAGAAAACGCCGTCAGGAGCGCCGTTCTGCACATACACAAATACTAAGGTATTTAAAACAAAACAAACAAAAACAAAAACCAAAACGTGGCTTAAAGCAGGTCTGTTAATCATTAAGGAAATTGAGATCATTTATTCAAAGAACAGGAAGAAACTGTCTTTTCATCCTGCATGTGAAAAAAAAATGCTCCTGAAATAATTCAAGTGGTTTTAAAATCCCAACTGCTATTCTCAAATAGAAGCAGCAGAAGAAATAAAAACACGTATTTCATACTTCTATTTGCAAGGTTTAATACTAGATTAATGAATCAAACCTATCAGTATTCTACTGTAAGTAACTAAAGTATGCCACCCAGAAACATGGCACTTTGGCCTAAGGACTATTTTGAGCTGAAGACAACTGAGAAAAAGAAGACACAAGAAAAATCCTCTGTCCTCCCTTCTTCTCTGCACCAGGAAGGGCGGGGGAAATGCTTACTCACTAAAGACAAGGCCAGACTCTTATCAAGGCGCAGACTGTACTTAGTAAGCTAACAACCTTTACCAGCTAACCCTTATCTTCCATTAGTTTCCTCTACATAATAGACACCTTCCTACACTTTGCTGCCTCTAGAAGCTCAAAATCCCCTTTCTTTGTCTTATCACCTCTCTACATATTTATTGTTCTTTTGTTAAAATGCTACATAAGCCCAAGTTCTACCCATTCCTTTCAGTTACTCATCACTGAGGCCTCCTGTGTGTCTGCAGGACGTGTGATAATGAACTTCCATTTGTTCTTCCCTTGCAAACCTGTCCTTTGTGACTAATTTGCAGGACTGCAGCCAATGAACCCAAGGTGAGCAGAGGAAAGATAATTTTCTCCCTCTCCTACAAAATCATAAGAACAGGTCCTTAGTCTCAGGAGAGCCATCATTATCATCATCATCATTATTTTACTTTTAATATTAAATTGAAGAACCAATAAATTGAAGAGAAGCTCATAAAAAAGATATCTTTAAAGCAAATCAAAGATTCACTCTAGAGCTTTGTAAGATGCTGTCTAAATTTGAAAGTATGCTTTTATTATTATTGTTAGATCAAAGTTGTTAAAATGAGGCAAGGAAGAGCTTTTAATAGAGTTGACTAATCAAATTAACTTATTTCACACCAAGAATTCATGGAGCTAAGAACACTTCTAGGTCTCCATCCATATTGTCTTGTATGAAAAATTGAAGAAGAAGAAAAAAAAAACAAATACAAATCAATATTTCAAATTTTCATAGCCTATTATTTTGTTTTGGTTTCACTAGATATTAAATGAATGCAGTATAGTCTAACAATCTGGCATATATAAAAAGAAAAGTTCCCAATAAACTACTCCCTGCTGCTAGTATTGGTTTATGTTGACATTTCCTGAGCGTCCATGCCACCATGGTCTCTAGGTCATTTCTTTCAGATAAACTGAAAAAGTCCTCAAAAATTCATGTCAGTTTCAAAGGCTTTCCATGGAAAATTAGGAAACAGTTTTCAAACTAGAAGAACATAAAATTAGGGATTATGGGAACTCAGCAATGTCCTCTGAACACTTTTTTCGATACTTTTACTCAGAGGAATCCATTATTCCACACACAGGGACACTGGGAAGCATGAAACACTTGCTGAGCTGGCCTGCTTGCCAGCTGAGCTCTGACACCCTCCCACTGAAAGTCTGGAGCATACGGTACTAGTTCTGATACTGGCATTAGCACCATTGGACATATCACAGGGTCCTTCTGTTATTCTGTAAAACACAATGCTTGAGCTCTTTGGAGCAGAGGAACTTTTGTGAAATAAAACTACACATGGAAACTTAATCCATGCAAAAGGAAAAAGTGGGGTTTCTGAGTCCAAGCAGGGCTCTGACTTCCAGGAGGCCCTCTGCTGAGCTACTGGGCAGCTCCCATCCCTGACACGTGATCTGAGGCAGCTCCAAGGAGACCTGAAGAACCCACTGGACAATGTGAAAACCCTCACATTTGCCAAACCTGTATTCATTTAGACACGTTCAGAGTGTTTTTATATAACTAACATGAAACAAACTGCAGTGCAACAAATGATCAGTGTGACAGCTGAGCAGACAGTAAAATATCTCCTTTGCCAGGGGAGGGACATGTTCCATACTCATTGATAGAGAAACAAAAATAATTGCAGGGTTCTCCAAGGCCTGGTTCCCATGGACAGTAGTATGCCTGCTTTTCAAGACCTCGAAATGCAAGATGTCAGATAGAGAATCTTCCCACCAAGAAGCTGCTTCCCAACGGCAGAAAAGACATGGGTGTCAGGAGGAACCCACCTCTTCCTGGAAGAGATTCTGCCGGTTCTTCAGAGCCCTCAATCTGTTCTGCTTGTCTTCGTGCTCCAGGTGCTCCCCTGGCGGGTGGAGGTAGCCTATCAGGTCCTGCAGGCTTAGGCTGACGGATTCGATGGGCAAGTCCACTGCAGGAACCTTTGCTTTTTTGCTCAGAGCATCAAGGCCCCTAAGAAACAGCAAGCATTTCTCTACATTAATGAGTCACAATTTTAGGTATTAATTTGTAGTTTATAGGTGATTTAAAATGCTACTCTCTCTATACCACTGTAAAAAGAACATATAAAAAATGTTCTAGATTTCCTGAAACAGCAAGAATTAATATATTCAAATGAGACATTTCATATTCTTTCGTGTGTACATAATGTTATATTAAAAACACCAGTATTGAGAGACACTCATCTAGCAAAAAACCTGAAGGGCTTAGAGGATTGATTCCTACAAAACCAGTGGTCTAAATCTTTAGAAACCAACCAATTTTTATTTGAAAGCACTAGATACTTTAAGGTTTAAGATGCAACTTCTCAGATTCATAATTCTGAAATTTACTATTTCTGTTGTGTTTTGTTTTTGGAGAAGGAACTGTTAACTGCTATGCTATCACTGATGCTCACTGCATTCTGTTTAATGCCTGCCAGTTTAAAATATATATTCTAATGATGTTAATTCAGAAAATTCACTTATTAATCAGGAAATAATATATTAAAATGCTTTTTCAACATGTGAAAAAAATGTATTTAAAATTGAATTTAAAAATGACATCATGTTGCATTTTCTAGCCTTTGAGGAAAAACATGTTACCGGCAGTAAAGGTGATAATTTGCTAAGCTTTCTGATATTCTGAGTTTTAAAACTCAAGCTTTGAATGTTTCTAGAAAGAACTTTAACACATGGTATTTATAAATCAAAATTATTCCAAAATAAAAAGTTTATTAAAAAATATACAACACACACCATAGAAGAATGGGAGAATGCCTGTGCTGAAGTTGATATAATAATATTCACCTTAGTCATGATAAAATTTAATGTATAAAAATATTATGCTTTCTTTCCTGCTCTCTGTGTCAGCAAAATTGTACAGGAATATTTTATTCCAAGAAAATGTTTTTGGCTAATTATCTGAAAGTATTGGAAAGTACATATTTGAAAACAATAAAAGCCTTATAAATGAGAATTAGCTACCTTTGAACTTTATGATGCTCAAAAATATTATTTAAAATGTATCATAATTTACATAAACTTAATAATAATTTTGGAATATTTGACTTCATCCTCATAAACAATAGAAATAGTAAAACTGCATGACTCTTCTAAAGTTTTGCCTGAAGTCTCAAATCAATTACGTCAATGGAATTCTTCTATTACCTAGTGCTATCATCTCTATAAATTTTTGAATGCCCAAAAAGTAACAGAAATGACTTTTCAGAAAATAATTATTTCTCCTGTTTTAAAATGAAAATCCATATGTAATGAAATATTTCTTTCGTAAACATTTTATCCCGTTAACTCTAGTTGAATAATAAATATATTTATAGCAATCACACTCAACTCTCATCACACTAAAGTGAATGAATTTAAGTGATTCAAATATAATATCTACTTTTTCAAACTTAAAGAGAAACAATCGTAAATGTCAGCTTTTAGGTTATTAAATTGACTATATCCACTAACAGAAATGTAACCATTTCATTGCTCTCTAGGCGAAGCCTCTTCTCAGACAAATGCTAAGACTCTAAAATTGTTAATTACGCCAAGTTTTAGAACTTCCATCTAATTTAGAGATATTTGTCATCTTAATTTATTAAAGATAAAACGATGAAGAGAAGATAATTGGGGAAAACCAAAGGTGGTAAAACCACACTATGTTAGAGCAAAAATTACAGCCCTGAATTCCATCTTTATATTTCGTAATTTGAAGATTAAGCCATATTACTCCCTTCTCTGATTTACTTCCAGAATACATTTATTAATATGCCTAGAGGGAGAAATGACTTTATGTGTGTGTATGTGTGTGTGTGTGTGTGTGTGTGTGTGTGTGTGTGTGTGTGTGTGTACAGTCCAGGAAAATAGAATCTCTTCCCCTATACACAACATAAATGCAAACACACATACACACCCTCCCACCACTACCCTGACCTGCAAGAGAGACACCAGAAAGGTTACAGAGAATAAACTCATAACAAAAACTAAATCATCTTGACTTTCACTCTAAGAAGTAAAACAGAGATATCTGGATACACATTTTTTAAATGAGGCTCTTCATAGTAAACATATCTACATAAATAAAATGGATACTTAAAAATAATTTACTTTGAAAACTATAGGGATACAAATATTGTACAGATATTGAAATTTTAAAGATTTTGGAGGTTTCATGAATATGACAGAAAAATCAAATTATTTTACTTAAAATAACATGTTCTTTACAATGTTCTATGATTATGTAAACCTTTTCAAAGTTTCTGAGATGTATCAAAAATTTGTATACATTCAAGGACTTCTAATAGTTCAGTAATACTGAGCATCTTACTAAAACCAGCATGTGTAGAAATATAAATAAACATGATGAATTAAATAATATAACTAATGGGTAAATATTCTAGAAAGAAAAGAAACAAAGCTTAATTAAAATTTAATATTTGAATAAGTAATGCACAAAAAATGTCAGTTAAGTGTAAGAGAAGGAAACAGACTCATTCTGTTCCTCCATGGCATTTGTTAGGTGAACATGGGGGAGATGGACACTTGAAAGTAGGTGCTAGATAACTCAGGAAAAGCAGTAATTTGGTAACGGGTTTATAATGAGAAACCTAAAGGTGAAAACACAGCAATACAGAATTGACAGAGACCACAGACTACATTGGCTGAGGGAACTTAGAATCTCATGGTGAAGTAAGAATTGCATCAGCTACACTTGTGATGTTTTCATCCAAAATAAAGTAAAAGTGACAGAATTCACTCTCTCTAAACACCCACACACACACACACCTGACACCCCACAAAACAGACAAAATATTGGGGAAAAAAAACATTTCAAGATACTGATATCATGGAATAAAAGACATGAATGCCTGAGACAGAAGAAACAAACAAGGGTAAGTCTACAATTGCCCCAGTTCACTGTCTTGGGAGAATTTCTAGGCCACAGGTTGACAGGGGCCCAGGTGAGCACGAAGACCCCCTGAGTTGTACATTCTTTGGTTTTATAAAAGTATGTACACAATACACACACACACACACACACACACACACACACACACACACACACACACACACATACACAGTGCAATGATTTATTAAAGAAACAATAGTTAAGTAAATTTTTGTATAATCATGGGTGGTGAAGATCTTTATATGCTGTAAAGCCAAAACATGATTGATTTAGTAAACTGCTATGGGATAAAACAAACAAACAAAAAAAAACCTGAAAATTATTTTCAAACCAATAAATTAGGAAAATATTTGCAATTTATATATGGTGACAGGAAATTAAAATTTCTATCATAATGCAAGTTCATAGCAGCCTAGTAGAAATATTAATAAATAATAATAGGGTAAATCACAAAAGAAAATGAATAAATCTGGTCAACAAATAGGAAATATTACCATTTTCACAGTTCTCAAATAAATGCAAATTTAAAAATATAATTATAATTATAAATATAAGTGTGTGTGTATACACAAACACACATACACACGTAATTTTTTTTCCCATCAAACTGGTAAAGTTTAAAAAATATATATGATATTCATCTCAGGTCAGTGTGTGTATCGATATAATGTTACCAGAAACACTGGCCACAAGGTTGATTTAATTTATAGACATGCAATTATTTCCATTAATAGGTGGGAAAACTTTGTCAATACAAGAATCACTTTATTTATTTTTTAATATAGTTAAAAACACAAAGTATCTAAGCTCACAGATGTCTAGGCTTATTTTTTTAATACAATTCAAAACTCACAAAATATTACCCTCAGTGTAAAAGGAAATTAAATAGGTCCAGTTCAAGGGTAGCTTATAGAATAATCCTGACCCACAGCTGTCAATTACAAGTAACAAATGAAATTTCTAAAAGCGCATTTCTTTTAAAAGTGTTCATTTAAAAGAAAAACATAAAATCATCTAACTAGAACTTTCTAACTTGTTCTGCTGACCTTCCAAATTGAATGAGATCACCACCATAGTATATTTTAAAATTGTTTATTTGGAAATCCAATAAGGAGGCTGAGATAAAATGTCAAACAACCACAACAGAAGAAAATGTACCTTATAAATCTATTGAAAAGGAAGACTGTGCTCCTGATAACTCGTGCCGTCCGCGATTCTTCATGCTGAGATCTGGATAAATTTATGCCATCATCCATGTGACCTTCATGATGCATAATAGCCTGTAAGGAAGCAGAAATCACTCCATCACTCCCAACATCTCTTTTCCAAATGGGGGTTAAGAAGATGAGCACACAAAAAGGTGATAACAATAAATAGACAGGTAAAAGGTACTGTAAAGCTATTGTGTATATGTAAAACAATATGTGTAGGTCCCTATACAAACTAGTCATTCAATATATTCATTCAGTTATTGCTTTAAAGAATGAATCAGTTATTGCATTGAGTTGAACGAAATAAACACCAGAGCGTTTTCACATAACTATGGTCAATGACTGATCCACAGACTAACAAACTGATCAAAACAGCACCGAAAGTCATATACCAATTATACAGTAGCTCTGAACACAGACTGGCTATTTAATAAGTACTGAGCAATGTTTCCAAGGCATCTAAGTCTTTGAAAAATGCATTTTTATTTTATGAGTTCTTTTTTGTTAGGCTTCTCGTTTTTGAACTTCCTATGAAAGTATAACATGAAGACAGAGAAGTGCAAAAATCTTAAGTGAACAACTGAATGATTTTCACAAAGTAAACACACTGAATAAACAACACCCAGATCAAGAAAGAGAACATTACAGCACCTTAAAATTTCCGCTAGTGCTCCCTTCCTGCCTTTATCCTCCACAATGGTCCCCACGTTCCTGATTTTTAACAGCAAAGGTCATTTGTTTAATAAATATAAATGGAACCGTGCAGTGTTCAACCATTTGCATCCAGCTTCCTTCACTCAACTCTTACAGCAAGATCTGTAGTGCATCTAATTCAGGAGCATTGAATTAAAAATTAGTAATGATAACTAAAATTATAAACTATCTAGAGAGCCATATAAAATGTAACTCCTTACACTCCTTATATGATGAAATGGAGATTCAAAGGGCATTTTATAGTCTTAAATGCCTCATTGACAAAGAAAAAAATGACTAAAATGAAGGAATGTAGTACGCATTTTAAGACTCTAAAAAATAAAAACAAAGTTGAAAAGGGGATTAATAAAGATATTGGGTTGTCGGAAAAGTCATGACCTATTTTTCTATGTTTTTTGTTGCAAAAATGCGTCATGACTTTTCCGACAAGCCAATAAAAAGGAATTAATGAACTAGAATCAAATAAACAACTAGAAATAATTTTTTTAAAGCCCCAACTTTGATTTCTTAAGAAGATAAATATAATAGATAAACTCACAAACCAAGCTAAAAATAAAATGGAAAGAAAGCAAAAACAGAGAATACAATATAAGATACAAAAGACATTAAAATTATAATAGGACAATATTGTGTGGAATTCAACGGCCAAAAAAAATACAATTAAAAAATAAAAACAAACATAACTAAGTATCCCAGAGGAAATGGATGGCTTCCTAGCAAATTAAGAATCATAGAAAGAAATCCCCCCAACTAAGTAGAAAATTTGATAAGATCAGTTTATTTAGGAGATTGGAAAGGAAATTGAAACTTTAATATTTAAAAGGCCCAGGACTAAATAATTTCACAAGTGAGTTCTAATAAAACTTCAAAGAACAGATACTCTTAATAGTAGATTAGTCTTGACCAGGAGTCAGCAAACTATAACCTACTTGTATTGCCTATTTTTGTAAAGCCTGTGAGCTAAGAATGGTTTTTACATTTTTAAATGGTTGAAAAGAGAAAAAAAAAAATTCTGTGACACATAAAAATTGTATGAAATTCAAATTTACGTATCCATAAATGAAGAAAAATTAATTTCACCTAATATGTGCAGTAATTCTAAATAAAATATGAAGAGAATCTAGTAAAGTTTCAAAAGAATAACCTATGGCCAGATAAGATTTAGTCAATGAATTTAAAGATTCCTCAATATCATGATGTCTATTAACTTATTTATGAACAAATTGAAGGACAATAAAATATTTTAATCTCCCTTTAATTGATAAAATACAGCAATAATTCCTATTTTTTAAAAAATCTAAATACAATAGGAAAAGCAAGATACTACTTAAATATAATTGTCCACAGGATGCAAGAAGGCATGACTTCTATGAAACAGGAGTGAAAATCCACAAGAAAACATGTTGAGATGAACAACCAGAATAGATGAGAAGAGAGCAAGCTGAGATAAAAAGTGATCTGTGTGAGATAATGAAACACTATAAGAAAACTAAAATTTCAAAGGCACTGATCAAGCTTAAAGAACAGAACAGCATCAAAGAAAACAAAATAGGTAACGTGGTTAACACATTTAAGAAGCAAACTGTAGAGATAAGGAAAGGAAGGTGAGCATTCTGACAGGGAAGATGGCGGCCATGAAGAAGAGGAACCAACCACGTCCCTGAGAAAGAAACTACTGAACTAAAAGAAAACAGAAACCAAAGATGTGGTTAAAAAATTCTCCTCTCAGTTTTAAAATGACCTAAGTATGCAGATTAAAAACACTTGGTAACAGATGCATTTCATAATTTTGAGTTCTAAGATATTTTTAAAGGTATTCACCATACCCCAGTGTGGTCTGTGAATCACTCAGCAATCAATAAATTTATATTTCAGCAGCAAAGCATGAATATTCACATTAAATGGGACATATAAAAGCTATAACTAGTCATTCAGACATTTTTTAACTAACCAAGTTTTTATTCATATGAAACGACAACAGGAAAACAGTTTCAGACATGTAAAGATTTGAAGACAGCACCAACATGCTTTTCTTGAAAAATAAAATGATCTGAAGACACTAGCTAACTGGCAAGTACTATACACAAATTAGGAGGTCTAGATTGGGGTACATTATCATGACTGCACTGAAGTCTCCCCATAAAGATTTAGTATAGTGGATGGCTCTAGAAGTAGTAATAAATGTCAAGAAGAGATTTTAATTAGATTACCTCTTCTATGACCGCTAAAGTCTGTTTCACATGTTCCTTCACATAAACAAGACTGTTCAGCTTCTCAACACCCTTGTCAGTCAAACTGTTCTAAAACGCAAGCTCTAGTTAGCCTAGGATGGAGACGGTAAGTCCCGTTTTGACTTCAATCCATGGTTAAGGAGGATGACAGTGGGGTAACGACTAAGGACCTGGCATCACTGCCATGGACTGAAGGCAGCAGGTGGCTACAGGTGAGGTGAGGCAAGTAGTCTGTCGTGGTAAGGAGACTGGTTCCTACAGGAAGTAACGCTCAGCCATGAAGGGTTTTAAACATGGCAGCCATTAGGGCAGAGTGGCTTGGGCAGAGGTAGACTGAAGGCAGAGAGATTGGTGAAGAGGCAATGTAAATCCTGCACATGAGGAATGATAAAGGCTTAACCAGATTTGTAAAGATGGAGCAGAAGGAGCTGATACAAGGTATACTTGGAAGATAAAATTGTCAAGGCTCTGTTGAATTATGGAATTCAACAGAATGAAGGAAGGAAACTGTGGAATTTAGTTCCCATACAACATAGTTAAAAGACACATGTACAGTTTGGCTTAAAATCTTCATATTTATAGAACAGAAAGCACTTTATTTGCAATATTTAAATTTATAATGAAAAGTATATCGCGGGTTTTAAAAATTCATTCAAGGGGTACAGGAGCAAAATGGTTAGAGACAATTGTTTAAGCTTTTATTTTGTTTTGTTTTGCATTTACCACTTAAGTATAGTGAATGGATAAGTAACACGTGGAGAGTATCTAGTGATTTTCTTATTATAGTTTATTTCTATATTTTTAAAAAATGTGTCTACATGTTTTTATTTCTGTCTATATTTCCCCCATAACCATTTATCAGAGTCACCTTAATAAAAGCTATAAGGAAAACGTGATAATAGACAAGACCTCCAGGGAAGTAATATCTAAATTAAGACTTTTGCTTTGTGTATTCTTTCAATTCCTTATGATTTATGAAATCTATTCTGAATGTTTACCTTCCTGGTAAATACTGAGATTGAACAACATAGACTGTGGTAAAGCAAATCCAACAAAATCACTGTCAATAAAATAAAAAGCCCAACAGCAGAACTCATCTCGAGCCTCACAAGCGATGATAGTGTTTATCATTGAGGGTGTCAGTGGCCAGAAGGAAGCACATGGGAGGCAGAGGTGTTTCTAAAATACATAGCTTTGAATTTTCTAGAATCCATATTAATAAATGTTTTTAAAAGGTAAAATTAATTTTAATAATGTATTTGCTTTAATCTGATATATATAAGCTTTATTTCTACATGTAATAAATATACAGACTTGTTTGTTAATGGGATATTTTACATTCTTTTTGTCATTCTGTGTCTTCAGAATCCAGTGTGTTTTTATACTGATAGAATATCTTGATTTGGGTACCAAATTATTATTGAAATTACTTGACTTTTTTTAAATTGATAACATTTATATAGTTAGAAAAGCACATTTACATATGCAATGTGTTCAAAAGATATGTAAGTTTTCTAATAACTTAATCAGTGATTAAAGTATATGTTTTTAAATTTGAATTAAATAAAGTTAAATTAAACTAAAAATTCAGGACCTGTCGCACTGGCCACATTTGAGCACCAAATAGCTACATGAGGATAACAGCTACTGATTTGGACAGCACAGCCTAGACCTAATTTCAAGTTTATAGGAATTACAAGGAACAAAGGCAATGGGGAAAGAGTCAGACATATCTGGAAACGGGACCTTCTGTAACTTGCCTGGATTCTTAAAAAACTCAGTGGCACAGGACACAAATAAGGTGAGGGACTGCTCGCAATTAAAAGAACATAAAGAAAGATAAAAGATAAACACATGCATGAACCTTGATTGGATCCTGATTTAAAATAAGCTATAAAAGCCATTCTTGGGACAATAGAATATGAATGGGAACAGGATATTCGATGATGTAATGGAATTAACACTATTTACTAGGTATAAGAATGGTATTGTGGATGTGTGTTATTGTGTAGATGTGTGTGTGCACATATACATTCAGAGATAGAGAAGGAAGAAGAAAGGGATGAAGGGAAGGAAGTAAATATTGCAAATTATTAATAATTGTAGAATCTAGTTTGATGGTATATGGATGTTTATTGACTAATTAGTCTTCAACTTTTTTGAATGCTTGAAATTTTTCAAAATAATTTAGAAAAAAAGATAAAAGAAAATATTCTGCTAAATCTGATATAAGATCCATTCATGGCCAAATATCATTATTAAAATAAAAATTTGCATGAAGTCCAATTAAACTCTTTTGCCACAATCTGGACAGTAGCTATTCACCTTCCAGATGCTCACACAGCACAAAGGGAGCCCAAAGCTCTGAGATGCTAACACAGCTGGAGACCAAGCTAACTGGAACCTGTGGGATCTCATCAACGCAACTGTTTCTATACCCTTGAAAATACATGTTTCATTCAAGAAATACTGACTGAGCATCAACTCTGGCACAGGCAATGTGCGAGATGTTGAGAATACTGAAATAAAAGATGGGGTTCCCGTCCCCAGAGTCTAGCAATGGAGACAGACGGTAAGTCACGATTATACACCCTCTGCCGTGCCTTTTCCTTTTGGTCCCTCCCACTTGACTGTAAACTGACTTCTGTCTAAAACTCTTGGCTGTGTGGCTTTTGAAGACCTCAAAAAGCAGCTTCAATTCTTTGTTTCCCAATGGGCAACAAGAGGATAAAGTCAGGGACGTTCTACTGCATGAAAGACACTCCATACAAAGGGGAGCGTGCTGTGTGATTTCATTTAGATGACGTTCTCCATCAGGCAAAAGTAACCCATGGTGGGACAGGACCACCAAAGCAGTTGCCCCTGTGGAGAAGGAGCAGGGATGGTCTGGGGTAGAATGTCAGGTAGTTTTCCTGGGAAATGGAAATGTTCCATATTGTGATGTGTGTGGGTCACGCAATATATCCGTTTATCCAAACTCTATGGTTAGTTTTTCACATTTCAGTGTATATAAATTTTACCTCTAAAGTTTGAAATAAGTAACAGTAGTAATCCAATGGGGCATGGATCTCCAGGAGAGCTGACCCAGGAGCTCCTCCCGAAGCTCTGAGGACAGCAGGACAGGGGTTAATTTCAGTCCAACCCCATCAACGCAGAATCAGCCTCCAACTTCACTGAAATCAGAACCGGTCACTCTAAGCAGATCACAGTAACACTGAGCAACCTACACTGGACTGTGTATATGTTACGATTAATAAATCTACTGAAAATAAAATTTTCTGCCCCACTGCAGTCTTCCTTTCCAAGGCCTCTCATTTGCAGACATTTGTCTTATTTGATGGGTTCTGAGCACTGTGTTACATGTTGGTGTAAAAATATGAAATAGGAACCGTTGGGTACAATGTACTTGCCCTAGGAGACCTCACAAATTAGGAGGGAGAAAGAGACACGTAGGCTCATACATAAAATAGCACAGGGAGTGTATAGAAAATTTAATAAGTTGTACATGAATATTATGAGAACACAAAGGAAGGTGTAGAGGATAAGCTGAAATAGGAAGAACTTCCAAGATCAACTTCAAACTAATCCTCTGGAGGATGGATAAGAACTGGGTGGAGAAAAAAGGTTTTAAAGAGTACTCAAACCAGAAAAAAACAGTACATGCAAAGACACAGATGTGTAAAAGCCATGGTTTTTGTTTTTGTTTTTTCTGAGTGACTGAGGGAACATGTCGAGTGGCATGCTGGGGAAATGAAGACAGTGCGTAGAGATTAGCCAAAGAACAAAGAACAGAGAGGAGGTGAGGGCTGGGTTGGGAAGGCTGTCATGTCACCATCAAAAAGTGTGGTCTTGTAAGGGAAGGGGACTCAGAGAAGGACTTAGAGGTGAGAATACAAGAGCATGCCTGCATTTTAGAGACATAATCCCAGCCACAACACCGAGGACAAAGTGAATTAGGCAGACTATGTTAGAATCCAGACAGGACCATAGTGCTTCATTTAATCTTTAAATCAGTGATGCAACAACCAGCCACGTTGACCTTACAAAAACCAAAGAATGTTTGATAATGGGATTTGACCTTCAGCATATCAGTAATGAACCTCAGCGGGCAGCTGAGAGTATTTGCTACTTCTTTTTGCCTTGTGCTGGTGTTTTCTTAGTCCTAAAAAATGACCGCTATAAATGGTGTTTCTCCAGCACCTTACCTTACGCTGTATGGCTCCCATTCTCACAGATTTCACGTCCACAGACTGATAAGTCAGCCACAGCCCCGTGTTCACGTGTTGTATGTAGCATACTGAGTCCCCGTACTTTATCTCAGAGGTCCCCATGCCGTCGACTTCTTTTCTCACCCCGGCATCCAATTTTTCCTAAGGAGGAAAAAAAACGATAAGCAAAAGTTTAAAAAATACTAGTGTAGATGGAAAGAACTTTACCTTGTTGTCAATATGTCCCCGGAAAAATTCAGCCCTCTGAAATCCCCTGAAATAATGATGGTCAGACATTTTATTCTAGCAGTTCAGCCTCTACCGAACATTGAAGGAGGAAATTGCACAAACAAATAACATATTCTTGAATTATTCACACTGGCAGAAAATTATTTTGGCCATAACAGAAAATTCTGTATTGCTTAATGGCAAACTGCAAATTAGAGATCTTAAAATTAGCTTCGTAGTCTTTCCAGATTATTTTTTTCATTATTAGCATAGGTTTGGGGCACAGAAAATTCGGTTTTGAGTAAAATCTCTGCCACTTACTATCTCTGGGACCTTAGGACAACTTAATTTAACCTTTTAAGCCTCATCTTTCTCATCTGTCCATAAGCTAATAAAAGTCTCTTTCCCACAGTATGGGGAAATAAGAAATAATTCATGTCAAGTTTTCAGCACAGTGCCTGGGATAAAATAAACACTTAATAAATTTTAATGATTTTGATCATAAAATGGTGTTGATAGTGGTGATGATTTAACAAGGATGTTAGTGGTGATTAATGATGATTTCTTTTGAACTAATCAAAGCTACTATAATCCAGTTTCTGATATTGCAGTTTCTAACTTGGACTACAGAATTACTCGCTCCTAAAGGGCTTCTATGCTGAGCTCCTTCTGCTATGAGGAAGCTATCACTCCTCTGATACCAGCTAAACATTTCTTTCAAGTTCCCATATTTTAATGCTTCCTCCATGCCCCCTTTCAACTTTCCCTCCCATTCTTAATCCTGATCTTCAGCAACTTGATATGTCCTGAAGTTCTATATAGTCTTTAAAATAACAGTGAAAAAATCTAATATCCTTTTGGTTGCAACACCTCATTTAGTGATTTCTTATTCTTCTCCTTGGTCTAACTTTCCTTGTTAAATTTACTTTAAGCGTCTTCTATATCTTTAGTTATTTGACTGCTGTTTAAAATTAGTAATAGTTATATAATGTTTTTCAAAACAAGATTGGAAAATTCATGTCTGTTGTACAAAAAGGAACAATTCAAATAAAGCAACTTTTTAAGATTTTTTTCACATTATTTCATACTCTACTGACAATTAATAACTCAAAAATGATTAAGAACACTCCATTAACAATTGAACATCAAAATTAAAATGAGGTGAAAATTTTAAGGTCAAGGCCATATGAGAAAATAAATACAATTATAAATTAAGTTGATTGAACCATTATGCAAATAACTTGAAGCACTATAGCACTATTCTAAGAATCTACAATAAAACAGATAATAAACAATTCCAACTTCATTCTATCAAACAAGATAAACTACTAATCTATTTATACCAACCCTATTAATAGGAAAATTAAATTCTAAGGAAAAACATAATGTAATTATCTACTCAGAATAAACAACGAGCCTCTAACATTCTACCTTGTTTTTTTTCTTTTATTCCAGGAAATGAGTTTGTAGTCCATTTATAGGCTTGTGGATTGTGTTTTGAGGGATCACAACTACTAACTGTAAAGTTATGCTTTGCTTGCTTTTTATTGGAGTAGTTCACATCGCTCTCTAAACTACAAATTTTAATTGTGAAACTTCATAATGACTGTGTTTTAGTAATTACTGTGATCATGGAGTCAGATACGAACTGCTAAAGTGACATTAGGGAAGAAAAGAGTATAGTTATTTGTTGTATGAAAGAACAAAGGCCTTTCCCTCTTTTATTTCCTATCATTTTCTGTGGCTCAAGCTTAGGAGAAAGTCAGGTGAAAATAATAATAAAATAAAAAGAATGCTTGGAAAACTCTAAGATTCAAATGAATATCAATACTTCGAACAACCACAAGAATAAGCATAACATGAATCAAGAATGAGACAGCTGGTAAAAACATCTAACAGAAAACTAGCCTGTGTAACTAGAAATAAAATGTCCAGATTAGGCAAGTAATAATCTTACGAAAACTCTGTATTAGCTGTACTATATCTAAATTACTGGCCGTTAGTTTCAGTATCACCTTTTAAATTTTATTTTGAGTTATTCTAGTTTTGGGAAATGATGGAATAGTTTAATTGGACTAATCCTCCCATAGATAACAATTACAAGATTTCAAAAAAATACTTTTCAGAATCTATTTGAAGGCACTTGAGACGTACCAGAAGCATGAAGAAATTGGAGAGTAGACTTCTCTCTAAAGACAAACAGCACCCAGATGATTTGTAAAAGCTGCCTTTTGCCTTGGGCTTGCCCTGCCAAACCTGCCTGCAGCTCAGGAAGAAGAAAGCTGCTGCCTGACTGACGTGCGGTATCAGAGGACACACTCTGGGCTCACAGCAGCCTGAAATTTAGATGAGCTAAATCCTGGACGAGAGAAGGATCCACAAAATCTGCTCATAAAATTCACCCAAATTCTTGTTAACTTAGCAGAAATGTAAGTAACTGCTCATTGCAAAAGAGAGAGAAACTGGAGTTTCAGTCCAGCAAGTTTAATTGCCTGCCTGGCGAAACCAAAATCATTATTCAGGAAAAAAAAAAAAAAAAAAAGCCTTAACAAAATGGAGTCTCTACAACATATCCAACATATTTCTAACATCCAACATACTTACAAAATTAAGTAAATGTGAAGAAACAAGAAAATGCAATCTACTAAATTCAAAACAAAATGCAACCTATACTAAAGAAAACAAAAAAATAACAGGCAATAGAAATTGATGCAAAGGTACTCCTTACAATTAGTAGGCAAGGACTTTAAAACAACTATTATAAATATAAAATATGTTCCAAAGCATAAAGAAAAAATAATGCACAATGAATAAACAGATGGGGAATCTCAATTGAGAAATATAAATTATAAAAAAATGAAATGTAATAACAAAATAAAAAACAATAATTGAAATATAAAATTAAATGAATTGGCTTAACATCAGGCTGCAATTACAGATTAAGAAGTCAATAAAACTGAAAGTAGATCAACAGAAATTTTCCAACCTCAAGATCAGGTTGCCATTAAAAGAACTCTGATATATAAGTACTTTGCCACTAAGTGGAAACTTCCCTCAAAAGACTACGTAAAATTTAATTCCCATATCTCCTGCATTTACTCCAGGAAATGTTGAGCTCCTCACTATTATCTTAGCATTCATTAACATCCATATATTTTTAACTCTAACAGTCTAACTGTCCTTCCTGTAAGAAGAATCATGAGATCTGGACAACCACAAAAATGCTCATAGAGAAAACAACTGTTTTTGACACTGTCTACAATCACTAAAAAGACTTCTGTTTTTACTGTAAGAGTTTTGTCTGAATAGATATTTTCTCCTTTCGTTCATGTTTACTCATAGTTCGCTGTCCTATAACCACGAGAGAAATGGCCTCAGGACCTGAACAGTGCCTACAAATACTAGATTCTCAATAAATATCTGTTAGGGGCCGGTTGAGTGGCTCGTTGCTTAAGAGTTGGCTTGGGAGCATGAGCTCTGAGCAGCAGGGCTGCTGGTTAGGATCCCACATGAGGGCCAATGATGCTGTGCCCTCTACAGCTAAGATGGTGAACAACAGCTTGACCTGGAGCTGGGCTGCC
>NW_017732765.1:10943-74505 GCF_001890085.2 Hipposideros armiger | reverse complement strand
CTCCACAACTAGACTGAAGAACAAAACGACAGCAACTTGTCTGTTCCCCTTCCCTGATTCCCCAATGCTGTTCCCCTCCCCCAACTCCCCAATAATATCTTAAAAAAAAAAAAACTACTCCTAATCCTAGCGTTCAAATAATCCCATGGGTGGTGAACACATAATGCAATACATAGATGGTGTATCACAGAATTGTACACTGGAAACCTATGTAGTTTTGTTGACCATTGTCACCCCAATAAATTTTAACTTTAAAAAATGAAGATAAATAAATAAATAAAATAAAATAAAATAAAAAGAATGCTTGGGAAATCTAATTTTCAAATGAATATCAAAATGGTTCCAGAAGTAAAACAAATCAGCCTGAAAAGTAATTAAGTGGTAGATTTTGGTCATTGAGTATACCAAACTGACTCTCATTATAAAGCCAAAACTATTTCTGAACAACTGTCCTTATTAAGCAAATATAGGCTTTGGATATACCAAACTAGACTCATTAAGAGATTTAAACTAGTCCTGTAAGATTATATTTTTATTATATGAACCAGGTAGTTCAAAGAGATTCTGCTAGCATTAATTGAAATCACCCTTAAATCTACCCAAATTATCCTGTCAAGTGGCTGATATGAAGAAAAAAAAGGCCTTTCTCCTTGGTAATGGAGTGTTTGTTTTTGTAATAGCCAGTTCTCCGTAAGACAAATAATGGCTAAAGTTAGGAAAGTTAAAAGGCCAAAAGAATTTTTGTTATTTGCTTCTTTTTGGTGCCACACTGAGGCACAGAACAGTTGATCACTGTAAAATATGAGTCTAAAATACCACAGGGTCATCGAATTTACTGAGAATGACAGGCCAGGCCAACCCTTAGCCCATCCGGGGCAGAGCAGCAAACATAGAAATATAAATTATAAGCTCTCTTTATCCCTGGTGTTCAGAGATCTCCTGAGGAGACTCTCTAGTGGGTAGATTTGTGAAGAGAAGGGATTTAAATTTTTCTTGTGCTTGAAAGGTCTTTGAGAGCCTTCCATAAGCAGCAGGAAAGTAGGTCACAGAGCCTTGGAGAAGCCCTCGGATGTCTCTAATCCCCTCTCCTGAGTGTGAGCTGGGCTAATGGATGGATATAAAGGCACATCACTCCCATGATTGGATTACATTGTATGGCAAAGGCAGAGTCCTTGCAGCTGTAATATGGCCGCTAATTGACTGACTTTGAGCAAATCAAATGGGAGATTATCCTGGGTGAGTGATAATCATGGGAGCCCTTTAAAGAGAGCTTAGGTTTTCCCTGAGCTCAGAGACTATGGCTAGGGCCCACGGGGTTCCACCCCACTCGTGACCTTCCTTTCTTTCCAGACCGCTTGCACTACAGCTTACTTCACCAGCCCTCACCATCTCACGAAGCAAATCCGCTTAATAAATCCCTTCATGTCTCTTACTATCTCCTACTGGCTGTGCTTCTTCTATGGTTGGACCCTGACTGATATACCTCATCTTCACCACTGAAGGTTTCAATGAGCTCACTCTCTTGCTTACTGCCATTAAAAAGGACCAGCATAAAAAATGTCATGGAATTTCCATATCTTCTATAAAGCCACAGCTAACATTATTTTCTATTATGCTATGATACACCTTGAGAAAGGATTACTGCAAAAATATTTTTAATTTAATCCTGATTATATAAAAATTCATCAATGATTATATTGTGTAATCATTTTCATGAAAAAAAAGACATGTTCTCCACTTTGCTTTTATTTTTTAGATAGTTAATCAATCATTAAACAACTATAACAGGTGCTCATCTAATCACAGGTAAGCAACAAATCTTTCCTGTCTGCTATTATTATGATGATGATGATGATGATGATGAAATATTTAACTTTCTTATTAAAGATGGCTTTAGTTTTACTCCTCAGGTTCAACTTCTGGGTCTGCCACATAACTTATCTAAACTTCCGTTTCCTCATCTGCATAATTAAGATTAAAAATAGTATCTAAACTTCACTGGGTTAAACTACGGTTAAAATAGATAATGCACATAAGGTACCTAGCACATTATTTGGCCTATAAATTGTTAACTGTTACTCTTATTTTCAGTGTGTGTTTTAAAGCATCTAAAATATTTTTTGTATCAAGAACAAAAATCCCAAACAAAAATAACACTAAGAACTATATCCCAAAAATGTTTTGTTCTTTCTATTTTTGCCATTTGCTCCCTGATCCTTGTAATCTCATTGGTAGTCTTATTTGAGGCTGGTATTTCATCATTCAAATAGCAACAGGTTTCTATTCATGGTGCATGGGAGTGGGAAAACTGGAGGTGAAAGCCCAGAGAGAAATATTTTAGTGGCATTTTAAGTTCAAAAAATTGTACCTCGGGGTGAATATAATACATGTGTGGTTGGCAAGATGTACCTTATAATTAAAATTGATTTCAGCACACTTGAAAGTGATGGTTAAAAGTTCTAGGAGTAGATAAAGTGAAGAATAGGACTAAGAAAACCTACACAAATCGAACTGAATTCTTCATTATGTAAAACGTTTTCCTTAAGGACCAACATAATCATTTTGCAATATATATGTATATTAAATCATTACATTGTATACATTAAACTTCCACAATGTTGTACATATGTCAGTTATATCTCAAAAAAGCTGGAAAGAAACAGAGGACCAACATAGGTTATATTATAAACTATTTTCTACCTTATTCTGTTTATTCTGAATACATGTAGGTATCAACAATTGTTGATTCTTCTGTCAAACTCTGAATTTGAGATTGGTTATTGGGTGTTCACATTATTGTCAGACGAGCCAATGACATACAAGAGAAATGCTTCTTCTATTAACTAGTGGAATAAGTTTTTAAAGCCATTCTCACTTATAATTTTAAGTAACAATGATCCTAATGATCTGTAAAATCTCAAAAATATACTTCCAAAGTGGTCTCACACAGTCACAGGTAAAGAAATGCCAAGGTGAATGCCAGGCTTCATAAGAGATGATTTTTACTTCCAAATTTCCAAAACCATATCCCAAAATCCAAGATAAAAATTGGTACTTTTCAACTGACCTAGAAAAGTTTACTTTTTCATCAATAATGAAAATGCACTTCAGTAATTATGTCAATCAATAGTCATTTATTAATTGCATACTTAAAGCCTACCTAGAATTAAAGAAATATGTTACATAAAAAAGCCTTTGCCTTTCAGAAATTGAAGTACTCAGTATTTTTATTGAATGTAGTATAACAAAAGTATGTGAAGATCTGGCAAGCATTTTCAACCTGTCAGTGGCACTAAAAAAAAAATAAAACAAAAAGGATACACCTTTTAACTGAACCCAATATATATTTCAAAGACCAAAACCCGTGACCAAATGTGATAATTAATAAAAGGATGAGAAAAACTGTTTAGCTACACTATTTTGTCTAAAATGTTGGCAATATAAAAACAGTATTTTATTTTAAAAATATATAATTTTATCTTTAATTGGGGTCTCCATGTTTATTCTATTTTAGTTGGTTCTAAGTTCAATGCTTCTTCTGTAATTGCAGAAAACAATTCTTATCATGAACAGATTTTAACTTCATCAGGCTACCTTTCTTCCAATTAAAATGGGTTTATATTTTAAACATTACAATCATCACTATTAATAACTCTTTAGTTTTTCACAACATGCTTGTATATGTGAGTGTACTTCTGTGCCATTTTTTCCCCCTGGGATAACAGTTAGTGTTCCATAACTTATTTTCAACAAAACTAAGCTACCAAAATAGGATGTGTTAATTCCAGCACTTTTTCCAAGACCATGCAGTTCGATTTTAATTATGTTTCTAGTATCATAAACATTTTCTATTTTTAAAGATACACTCTACCAAATCAAAATTAGTTAGAATATTACACAAGAATCAGACACTAATAGTCTTTCTTCTAAGATGTTACACCACACACACACACACACACACACACACACACACACACACACACACACACACAGAGTTTTCATTTGAATTACAGTCTAGTTCCCTTACAGAGTTTATAGTTACCTATAAACTTCTAAAAATCAAGAACTTAAAATCTAAAACATTCAAAATACAGTACGGAGAGAATTATTCATTCAAAAGTTAGCCAGAAGCATTAATTCGACTTGGTAAAGATTAGTATTATTATTTCAGAAAAGATACAAAAAAAGAAGTCACTCTTCTACTTTTGACTAACAAAAGGGGACTCTGAATCACCAGCTCTAGACAGTTGTCCTGGAAGTCAAACATTGTTGTGAGCAAAAGTCACTTTTAAAATTCTTAAGTCATTTTGTTCAGACTTAGGCATAATTAGATCAGAGAGAGCTCACATTATGACATTGGGGAATCTGAAAGAATTTGGTGGAAAGCACGGAAAATACCCACCCTCCCTTCCTTCTCAGAGAAGACAGTGTCAAGAGAACCAAGACTCCCTACACCACTTTGACTCTGAAATATAAGGAAATCCTTTCCATCCCAACTGAATGCATTTATGTTGACTGAGTTTTAGAATAAATTTTATTGATAAATACATGAGTCCACAATCTGGAACACATTATGACTATTAGTCCTATTTTGATCTATACTAGTTAGGATTAGGAGCTCATTTGAAATGTATATGAGGAATATACATATAAGATACATATATATTTAAGATACATAAAATATCTTAAATAACCTGAAATACATTCTAAACCAAGCAGTGAAAATCACATACTAGAGAGAACTCTAAAGCCATTGCTTTGGGAGACACAGTATAAAATGGAGGGCCGTTTTGCTCACTTTCATTTGCTTGTAAAAGCCACATGTGTTCAGGGAAATGAAAAAAAAAAAAAAAGCCATTTCTAAAAACTGCTTAGTGCAGGACTACGTTCCATTCACCAGCAACCTACAAACATTCTAACATGCTTTTAAACTTATGTCACTTTCAAAGTAAATGACTAACTTAATCCATAGAATATAAAACAAGATAAATTGATTTTTATCTATCAAATTTAGCAGATTTTTCTGAAGAATTATCTATTGGTTAGGTTGCACAGAAATGTAAACCTTCATACACAGCGGAACAAAGTTCTGACGAAGCTTTGTCTCCCAGCACGCACGTGCCACACCAGGCACCAGGCTGTGATGTATCAGACAGATACTACCCTGTGAGAGCTTCCAGAATCAGAAACCTTTAAAAATCTTCATATTCTTTAATCAAACATTTCAACTTCCAAAAAGTAAGGTGTGAGCAATATGCAGAAATATGTAGAGACAAAAATGTTCAATTTACAAGTACAAAATTGAAAATTAAATATTTAAACAGAAGTAGCTAAATAATGATAAATCTACATAAGAGAATGCTGAATTATTATCATTAAATAAGGAATTATTAAATAAGGCATCTAGTAGCATGTTAAATAAAATTAGACACAACACAGCATACATTTACCCTATTTAGTATCAAAATGCACATATACCGTATTTGCCGGCGTATAAGATGACTGGGCGTATAAGACGACCCCCTAACATTTCCACTCAAAACACAGAGTTTGTTATATACTCGCCGTATAAGACTACCCCCTCTTCCGCACACCTTCCACACACCAAATAAAAGGTAACAATATCAGATTTGATTTCAACATTTATATTTATATTCAAATGCTTATGACATGCAGGAAAACTGTCACAAGGCTGTATGTAATCAAACATATACATAAATCACGATTCGCGATTTTGCGCTATCATACTGGGTGTATGGTCGGCTGTGTGCGATTTTGCGAGTGTGGTAAAATCGCATAACAGCAAAATCGCATAACAGCCGAGCATACACCCAGCAGCGCTGCTGATGCCTGAACGGTATGTGGAATGAAGTGGGCGGGCATCGGGAGGCCACTATGGCACGGGACAAGCACTATGGGCAGTCTATCTTAAGTGTACCTGGTGTATAAGATGACCCCCCACTTGGAGGCATATATTTCAGGGCCAAAAAATCGTCTTATACGCCCGCAAATACGGTATTTACTAAAAACTGAAATATACACACACACAATGGAGTTGTTTTTGTTTTTGTTTTTTTAAAGATTTTTACTGGGGAATTGGGGGAAGAGGAACAGACAAGTTGCTGTCGTTTTGTTCTTCAGTCTAGTTGTGGAGGACATTGTTTCACTGGCCCAAGTTGGCACCATCATTGCGCTCTTCCCAGGCGAGGCAGTTCAGTCGCCGGCCTCTGGATGGCCGCTCACTGAGGCTGCTGGCTGCTCACGCTGGCTGCTGGCTACACACGGTAGCCCATGGCAACCCACTGCCACAGGGGCTGCATCCTATGCCGTCACTGGCGACTCATGGCAGCCCAGCCCCAGGTTGAACTGTTGTTCAGCATCTTAGCTGTGGAGGGCAGTGTCACTGGCCTTCATATGTGAGATCTGAACCGGGGCTCTCTGGCATCCCAAGCCAGTTCTTAACCATCACGCCACTCGGCTGGCCCTGGAGTTGTTTTTGAGTGATGGATTGCACATGATTTTAATTTCCCCTTACCACATTGTTGCATTCCCTTTTAAAATGTTCTATAATGACTATGCATTAAATATATAATAAAAAAATAATTTTAGAAAGAAATAATAGAAAGAGCAACTGCCTCGACCTCCTAGAAAAATGGTTAATTACCTAATCTGCCATTATTCTAAAATTAGAATTCTACAGTGATTTTAAAAATAAAATATTTACTTAGATTTCCCTCCACCTACACTACCCTCAACCACCACGTTACCATGTGCAGTTATCACTGTGAGTTATTAGCAAGCTGCTCATTAAAGTGGTTCCATCAACATGAGTGCCAGACAGGAGACCACCTTAGAGACACTGAGTAGTTCATTAAAAACTAATACTGGCCTCTGTATCTTCAGTGTAACTGACATCACACAACTGCCAAAATCCAGAAACCGAAGGATCTGGCAGCTAAAAGTCTCCACATACATATTATGAGAGAGATTTGGAGAAAAACTGTTTCAAAGGCTATTGCTGTAGGCAAGAACTTTTATTAAGAGATTTTGAAAATATTCATAGCTTTGGAGTCAGGATTTCCACTTCTGGGAATCCATCCTAAAGAAATAAATAAAAAATGTGCACCAAACCTATGTCTAAGAATGTCAATGCAATGGTTGTTTTTGGTTTTTTTTAACTGGTTTTTTGTTGTTTTTACAAAAGAAATACAGCTGTTGTAAGAGGCAAAAACATCCAGAGATTAACTTTTTTTAAGTTAAACAAAAATTTTCCCCTGCACACATACTCTCATATACCTTCCACTTTGATTTTTGCGAAGTAGTCAAAGTTAAAAGGTTAGAGATCCTTCCATGTCGATCATATAATCATATACAAATGCATATAATTTTTAAATTTAAAACACTAAGATTTTAAATTACATTACAACTTGCTTTTTTTTCACTCAACAATATTCTGATGGATGTCTTTCCAGATCAATACATTCTGACAGCTAATACCACTCAGCTATCAACTATATTTGTTAAACATTTGAGCCTTTTCCAGTTTTTTGCCATGGCAAAGAATGAATAAAGTTAACTTGGACAGGCTTTATTTTATTTCTGTAAAACAGGAAAAAATTAGATTGCTAGATCAATGGCTATATGTATGGAAGGAAATTTTAAAATATGTTAATATACTTTTCTATTTTGCATTTCCATATCCATTTGAATAACCTAGCCTCTTTTGCCAGAGGCATCCATTTACCTCCTACAGAATTAAGAATGTGACAGAAAAAAATGAAAAGAGAAAGATGGTGTCAGTATTCAGCTTCCTAAAGCAAAAGTTGGATTTTTGGAGACCATGGGAATATGATTGTTACAGAAATAATGAAAAGAGAAAGATGGACTCAATGTGCACAGCAAGAGCAGGATATTAGGAGACCACAGTTAGACAGTGGTGCCAGGAGGCTGCCTGGGAGCCTGTGGAGGGGTGGGGTGGTGCTTCAGCTGTGTGAGGTCCCAGGCACCCCTGCAGGCCCCTGTGGCAGCCCTGGCAGCCTCAGGCCGAATGAGCAGCCAGCCAGTCCAGGGCTCTAGGCCCCGCACTAAACCCAGTCATTTAATCCCACCCCGGCTGGGTGGTTTGGGGCAGCGATAACCTCCTGTCCATGCACTCCTCTGTAGTCCCAGTCCAGTGACCTGAACAAGTAACTCATTTCTCCTGCCCTTTGTTTTCTCTCCTGTAAAATGGGTGCCCTGATACTCAGTGAGGTCCGTTATGGAGAGGGCTCAGCTCTGCTGGCAAAATAGGAGCAATCATTGGCTTTAAAAAGCCAAGAAGTGGGGAAAGAAAGGGCCCCTGCTTCCCAGCGCCCTCAGCAAGCGTTAGGAAGCAAAATGTCTGCGTGTTCCCAGCTCCCAGCCCAGGTCCAGTCAGCCCTCAAATACCTCTGTGTGAACGAATGTCCACTTAGGGACAGGGCCCCAGGACAGCTCAGTTCTCCAGGCTAGACACTCTAAGGGCCCTTGAGTGTCGCATATACACATAGACACCTTATGACGTATGATTTACATCTTTTACAAGTGACCCTATCTTGACGATGTCTCCTACTCCTAAGCTGTTCCATTTATTTCTTCTTGTACCTCCTGTGCATTTTGTTCTAGGAACAGGAACACCACTTCATTTTATTTGGTGCACAGATTTGCTAACTGCTCTCTCTGCCGTGAACTGACTTCTTTACTGTGAAGGACGCTTTTTTGTCTCACTCAAGGCTTTCTTGTGCCTGAATTCCTCCTCATCTGATGTTAAGATCACACTCCTTTCTGTTTGTCTTATCCTAGTGTTCATTAGCTATCTTTTCATTTACAACCTCTCCTGACAAAGGTGTTCTAGGTCTATCTCTTCATGTCATCATCATTTATGCTTCATGATCCAACAGGAAATTTTCATTTTAAATTGTGATTTTAGCCCATTTGTATGTGCTGATAAGGCCAATACACTGGGTCTACACTCTGTCGTATTTTAGGTTTTCTGTATTTATCTTTCTCTTTTTCCCAGTCATTCACTACGTGGTCTACTGTCTTGGTTGTCTGTGCATCTCTGGCTGTGGGTGTGTCTCAGTTTCTTTATGAAACCCCTTCGCTTCTTCTCACGAGGCTGGGTAAGGTACCATGACAAAGTGGGCATTTTCCTTGTTCTCGCCAACTTTTCTCTCTCACACTACTTTATTGTAGCAGTTTATTATATTTTAGTGTTTTTCTTTTTACTGTTAAACACCTTATGCTTCTATTACTTGATTTTTCACTTTTAAGAAAATATTATTTGCCTGCTAGCTGTTCAACAGGAAGCAATCGGAATACTTACTCTACCTTTCCCTTCCCCTCGTCCTCCTCCAATTTTTGTTAGATATAGTTTGCCTTTTCAAATGCTCTATCTTGAAAATCTTTCCAGTGTCTTTCAGAGAGATATGCTGTTCGAGTTTTTCTACTGCTTTGGGATTTCATGTTGATAAATTACATTTTGCTAGTATGCCATCCATTTCTTTCAGTTTTTCTAATTTCCTATTGTCAAAGTGTATGTTATTTTAATAGGTACTATACTTTCTAGTTGTAAAGGGCTTAGTGCATCAGATAATTGATTCCTCTTCAGTGGGGTGAATTTTTTTCTTTTTGGACTGAGGTGGTATCAGTAGAGATCCTAGAAAATCCCCAACCCTCTGCTTAGTTAGGCTTCAGGAAGAAGCCCATCAACACCAAGTGTGTTTGTTCACAATGAGACCAGTTGAGTCTTCCAACTACAGAGACAAGGAGCCACTTAGCCAACAGCACTGCCCCTCTGAGGGCCACCATGTGCCACAGCAGAGCCACTCTGTGGGTCCACACAGCAAATACGTACATGGAGATACCACCTAAAATTATCCTCTGGGATTGACCAGCTCTGTCTCTCACTGTCACCATTGTGAATAGGGACCTACACTGACTATCTCTCCTGGAGATCTCTGGGGACTCACAGAATCAGAAGCATCCTCCACCATCTACGTGCTCCAGGGAGGGAGTCCTGAGAGGTGGCATCAGGGACGGACACGCAGGCCACTGTCTTTTCACAGTTATTTCTGGTCTTGCCCAAACTTACCTTTATCTGTAACAGGGGCATAAAGTTTTACACCTCTGAGCTCAAAGCTAACCAGTAATTAAATGCCATTCTTATCATTATGCCCAATTTCACAACCTTCATTAAATTAAAGACAGAAATATACAACTATCATAAGAAAATAATACAATAGATGTTTGGCATTTGTCAGTTGAATATGTGATTTTCACCTGTTCCTGAGACACTGCACTGTCAGGACATTTTTTATTTTGCTGGGGCAGGTGACTAGGAGCCCACTGCATGGTGGGGCAGGTGACTGGGAGCCCACTGCATGGTGGGGCAGGTGACTGGGAGCCCACTGCATGGTGGGCAGGGGACTGGGAGCCCACTGCATGGTGGCGCGGGTGACTGGGAGCCCACTGAATGGTGGTGCGGGTGACTGGGAGCCGACTGCATGGTGGGCAGGGGACTGGGAGCCCACTGCATGGTGGGGCGGGTGACTGGGAACCACTCATGAGGTACTCAGTGGGCCTCGCTGTGGGGAAACACTGGCATTCCAACTGGGCTTTATGTGCATTTACTGTTTTCTATTCTACTCATTGTCTGGTTCACAGGGATTCTCATTAAAGACCTTAAGGGTTCTCTTAGAAGTTCTGTTCTTACAAATGATTCAACAGACATAAGAGGGACGGTCTTTATGTAAGAGTGGAAGTGCTAATGTGCCTGGTGTGCTTCCCCATCATACTGTCACACTGTGTGCTCGCCCTGCACTGCCAAAGCCTAAGGGAGCAGAAAGGGGCAACCACTGACACCTGTCCAGGTGTACCACGTGGACAGGTGTCAGTGGTTTAGGAAATGGGTTTTACTGGATAGAAATGGATAGCAGAGAAACTGGGAATTTAGAAATAGATGCAAAACTTGCTCACATCAATTTGTTTTACCGTGTTTCCCCAAAAATAAGACCGGGTCTTACATTAAGTTTTGCTCCAACAATCCACATTTACTCATTTATTCATGTACAAAACTCTTCATTTCTTCAGTCATGTCTGGCTGACAATCTTAACTGGGGCTTATGTTTGGGGTAGGGCTTATATTACGAGCATCCTGAAAAATCATGTTAGGGCTTATTTTCCAGTTAGGTCTTATTTTCAGGAAAACACGGTACATTTCTAACATCCAAAGAAATGTGGTGTATATACTTACAGAAAATTCAACATTATATTTTCTATCTTACCTTGGAAGATCGGAAGGTAAATGCTGTTGATTTTACATCAGCTTTTTCCTTGTCCATGAGAAGAAGGTTTTTGTCTTCCATGAGACTCAAGTATTTTCCTGTTGTGACGTGGCGTAGTCGGAAAGGCTGGCCCCATCTTATGTGGCTTCCGCTCCAACTAACAAAAGAAGTTAAGACTTGATCCAATAGCAGCCACAATAACAGGAGAAACGGCAATTAAAATGTATGTGTCAGACAATGAACAAAGAGTCTCTGAATATATTGTTTTACTTAATGGTCTCAAAAACCTTATGATGTTGGTGGTATTAATTTCATGTCACAGATAACAAAATGGTTATTCAGAAAGATTAGGTACTATGCAATGCTACACAGACAATAGTAAGTAGAAGTGAAATTGACCTCTGTGTCTTCTGACTTTTAATGTGATACTATCCATACTACACACTACTCCTTAAAAAGATGATTAAGAAGTTGTGTTCCAGTTAACCTCTACTCACTAGTCACTGATAGAGAAGTTGTAAGTTTAAATGATACTTTAGAATGTACTGGTTAAAAACTTTGGTTGGATTTGCACAGACTTGAAAATAGTGGTACAGTCAACTAATTATATATTTACTTGAAAAAAATAAATCTATCCCTATGCTTTAAATGTAATATTGTAGAACAATTAGATCATTAAAAACCAATGAACAAAAAAGATAACCAAGAAAATAAGAATTATAAAAAGATCAAAAGGGAAAAATAAAATGTAATAGAAAAATACACTAAGGTTGCAGAAAAAAGATAAAATGCAAAGTTATGATAATTAGAATCTGCTTTTGAAAATAATGACTTACAGATTGGGTGAAGAAAAATCAAGTCACACACCACCCTCGCTTTATGCAGCCATGTGAACCAACAGTCATGCACATCTGAGTCTTGTACTCGCCATAGCGAAGTGAAAACAATGTTCTGACAGGCATGACTTTCAGTTAACGTGGAACTTTGTAAGACAGTTTCTTATCATTGATAAGAACCATGCTTAAAATCAAATAATTCAAAAAAAGCTAAAAATAAATAAGTGGAAAAGATTTACCATGCAAAAAATCACAAGGAAACAGTGATGGCAAATTGGTGTTAGAAAAATTAGAATTCAAGGCAAAAGCATGAAGGGGATACCATCAGGTACTTTATAAAGGATAGACTCTAAAAAAAAAAGGGTATGAAATTATCTCTATGTAATGAATCAAATAGATAAAAAGTAAATATATAGAGGGTTTCAATATGATTTTATTAATGAATACATTTGTTTTAATGTAGTCATTAAGAATTTTTGTAGTCTAAACATTGAAAGTATTTTTTTGCAAATTTTGCAATTTTAGCAAACTATAAGTTATTTTTATGCTGTATTCCTAACCTGACTTTTTTATTTGAGATCTCAGCATTGAAAATTAGCAGTATAGCGATATTGTAATAAGTCCATTTTTACATGAGTTTGTTTATAGAGACAATTACTTTGGACAAGTACCCCAACTAAATTAATAACCATGTACCAACATACCTTGATAATAACACCATATTATCTTAAAAATGAAATTAAAGTTTGTTTTACCAACAACAGCATGTGAAAGCATTTCTAGGCTGGTAATAAACAAGTGTTATTCCTTTCTCATAAAATTAAGTGTATTTTTGCAAATGCGATGAAAAACACAATTATTTTTAATAGTAGTTTTCATGTTTTGAAAAAGCATTTGAATATGTTTTCCAAATAATGACTCATCTTAACCATCACAGAAAACAACCTCATTTTCCAAATAGTCCAAAATTTTGACCAAATACATGCTTTTCACCAGAATTTCTAGAGGACATGTTGGATACCATACTTAAAGCTATTTACTGGGGCTTATTTATAGAAGCACTCCTCTCAGTTCACTAAGGGGATTCTGTTATAATGGAATGAATTTTGGTAGTTATTGGCAAAACATCGTGAAGTTTAAGCATACACAATTCATACATATTTTTTTATTAGCTGAGGCGTACTGCCACCTGTTGGTAGCTCAACAGCAGCTCAGCTTGAACTGGGAATTGAACCAGTGACCCTGTTGCTCAGAGCTCACACTCTTGAGTGAGCTCTTAACCAACTGAGCCACTCAGCCAGCCCTATCATGTTTTTAATTGCAACAATCATTCCCACTACAGAAGCTAACATATATCCTACTTACAAAGTTCTTACAACTTTGCATTAGAGTAAAATACTGGAACATGTTTCATATTACATTTAACTCCTAAAATTAAAACTTACTTTATTAAAATGTTCATGATACTGAAAAACTTTTGACAACATTAAATTTATTTGTATAAGTATGCAATATAAAACATACAACAACTAAGTTACATAAATTATAACAAATATATAGTTGGAGACCTTGTTGGAGAAAAAGAAAACATAGACTCTCCCAAATAGTATAAACATTGATCTCTGGAAATAAAGTTCTGTTATCAACATAAGCAGGATTTTTTACCATCATTTCCTAAGTATAAAGAAAAGTGAGTAATTACGTGGCCACTGCATATAATACAAAATGTAAATTAAATGCAATCTAATCTGTACATTTACAATAAAGCCAAAATAGCTCAAAGATTCAACAGACTCTGAAAAAGAATCTTTCAAATAATGACATTTGTTACCTAAGCGCCTCCTGCTTTCCGCCTGGAGACAGGAAGGTGAAAAGGCTCACAAAGTAGAATAAAAACATCTCTTTAATCTTTTAAATGGGTGACAAACTACCTGCCCTGCCCTCTGTTGCCATGTCCCCTGCCATTTCTGGGAGGAAGTCAGCACAGGTACAAACATTGCTGAATGCCCCCATCAGCTCGGGCTGGATGCAAGAACAGGCCCTTTCTATAGAGCTGCCATCTAATTCAAAGTTAAAGCCAGCACCACACTTTCTATTTCAAATTTCCAACATCAGGCAACAGAGAGGAAACAGAAAAATGGGCAGAACCATCGGATTTATGTAATTACAGGTCATCAACACTATCGTTGACAATAAAAATAAAGACCTATTATGATCTCTCACCCTCCCTTTTTTATTTTTAATCTACAAATTGAGACGATTTAGGGCCTCATTTGCTAAGAAAAGAAAAATCTATTTCTTTAAGCACACAATCATGAAGGGCAGGTGTATCTACAAATTTGAAAACATCTGGAATCTGGTTCTAAGGCAACAAAACCTCTAAACTTCACTTTAGTTGACTTTCATTTCTCTAATAAGCTGTCATTTTTATAATATATGAGGTAAAGGAATAAATATATATATATATATATATATATATATATATATATATATATATATATATACACACACACATATATATATACACACACACATATACTATATTTATAACACCTTTCCCTAAATTATCTTAATAATTTATGAAGCACATAAAAACTATGAGTTTTCTTTCTTTGGCTTTATAATTCCACCTCTTCTTTTTTCCATCTCATTAAGAGATATATTTCCAATAAAATTTTACCTTCAAGTTCAATATTTATCAAAAGTTTTAATATTTAGGTGGATTTGATCAACTATGTATTTATATAGAAGAAACATGATATTATCAATTAATAATTAAAGAAAATAATACAGAAGAACTTTTTAAAGTTACAGACATACTATGATAGGAAGTTTGAAAAATAAATTTAATTTACATACATATTTTTGTTACATAGAAGTATGATAGAGTGTGAGCAGGTAAAGTTTTTCAATCATAAGAAGTATGATTGGAATAAAATTCAGTCATGGGAGGGTAACAAAAATATGATTTAACTCAGAAAGACAAATAATATATCATTTTTACTATTAAAAAAGACCACATTTGGGCCAGCCCAGTGGCTCAGTTGGTTAAGAGCTCGCTCAAGAGTGCGAGCTCTGAGCAACTAGTGTTTCAATTCCCAGCCCGAGCTGAGCTGCCAACAGGTGGCAGAATGGCTCAAAAAAAAAAAAAAAACACATCCAAGTATTTTTAAGTAAAAATGGGTATTAAATCATAGCAGTACTTAGAGTCAATGGTATACTTTTAAAATGTCACTATTATAATACACTGTAGTTTATAGTCTGTGCATCTATTTAAAGTAATGTAAAAGTTCTATGTCAAACTTTACCATGTTCAAGGATATTCAAAGTTTTTCAAAATTATTGTATGGTCTATGTAAGCAAAAATAACTAAAGGCCACTTAACTACTTTAATCATCATTAGATAAGCATTAATCTCAAAATACTAGGTCTAAAAAGATAGCTATTCGATACTAAGATAGTTCCTTACACTCAGCCACGGAGTCTATAATCCTTAATCAATAATTTCTTTAAAGTGTAATATAATAGAGAACAAATACATTGAAAACTTACTGCTTTTTAGGCAAAAGACTTATAATCATTTTTTACAATCTATTTTAATTCTATTAAAAATAGCTAAAAATGACATTTTTATTGTAATGACTTCGCATTACAATCCAGATTTCTTACTCGGTTATCAAGTTATTTGGAAGTAAAGATTGCGACTGCCATTAATCATCTTGTATCACCGTTCATGTTCACGTTTCTTCTGTTTTACATGTGCGTTTAGACGGTTAAATCCAGAGTCTGCATGACCTGAAACATGCGGCAAGCTTGCAAACGGTCTGCCCTGCCTCCGAACCTTACATCACGCTGTCCTAGCAGCACTTTCTGCCAGGAGATGCACAGACTGAGGTGAGATGATGTTACAAAATCATCATAAAATGAGGCAAAAGACAAAAGCAGGTCGTATACAATGTTTGCGTACCACCTGGTGAATTTCGGCCCATAATGAAAGATAAACAACGGTAGGAGGAAAGCGAAAGAGGAGAGAGAAACCCATCACCACTCTCTGTGTTTCATTGGCTTGTCTGGCGTTGCTAGCATGACCATTTCACAGAAAGCACAAGTCAAGAGCACTCGAAAGATTTTACACACTTAGGCTGCGTCTGGACGCTCTACTTACGCAACTCTTAGCGTCTCTAGTCTCCACAGAGAACGTGCGTGAACAGCTACAGCACCACCTTCGTAATGAACAGTTCTGTCAGAAAAAAGAAAAAGCCCAATTTTAACATGTTTCATTCTTGGACTCTACTTTTCAAGCTAATTAAAAGGAAAAAGCAAATGGAAAGCCTTGGATAAACAGTTTAAAAAGTCATACTTTTTGGAGGAAACAATATAGCTGAAAATTAAAACAATAAAAAAACCAATAACAGTGATCAATATAAGTTTGTCCCGAGTAAACATTTGATTTAAACATATTCTCTTATCATTTTCCTCTAATCCCATTCAATCCCTCTCCCTCCCCACTACCATATCTGTCCCCCTCTCCCCGCCCTACCCTGAATACAATCACAGCACTCATTTAATTAACTTGAATCCATAAAAGTACTCAGCTATGAGTTTAGGTATAGTTTAATATTACTATTATTTCAACACATACATATAATTATTTGCAGTTCTAAATTCTGTTCTGGGTATTTAAAACATTTTAAATATAAGAATACATTAGTTTTAATGTTTTCGTATAACAGTCTGAAAAAAATGATAAAAGATAGAAAAGTATAAATTTCACCAACAATGTAAATATCAACAAGAAGTCCCTACACACAAAGAGAAATTTATTTGAATGTACATCATACCCACCCAAAATTCCTAAGCTCTCATAATAACAACTTGTTAATATGCCAGATGTGATGCTACGTAATTTACATAATTATCCAGCCTGATCTCTATGCCAACCATTGAGACAGTTTCAAGGAAACCAAAGCGTAGGCACCACCCTGTTTCTTTCTCAAGTTCCTTGCCTCTCCCACTCTACTGGATCTTTCATCTTCACACACATAACCCTGTCCAGTCTCAAACACAGTGTCTGGCCATATTTTCCTCTCCTGCTCCCCTTTTCTCTCCCTCATTATCACCTCCTCTCAGCACACTCCAATCTCACTTCCAGACACTTCTCCCTTGAAACAAATTTTGCCAAGGCCATTAAGAGACCTTCACGGTCCCAAATCCAATGGACTTTTAACACTGTGAAACCCCTACTGTCTTGACAATTTTTCTAACGCCATTCTCACCTGCTTTCTTTTCACCTACTTAGATATGCCTTCTAATTCTTTTTATTGTGGAACTCTCCATTATATACACAAAAAGTAGAAAGAGTGTTATAATAACCCCCCATATACCCAGCACACAGTTAACAATGACCAGCATAGGACCAATCCTCTTTCACTTATCCCTTCAGTGTGTGAATTTTCCCAATTATCTCAAAAATGTCTTTTCAAATCAAGATCCAAACAAAATGCACAAATTGGTAAGGTGTCTTAAATTTCTTCTATTCTGAAACAATTCTCCCTCCCTCTTTTTTTTCTTTTTTTCCTTTTTTACCATTTATTTGTTGAAAAAAAAATCTGCATCATTTTCCTGGCATACTTTCTACATCCTGGATTTTACTGTCAACCTCCTTCCTCACAGTGTTTTTAACATTGACCTCTAAAATTCATAGATCTAGAAATCTAGAAGCTTCTTCAGGTTGAAGTCTGATTTTTTGGGCATGTTCAGAAATTGGTGTTTTGTACTTTCTGTTCTCCACATCAGGAGGTAAAATAACTACTTTTCTGTCTTTTGATGTTAAAATTGATCAGTAGTTTCAGGACCACCCTGATCCACCCACTATAATCTAAGGGTTTTCGGTACATCAATGACCAGCGTCCACAGCAGTGATTTTCAACCGTGACTGTGAATATTATCACAACTTTAAAAAACCCTGATGCTATGTCCTCACCAATGGCCCATTACATCAAATCTAGAGTTCAGATTTTTTTTTTAATTAAAGTTTATTGGGGTGACAATGGTTAGCAAAGTTACATAGGTTTCATGTATACAATTCTGTAATACATCAACTCTATATCACATTGTGTGTTCACCACCCAGAGTCAGTTCTCCTTCCATCACTGTATATTTGATCCCCTTTACCCTCATCTACCATCCCCTCCCCCCTTACTCTCTGATAACCACTCAACTATTGTCTGTGTCTATGAGTTGTTTTTATTTCTTTGTCTTGTTTCTTTGTTGCTTTCAGTTTTATACCCCACATATCAGTGATTTTTTTAACCACTCTCCAGCTGGTTGTAACGGGGAGCCCAGGTTTGAAACCATGGTCAGGATCAGTGTCTAAACAGCAGCACTGTTGTTATGCTTTGCTGCAGGTGGGCGTCCTGTGCACTGGAGGACAGTGCCCACCGCTGGCCCCCACCATCTAAATGTCAGCAGAAGAGGCCCCCTTCCCGCACCTTAGGTGTGACAACAAAAAATGTTTCTGGGCATTGCCAAGTGTCCCCCAGTGTCAAGCCACTGATACAGAGCAGTGGTTCTCAGTGTTTAGTATTAGAATCATCTTGTGAGCTTGTTAAAATGCAGATTGCTGAGCCCCACCCCCCAGAGTTTCCAATTTAGTAAACCTGGGGTGAGGCCCAAGAATTTGTATTTCTAACAAGTTCCCAGGTGAGGTTTGCACAGCAGGTCCACATTCTGAGAAACATGGGGCTAGAACCATTATTTCATTAGGACAGTGATTCTTAGCGTTGGTTATATGTTAGAATTACCTGGAAAGTTTTTAAAAACTCCAATGCACAGACAATTCTCAGACCAATTAATTCAGAACCTTCTGTATATAAACTCGAAAAATAATGAATGACAAAATATAGATGCAATGTTTGTTCAAGTGTGTGTATACATATTAAGATAGAAACACACAAATAGCTATTTTTAATCAATCAGACCTTTAACAAAGATCTTATACTTGGCCACAAGGGAAATTATATTAGATTTTATTTTAAGTAAACCTATTTACTCATCACATTTTATGATCATAACCAACCAGTAAAATTTGGAAATAAATACCAAAAAGATAAAACGAATAACAACTTGGAAAATTAAGAAACTCCCCTAAGTGATTCATGGATCAAAAAGGAAATAAAAATTATACCCTATCTAGAGGATAACACTTCATAACAATCTGTGATTCATAGGCAAACTTTAAAAATTTTTAGCCTGCAATCTCCTAATTTTTAAAGAAGAGTTATTAAAAACAAAGGAACTAGAGTTGTCTAAGAGATTAAATAGAGAACAAAATAAACCAAGAAAAAATAAAAAGAGAAAGAGGTTCTATGACATGTTGTTAAGTAAGATAAAGAAGATGCAGTCATGTAAATGATATACATTTCTGTACAACCATGAATCATTATAAATCTATCCCATATATGTGTGTATGTACATATGCAGATATAATATCTGTATGAGCATGGGGAAAGTTATTGAATAATGAACACCAGGCTATGAATATTAATTACATAAGGAAAGATATATAGGTATTAAGCTTGAAGATTAAATAAAATGGACACTTAGATACAAATAGCATAAATAATATGTTGATGTGAAATTGTATATATTACACATAATAAAGTATATGGAGAATTACTCAACTGTTTTACTCTCTTCATAGCTTTTCCTTTATTGATTGAATTTGACAATGTTCTTGAATTATTTATATTAAAAATCTAATGATATTTTTAATTTGGGGGTAAATATTTAAAAACATAAATACGAAGTCAAAAAGAAAGTCAGATCCTCCTTCCTACCTGAAGTATTTTTAGCTTTATCTGGTTGACTTTCTTGAATATTTGTCTCCTGAAAGGATGTCTGCCTTGAATCATTTCTCTTTATTGTTTTTCAAAAGCTTCACTGGCAGGTGCAGAGAATCTGATGATTGCTTACAATTCCCTGTTGCTGATTGGGGAATCTTTGCTGTTATACAGAATTACCCATAGAAATGTATGGCACATGCAGAATGTCAATAGCTGTCTAACCAAGACTTCACAGGCTATTTAAGACTGAAAATTGGCATCACAATATCAGGATCCTAAATATAATAAGAATCTTAGCCCATCATAAATGATATGAAGGGCATTCCAACTTATTTAGAAATCAGTCCACCTGGAGAAATACACCTGGCCTACGAAGGAATCATCCCTTTCCATGGCAACGTATCTCAAGTATCAAATCCAAGTCCAGGAAAACAACTGTTTTAAAGACCAGCTAGTTTACCAAATGGTTTCAGAGACCAAATTTAAACTTACACAACTAAACGATCATTTTTATAGCAAGTGCTCTTACCAACAGGAAGACTGAGAAGGGAGAAAGAGTCTCTAAGAAATGAAAAAGACACATAGCAATAGCACCCTTGAGCTCATCACCACGGGAGACTTCAATGCACATGGCAGCAAAAGACGCAAAAATTCAAGGGGAGGCCAATGGATGTGAAAACACAAAAGCCCCTATGCAGCTCTGCGTTTACTGAAGGTTGTTTGCCAATGAGCCAGATAATGAGAAAAAGAAAATGTGTTAAAATAACTAGAAATTAATATTATTTGTAATAAAAAAATTTTAAAGGATCTTCCACCTCATAAATCAGAAAAAAGTCAGTCACTATAATTTCACCAAATAGAAATATTTAAAACGTGTACACCTACCAACCAACAGTATGTTCCTTGTTCAACAGTCCTTTGAAAATCCCAGGCTTCAGGCTGGAAATTCTGTCTACATAACACATTATCCCCCATAAAATACACTTCATTAAGGAATTTATATTTCATGCCGATCACATAAAACTGCCTGAAGAGTCCCTTTAAGGTTATGCTTTTAATAAGGACAAATTCTTCCTACTATGTCATCAATTCCACTTCTCATAGGTATTATAATATTGCCCATTGAAACAAAAGTAGTTAGCTATATTTGCATTTTCAGCTATAAAATACAATTGAAGTCTCCTCTCAATTGTCAAACCATTTATTTCTCAGTAGAAAAAAACGCCCCTTGGCAGCCAAGAGAGCTAGCTCATCTTTACAATCTGAGGCCCAGTAAAAGTAGCATTAGCATTCTAACAAAGGCACAAGTCCTTACATGTTCTAGGTGGCCTGACAGTGTGGGAGATATCGGCACACATTTATAACACAATTTCACAGGATACACAATTCCAACCAGTGGGCTTTAGCACAGAATCATAAAACACGTTATTAATAAAAGGCCCATCGCTGTAAAGAGAACCCTCCGCCCGCAAGGAAAGCACTTTTCTTCATGCAGTGGTGCCACGGGCACCTTCACTCGAGGGCATCACAGGTGTGAGCTCACATCTTTCTCAAGGCACCCAGGAGTCATAAACCACGCTCACATTTCCTCGTTATTAACTTTCTAAAGATGTCACTTCCTTGTGTGACCTTGTGTAAAGTTACTTAACGTCTCTGTGCCTCATTTCTTCATATACAAACATGAAGTTAATTTTCACTGGGTTACCATGATGAAGGAATGGATGACATAACCCATGCTGATCACATGTAAGAGCCCTTGCACAGCAAATGTTAGCTCTGAGGGTGTGAATGATGATGGCTCTGGTGTTATGTTCAACCCTTCCAGATGGGGAGTTAAGGGTGCAATGCTGCTTGTCGAACTGAACTGACAATAGTATCATATACTTGTTTATATTCAAAGGTATAGAACAGGGGTCGGCAAACTGCAGCTCATGAACCACATGCAGTTCTTTGGGTACATACATGTGGCTCTGAAGTAAAATTGAAAATGAAAATAAAACTATCATAGTTTCATTTATACAATTTTTAAAAGATAGTATTCACATAATGGTGATTTCATTTGTTTTATATCTCTTGAATAATTTTTAAATTGTTGTGAGAGACAGAATTGGCTCTTCCGTCTCAAAAGTTTGCCGACCCCTGGTATAGAATGTCCTATGCTATAAAGTTGGTTGGAACAACATACGTAGGATAAAGCCATTACTCCAACCACCTCCTCACTAGCCTCTTTCTACTGTACAATGGCCTGGTCATTAGCGTGTTTTCAGACATGATCTATATACCTATTTTGCTTCCAGCAGTTTTATGTATCAAGTAAAGTGATTATTTTTATATATTTTTGCAGCCTTAAAATTCACGAACAAACCGTGCAATTATGGAAGCTGACAGGTCCCAAGGTCTGCAGTGAGCAAGCTAGAGACCCAGGAGAGCTGATAGTTTGAGAACCAAAGAATGACAGGTTGGAGACCCCCCAAAAAGCTTTTGTTTCAGTTTCAGTGCAAAGGCAGACAATAAGTGATGTCGCAGCTCAAAGACAGCCAAGCAAGAGGCATTCCCTGATTTATGGAAGAGTCAGTCTTTTTACTCTATTCAAGACTTTAACTAATTAGACGAGGCCCACCCACATTGGGGTAGGGCAATCTGCTTTACTCAGTCTATCATTTTAAATGTTAAATTCACCCCAAAACATGCTCACAGAAATACCCTGAAAAATGAATGACCAAGTATCTGGGAGCTCCATAGGCAAGCTGACGACATAAAATTAAATATCACAAGCACTAACTGAGAGAAAATCCAACTTCTCTGTCTTGAATCATATTTCTAAATCTGGAATACCCACATGACGATTGATTTATTTTTTTCTCCCAAGGTAATTATAGATAAATTCAGAATGTTTAAGTGCTTGGCTCATCCCAAAACACTTCAGCATGATCAGTGAAGTGTGAGCAACAGAAGTGTCTTTTACCTGAATTGGAAAAAAGAACAATTGGGGCATTTTCAATCTACCTTTGTTTCTACAACATCAAGAAGCCATCAAGATGTTAGCATATTATTTTAACACTGAACAGTTTACAGAGTCACTTATTACTGCAGTACCACAGATACCACTTTGTTTTCTCCAAATAATCTTTGTTTTTTCTTTTGTTTTTACATTTATCATATGACTTTAAAGCAATGAGGGGTGTTGGTACTAGAGTTCCACTTTTTAATGCAATGTGGTTTCATTTTTGTCCAGAGAAAGGCTAGAGTATGTAACAAATGCAGAACATCAAAAATAGGGAACAACAATAATAAAAGGTAATTTAATCAGTCACATCAAATTGGAGGATGAATCAATTACACAAATTAAAAAGAAGTTTACCAGCGTCTGAAGATTGTTTTGTCAATTCAAATGCTTATGACGTATTTATATAAAATTCAGTAGGGATGAAAATAGTCATATCAATGTATTTTTGTTACTGTAATGCAGGGCAGTAAAATAATATCATAGAATTATTCATTTTTCCAAACTTAATGTTCAATAAATGCATGATGGATGACAGAATTCAATTCTCCTCTGAAAAATGTTTTTTAAACATAAAATCAGTGTTTTTTAAAATCGTAATGAAACAGATCATAAAAGTTGTAACTGGTATCCATAAAAGTATCACTATTTTTTTAAATCTCAACAGAAATGTTCTGCTTGAATATAAGTATGTGGCGAAAATGATTACTTTTCTCCTTTTGTATAATAAGGTTATTAATTAAAATATCATTGAACATTCATAAAATTCATCACAGCAACAGGCTAAAGAATAAAAATCATATATCAGTAAATGCAAAAAGCATTTGAGAAAATCCAACATCCATTCATGGTAAAAACTCCCAGGAAACTAGGAAGAGAGGGGAACTTCCTAAACTTGACAAAGATGACCAACAAAAAAATCTAGACTTAATATCAGACTTAACAGTGAGAAGCTAAATGCTTTCCCCTCTAAGATTGGGCTGCTCTACTTCTGGTCCACCATTGCTTCTGGGTGTAGGTCTTGAGCTCCCCTCGAATGGGCCTTTTCTTTGGTGGGTCCTGTATTAAGTACCATTTGAGTCCACGTCCAGTCCATAATTGCTCCAGCAGCTCTGTTCCCCTGCTCAGTCCTTCAGCCAGGGCAGTCCCCTGGAGAGGAGGTGCTCAGATTCCTGCTAGCAGACCAGGGGCTCTGCCCCAGGGAGTCACTTGAAGGCAAGGTGCTTCCAATATGGAGGCCTCTTAGCCAAAGTTGTGGGACTCACTGGCCTCAAAATCATTTTGTACCCACTCTGGTTGGTATGCTGATTTAGTAATGTGGCTTTTCTTCCCTCCCCCAAATTACAAGCAGATAACCAGCTTTCAGGAGTCACTAACATAATACAAACGGGGGCCCTCAGACCTTTCGAGTTAGCTGGAGTGGTTCTCAACACAAGCCTCTATCTCGTTATTCTCCTTTAACAACCTAGATGCCTGCCTTGCCCGATCTTCTCAAAGGAAAAAACGGTGAGTATGTTTTCTACAGTCTAATTTTTTAAAGGACGGTGATTGACCTCTCCCGGGTTAACATGCACTTCTTCCTGACTGTAGTGTGGCTGAGGTCTTAACAGACTGTCAGCTCCTTAAAGACTGGCTGTCTCTTGTTCATTTTTACACCCAACACACGTCCAAATGCCTAGAACACACGAGTCCCTCAACCAGCATCAAGGAATTGAGTGGAAGTGATTGACTCATAGACTGGGGATTAAAAGGTTATTTCAGAATGAAACGATGAGTTTCAGTATACACACTTGACGGTAGAATTTCTGCCTCTACCACCTTCTCTGTAAGTGCCTACGAGAGTGTTTGGCAGAAGAGCTGAGGAGGGCCAGGTGCTAAAGTGAGCTGTCAGGAGGCTCGGCAAGGAACAGAGGACAAGAAGTATGTGCCTGAAAGCGCTGAAGGTAGCCCGGCTACCTACTCGGGGCGGAGCCTGCGATGATACTTCCATTCAAGTTGCTGCACTAGGGGAAACAGGTATGTGTTGAGATGATACATCTGTATAAAATGTAAATGAGCCATCGTGGATTCAAAATGCTAATATCCTTACACCCCAAACAGATATTAAAAGAATCGAGTAAATAGGACTAGAGCAGAAAAACAACAAAATACATGTTGTTACTTTCCCTTTTCACTCCATGCAGAATACAGTACAAACACAAAGGCATTTGGAAATGAAAAGGAAGAGGTTGTTTTGTTTTGTTTTGTTTTTTTCCTGAAAGCCATGGCTTACATCTAGATTAAGTTAATAAGCTACATGTAGACAAGTAAAAATGGTCTTAAATTTTCATTGAGAAACTAACTGGGACATTGCTCTTTTTTTCTTAATGTTGATTTTTAATTTTCTCTCTTTTTTCAGTTTACTCACTTTAAGTGACCAAACACGTCAATTGATTTTTCATTTTTTACTGAGATCCAGTGGTTCCAATTCCTGTGAATAGTTGTAATCCTTTGCCTTCAAAGCCTGTTTCTGAAATCAGTGCTTCTTAGCCTGGGCATTCCTTGACAATGTGGCCCCTGACGGAGTCGGGCTGCTGGTTGATGACAGGCAGAAGCGAGGCCCCCATGCCCTCTGCAACCAGCAGCCAGAGAGGTGTAAGTTTGGGGGGACACTGAATCTCCCTTAAGGGAGACAAACTGAAGAAGAGAAAATCGCTGTCCTTTATGAGCTGACTTCCATCTAAACTGTTGAGCAAATCCATCCTATTCCCAGATCCATCCCAAAAAGGTACACACAGGACATGGCAGGGAAGAGAAGGAAGAAAACCCTGACGTGATAACTTTATCCTTGGCTGCCTTGGAGCACAGCGGGGCAGTTTTACAACTCCCACTGTGGTAGGGGCTAAGCACACACAAATCCTGCAAGGATGTCAGTCATCCAGGTGTGTACAAAGACACAAACCACGAATCTCTCATGGCCAGGCTGAGAGATATTTAATGCATCATATCCAGCCCATCTCATGCCTTAGCAATTACTTACAACTGAAGCTCATTAAACCATCACAATATCGAAAGAGCCATGGAGGCAAAAATATTGTCATGTATTCATACGGCAAAGCTTTTGTCTGCTGAGTCACATTGTGGAAAGCAAATGTAGCATTTATGTCCAAATTTTGTTAGAATCGATGATTTAATTGTCCTGAGTTTGAAACGAATAAGACAAAGCAATATGTGCCAAGAGTAATGCCTGATAAGGTGGAAACAGAACAAGCTCTCTCTTCTAATACCTCTTCTCTCTCCCCTCTGCACTCTGCCCTCTGACCTCTCCCCTCTGACCTCTCTCCTCTGACCTCTCTCTCAAAGACATAGCAATCATGAAAACTCTCCATTTCCTTCTCTCCTTTATGTCTCTCTATAGCTCTTATCACCTAGTGTATTTTATCTATGCACACATGGGTATGTGTGCATGTATAAATAAGCACATTTATGTTTTTTTATTGCCACATGTCCCCTCTAGAATGTAAACTCCTTGACAAAAGAGACTTTGCATCTTTTTACACACTACTATAAGCCCAGCACCTGCAACATGACAGTCATTCCACAAATGTTTATTGAATGAATAAAACTACTTATGAGCTATGGGGCAAAACCTGTTTTAACATACAAATAACGCTTCTCAAAAAATGTTCCCCCAATACTGGTTTCCAAATCACAGATCCTCCATAATATTCCAAATAATATTCCCTTAATTAAAATGTCATTCCCTATACTTAATTCAGATGGTGCACCTTTAATCCATAAGTAAGTGGGTGCACATTTTATTACAGCCTCATAAAATGGACGGAAATAATAAGATAGCATCCAGAGACAGAGCCTAGAACATGATATACTCCCCACAGAAAATATCTCATGCTTGCAATAAAAATTGGTAATCAAATTTCAAGCCTCCAGAATGAAAGCTTATTTTTAAAGCAATCATTAAAACACAGTGTTGCATCTGACATGCACCAGAGCCTGTTTCTGCCTCGTTAACCTCTCTCATTATCTGAGTGTAAGAACTAAGAAATGGCGGCTCTACGTTAAGGCTCAGTGTACCTCTGCTTTCCCCCAGCTGCTCACGTCTATCGATCATGTTTTACTACTTTTATTGTTGTTTACACAAGTGGTATTCCAGTAATTTTTGAACCATCTATCTTCCTGGAAACATCTCAAGAAACTTAAGATAAAAGAATGTTGATGCTGTATTTCAGAAGCATGTCAGGATTCAATCCGTAAAATGAAAATGAGCAGGAAGTATAGGGGAAAAATCTATTTAAACTTTGGTAGGCATCATTCTCCAATTTAATTCCACTTAATTAAATGACACTATATGCTCTTCAGTCCAAGGGGTTGTTTTTTTTTTTAATACTTCTATGAGAATGCAAAGGTAACCACATACACATTCAAATCCAATGTGAAGAGGAAGTTAAAGATAACTCCATCGGTACCTAGAATTACAGAGCCCTGTAATTCTACTCTGTAGAATTACAGAGTAATTGAAAATGGAACTGCATTTTCAATTACTACCATTATGATTATGTATATTCAATAATTGTCAACAGAATAAGACCTGAGCAGATTGACAAATCCATTTAGGAACATAGCATTTATGACCAAACTGTTCCTAAATGACTCAGAAGTGAGTATCATTCTGGCCATCTCCTTAATCATTTCTACTTAACTTCTTATAACAAGCCTGATTTGATTTCAATATTTAATAACAGGATACTATTAATGAGTGTAGCCACATCATAATTACAGCAAAGAGTCATGAGGAAAAAGAATATTTCCCTGGACCTGGTCCAGCTTTCAAATCACTGTCCAAAGTCAAATTATATTTATATTTTTAGAGGAATCAAAATATATTTTTAGGTTATCATTACGTGTTCCTCCCCAGGGTTGTGCTGTCCTGTGCCTTCCCCGTGTTCCCTGAGGCACTGAAATGACTTAGGGTGAGGACAGAGGGAGGTAGAGAGATTGTTACACCATAGTAACAAGATTTGAAATAATAAAGTGCTCAATAAACATAAAGAAATTATTTGTATCGTTATATGCAAATAATTGCTCAGTCTCACTATATAATCAAGATGAGTACAGTTCTTCTTTCTTAAGCAACATCCTTAAGGTCCTGCTGCCTATATTCTGACTCATTTTTGCCCTTAAGTCATGATCTGATGTCCACTGTAATTGAATTTTACCTATGTAAACATGCTGTTCAAAGGGTACAAAGGGATATGTTCTTACTAACATCATGTCCTAGAAAAACAGCTGTGAATGTTGATCTAAATGCATACTGAGATTAATGTGACACAGAAATCATCAACATTAGGGCCGGCCGAGTGGCTCAGTTGGTTAAGAGCTCGCTCAAGAGTGTGAGCTCTGAGCAACAGAGGTTCGATTCTCAGCCTGAGCTGAGCAGCCACTGAGCTGCCAACAGGTGGCAGGATGGCTCATCTAAAAAAAAAAAAAAAAGAAATCATCAACATTAAGTAAAGAATATTGGGGAGGGGACGGACTTTAACATGTATGCAACCAGAAAATGGGGCCAGAACAATAAAAAAAATACCTTTGAAATTTCCCCTTGTTTCTCTGCAATAATAACCAGACATCCAAAAGATTAACAGGACATCTGCTCTGTCAGTGCCATGTTCAATGACGCACCGAATTAACATACAGGCTCTCTAAGGCCCAAGAGAGGTGGACAACTATAGTCACTGCTGGCGAGCTTGGTCGAGGAACTCTGGGATCTATCTGATGCTGAACACTCTCATTTGAAAATGAAAACATCCAACGAGTAAACCAAAGCGACGCTCATCCACCCCTGACTCCCTGAGCAAGAGTGAGGAGTCCTGGCTCACCGCACTCGGTACGTTCAGTTCCAAAGAACAGAGGGTTTTCTTAGAGGCTCCAAGTCTCTGCTCCACCACACTTTCACCCACATGGCCAGGGTCCCTCCACGTTTTCCATGTCTGACTAAACACTGCTCTTCTGTCAAAATATTACAGTAATGATAACAATAATAAAAATGTGTTGATCTCTTAATAGGCATCAAGTTTTTACACATTTTCATGGAATGTTCACAACATCCCATGAAGCAGCAGTTAATATTTACATTTTGGCATTTTACGGAGAAGAAAAGCAGCGTTTTTGAAGTAATTAAGTCAGTTGCACAAGTCACACGACTAGGAAGTGGCAGAGCCCACTGCCTTCACTACACTTCTCTGCATGTCTGTAGAGAGAGACGAGGGGCTGTAAGAGCCACTCGGTCTAAGTGTTTCATTTAACAAATCAGAGACTATAGATCTCATACTATGGCATTAGAGGTTTTTGCCCTGAGCCTGTAGGAATATATCACAGCATTTAACACACGGCCGCCCCAATCCTTGGCTTCCATGACTAACGGCCCTGGTTCTCCACTTACTACCGTTCTGTGTCTCTTGCAGACTGTTCATCACCCACTCACATCCTCAAGGTCCTCTCTGTCTGGAATTCCCATTCCTTCAGCTCTCCTCTGTGTACTTGTGATTTATATCCAACCGCAGCTTTGTCCAAGTTAAAGACTCAAAATTCCAGTTTCCAGCTTGCTGTCCCATAGACCCTCTGTACTCACCCACGTTCAAAATTTAAGTCCGTACTTCATACCAAATGGCCATCTCCTCCTGTTCTTTGCACCCTCTGTCTCCGCCCCAGTCAGAACCATCAGATTGGCCCCAATGTGACACGTTCTCCACCAAAGGCACCTCATCCATCCCTAAGCCAGTCAACATGACCTAAAATGTCTCGGGTCTGGGTGGCCCTCTGCAATCTGAGAGCCACTCTCCAGGTTCAGTTCCTCATTTTCTCTCCCATGAATGACGACAACAGCCTGCTCCTCATTGGTTCCCATGATCCACCCTCTTCCCACCTCTGATCTAATCTCCTCTCACCCATCAGTGCTACTCTCTTAAAAGAGATCTGACCTTTCCACCCCCAAGCCCACACTCCTTCCCAGCTACCTCAGAGTCAAAGCTAGCCCCCCGGGGCATGGCACTAAGGCCATTCTCTCTTCCCCAGTTCCCACCTTGCTCCCACCCTGCCCTCTGGAATCACTGCTATTCCCAGAATGCACTGCCATCCCTTTGAGTCTCATGTTTCCTCTTCTGTTTGGAATTAATCCCTCAAAACAACTGCCTTTTGAATTCCTTCTGGGCTTTTATACAAACACTATCAACACCATCAGCATTATCTTCCTAACTTACGAAAAGTAACATTTGTTGGTTAGGGAATTTTTCCAGGCTCTACATTTCATTCTCCCACCATAAGCCAGGTTTGCCTGGGGTAAGACGAGTGAGTCCCCAGGCCTCACAGAGACTTTCCCCAAGGTCAAACAGCGCGGTAATGAATATTCCCTTTCTAAATGCTCCCTATATCTTTCTTTAAATTACAAAAATAAATCTTTATTAAATAATACTCACTTAAGTGTATATGTTAATAGTATGAGGAATGTGCCCCAAAAACTTAAAGACATAATAAATCACCCAGACAATATCTTCTCTCACAGCCATCTCTTATTCATGTATTCAACTTATCATATTCAACCATTAATTCATGAGGCAAAGCAGAGCATTCAAATCATCCTAAACATTTTCTGGGTTTTTGTATTATTGGTGCACTTTCCCCAAGGATCCAGACCACGTGGATCTTTGCCTAACGCCCAATAATAGTAACATGAGAGAGGAACTCTAATCACAGGAAGTAGTATTGGGGGAAATGGTCCATTCCATTATCTATGTCAGGAAATGGGAGGTAATAGAAAAAAGTCCTCAACATTTGTGGAATTTGAGAACTCCAACTTTGAAACCGAATTTCAGACTAAACGTTCCAGAAAGAGAATTCATCAAAACTAATGAACATTTAATGAATTTTTAAGTAGTTTAGTTTAATGTGTTCATTCTTCCCACTCAGTTTATTTAATTCAGTGCTTCTTGTCTTGTTTTAATTTCACAAAAACTTTCAACAATTCTATGCATAGGTAATAAAAACATAACATGAGAAAGAACTTCTAAGAAGGCCAACAAATGACTCACCTCGGGGGACAGATGAACATCAGTGACCCACTTTCTATTATGCTCATGGCCTGAACAGACATATCCTTAATTTAAAAAATTATATCAAGGCAAAGAAATGGGGGGCTCCAGGCACTGGGCTTGGATACCAACCTCCTTTGCTCTTCCCCGTGCTCTCCTGAAGGGACAGTGAGGCATTCGTCCATGTGTCCATGCAGCAATCTGAGGACGTCACCACCAATCAGATACCCTGGAAGGATTGAAGCTCAGTCACATTTGAATCGTCATGGACAGATACCCGGCTCCCAAAGTCCCACTAGGAAACATGACCTCAACCCCGTAAAATTCCCCCAAAAACATACAGGTATGGACAGGCTCAAATTTGAACCTACGTTAATGACAATGACCTGAATAAATATAGGTACTTCCCGGAAACCCCGATGCGTAACCACTGCTGTGACCCAGCTCTAAGTCCCCCACCCTGGGAGATGAGAACTCCTGGAGTTAGCCTGAGCAGTACCCTGGGGCCAAAAGTCTGGAGAAAACAACCCCTAGAAAGCTAGCACATCAAATACACAGAAATAAGCAAAAGCTGACAGAAATAAGCAAAAGCTGACAATATCATGAAAATAAGAAAAGATAAATCTTGAAACAAACTTCACTTTTAAATAGCAATTTAAATGAGGGTCTCAAACGTCATGCATCTACACTACAGAATAGCCTGACACAAAAAAAGCGCCCAGGGACAGTCAGCTCTTTATCACAATTCCAAAGATGACTGTCAAGTCTGCGTCAAGGGCGATCCCTCTAGTGGGAATGGAGTTTTTACCTTGGGCAGCTTCGCTTCCTGAGCTGATGGGGGCCACGCTCCAGAGAGTCTGCTGGAAAGCGGCATCCACATGCAAGCTGCCGTTGCCGTAAGACAAGTGCTGTGTGGGAGGCAAATGAGGCATCACTTCGGGCTCCAGCTGAGTCTTAATACCTATGTGCTTCTGGCACCTCAAACCCAACGTCGCAGATTTGAAATGTGCACAGAGAACATCTATCTCAACCCAGTCACTCAAAAATGAAGAGACTAGCAGAAAAAAAAGTAGAGCTCCTATGTGACTTCAGGTATATTCCAGCATCATTCAAAGAGTTACTAACTTAAGCCACTAATCAGAAAACCCACAAACAAATGTACTAAAGTAAATTTACTTGTTAAAATAGACTATTTTGTTTTAAGCCTCATCGATGGACAAAACTGTACAAGTCGTGGGCACTTACGATTATGATTATAATAAGTTTTCTACATGTCACACTGGGACAGTTTTTGACAATGAAGTGGGTGAAATCTACAGGACCAATGTTTTGCAGGGGGCTTTAGGAACTTTTATCTGCAATTTGATACAATAGCCATTAGGTGGAGATATTTCTTAATAGGTATCTAGAACCAGGACTAAACATTCCCTCCAAAATAGATAGTACAAATTTCATATTTTCCTTCTTAAAAATAAAAATATGTTGAAATAATATCATATTTCATATCTTTTAGAGCCATAATGTAGGCGTTCTCAAATGGTAAGTAAAGTCATAAAACAAAATCATGTAACCACTCTAGAATTTTACTGCCAAACATCTTGATTATTTTACTGATCACCACCTGGCTGCCTCTAGAATTTCAAACACACATAGAACCACCACCGGTTTCCTTGGAGTCATCTCAGTAAACATCACCAACAACCCTGTAATGTTTCTGGAACACTTTTCCAATGCTGATGACATCCTCAGCTTTCAAAGATTTGAATTGCACCTGAGCCTCCCAGAAACCCAGGCCTCTGAATGAGATGAAAAGCATCAGAGCGGGAACTCATCACACTGGAGTACTCCCCAGGCCTTTCAACAGCCTCGGGGGCTCCTTCACCTTAATATACTATTCTCAAGTCACCAGCAAAAATAGGTTTCACCATCTTTCTCTTAAAAACAAAAAAAAGAAATGTTTCACATTTGACGTATATGTAGCTATCTTATCAATAACTTTTCCAATCAGTGAGATTAAAAGTTTACCGGGTCAATGCATCGGATTCCACAATTACTTCCTCTGACCCCCTCCTCATTGCAATGAGCTGTCTAATTTTTTGTCGCCTCTTCTGCGCCTCAGCCTGTCTTTCATTTGCAAATCCCAGCTGAGATTCCTTTATTGTTAAAATTCTTCAACTACTTACAAATAAATCATATGCCTCTGCCTCCACAAACAGAAAAAATATATCTTCCTTCATAGCAACTACCATACAATGTCATTTAGTGTATTTTTCTTTCTAACTCAGGTTCACAGCCATAACCCTGTCATCTAGCAGCTATTCAGTAAAAAAAAGTACGTGGAAAAGCCAACCAAACCTTTAAAGTCAAGGTAGCATAAACCTAAAAAATATGTTAGCTATTCCACAAATACACACATTTCAATGACCTGAGCCAAAACAGTGTAAGGGCGCGCGCGCGCACACACACACACACACACACACACACACACACACACACACACCTCTATAAATCCATATGGATTTTACTAAACTATGAGCAGATGATTCAAAATACCAATGCTTACATTTTTACTTTTGAATTCAAGTGAAACCTCATGCCATATTATGACAGATTATCATCCTTTATTAATTCATCGTGGTTCACTGACTATACTTTGTATAAAGCATTGTGCTAAATATTAATAGGACACACTCTCCACCCCAAAGGTGCTTGTAATGAAGACGAGAAAGTGAAGTATATACACAGAACACTACAAGTCAGTATTAAAACGTTAGGTGAACTGTAATCCAAGTGCCACAATAGAGAAAAGAGAGTGCGTTAGCCAGCCTAACTGAAACAAGTCACCGTGCTGGGCTGGGGCACAGGTGGCATTTCCATGGATGACACGGGTTTCAGGCAGGATTAGGGCCTGAGGAGACAGTAGAATTATTTGGCCTGGGCCTCACATTTATATGTTGAGAGACGTTGTCTCCAGATACGTCTGTACGTACGCTGGATCTGGGTGTGCGCATTAATCATGCTAATGTGCGAAGTGTAAATATTTAAAACATACCAACATTTTTATAAACCAGTTTGGAGATTTTCAATTTTAATAGACCAGAAACCACGTGATTGGAACTGGCCTGGGCCTCTAAGAGGCTCTGACAAGGGGAATGGTGTAACAGAGAGAAGAGTGCACACAAAGAGGCAGAGATATGGGGACACAAAGGACAGAAGAATTTGTTTGGGGGGCATACCGCACCCACTTAGACACAGAGTGAGAGACAGGCCTACAGACGCCAGGTCACGGGCTTATACTTTAGGCAATAAGGAGTCACTGCAGAGAAAAACTAATAAACATGATGAAACATAAAATTACAAAGACTTCCATCTGTGGGACAAAGTCCAAAAATGTCCTTAAGAACATATTACATCATAAAAAATACCTAAACAATGTCCTTGCTGCTCAGGAAAATATTCTCTAGGCATAACCGTTTTTTGAATGCTTCTATTTAGTGTTGCTGCTTAAACAGCAAAGGGAAATCGGAGTAAGACCAAGGTCAAGTCAGGCCTGTGGTATTAAATATTCAGAATGCAGAACCATTGCAATTAATTCATTGAAACTAAGATGAGTTGTCCTTAAAGCAAAAAGAGTTCCCAGCGGTCAGAAGCCAAGTCGGCCTCAGGCTGACCTATGCGAGCACTCTGGAATTCCCGTGATAACATGGGAGCATTGAACCCCAGCAGCTGTGCTGGGCCTCTGGGCAGCACCTGCCCCCCACACACCTTGAATCTTACATTAGTGACTTTCAAGCTCTAATACTCATAAGAATCATCCGAGGATCTTGTCCAACAATGCAGATTCGAATTTGGGATGCAGCAGGGGTGGGGGGGGGGCCAAGGCTGCTGGTCCAATCACAGTGTTTTGATAATAAGACATTATATGACAGAAAGCACAGTATCTCAGCAGTAGGGAGCATGTTATAAACCACCTCTCACGGCTTCTTAACCTAGACTGCACTTTGATACTTCAAGCTCCCTTTGTAAATCTGCGTTATTTATTTTATACATTTGAAAACATGATGGCAAGGGCTCGGTAAGCTTTATCAGACTGCCAAAAAGATTCATGGCACAAAAAAATCTTAAGAATATCTAAATTCAACCGTTCCCTGATGCATTTATTATTTACTCATTTATTTCTGTCTTATTAAGTGTCAGGCACTTGGGCCCTGGCGATGCAACACTCTGAATAAATTATTTGGTGACAGAGACACAAGTAAATAAGATACATCACCCCTTGGGTTTCATTGCTTTTTCTTCTGAGAAAAAAATGAAGGGCATAAATAGGTGCTCTTTTCAAACGTAATATTCTTTGACTCCATCACCTGAGCAGAGAGGAAAAAAGGCTCAAGGCAAATCAATCAAAACTACATTGGCTGATATAAAAAATAAATGGAAAATATATATGATCCTGCCTTTTTAGTTATCAATATTTTAGTGCAACTTGAGGCAATTTAACAATTTATTATGCAATCAACACACCTTGTATTTCTTATCAGAAATTCAGAGGTGGGTAGGAGAGAGGTAAATTTTTATGAACCCTAAAATAGCTTTCATTGAAGCATTTTTTCATCACTCTTTAGATTGTAGGGTTCTATCTTTCAGACACTTGTTAGTTTGGTAATGTTTTCATGGATCTTGAAATCTCTGTTTCTATAGGTGACCTAACCAATAAAAAATTAACCAAAAATCAATGTCTGCAATGTAAGCAATCCAATCTATGCATTGAAAACATCTATGCCAGCGGTTCTCAACCTGTGGGTCGCAACCCCTTTGGGGGTCGAACGACCCTTTCACAGGGGTCGCCTAAGACCATCGGAAAACAAAAATACATTTACATTATGATTCATAACAGTAGCAAAATTATAGATATAGAGTAGCAACAAAAAATAATTTTACGGTTGGAGGTCACCACAACATGAAGAACTGTATTAAGGGGTCACATCATTAGGAAGGTTGGAAACCGCTGGTCTATGCATACTGAAGAAGTTTACCTCTAACAAGTAAAAATTGTTTTGTATGCTTTACCTTATTTTGTTTAGTATGAAATAGATTTACTAACATTCAGTAATACCTACTTGGCCACATTTTCTCTATTGTAAATAGTATATTTCTCTTATAGGTGTACATCATAATGATTCAATATTTATATACATTACTAAATGATCGCTATGAAGTCTAGTTACAATCTGTCACCATACAAAGTTACTATGGTATTGTTGACTATATTCCCTATGTTGTACATTATATCCTCATGACTAATTTATTTTATATCTGGAAGTTTGTATCTCTCGATCCCCTTCACCTATTTTGCCAAACCCTTCCCCCTTTGATAACCAACAGTTTGTTTCCTGTATCTACAAGACTGTTTCTGTTTTGTTTGTTCATTTGTTTTATTTTTTTAGGTTCCACATAAGTGAAATCATACAGTACTTGTCTTTCTCTGTCTGACTTGTTTCACTTAGCATAATACTCTCTTGGTCCATCCATGTTGTCCTAAATGACAAGATTTCATTATTTTTTATGGCTAAATAATATTCTCTGTGTGTGTGTGTAACATATTCTTTATCCATTCACCTATCAATGGACACTTAAGTTGTGTCTGTATCTTGGCTATTGTAAATCATTCTGCAGTAAACACAGAGGTTCATATAACTCTTCAAGTCAATGTTTTTGTTTTCTTCGGATAAATACCCAGAAGTGGAATTTTTGGATAGTATGGTAGTTTTGTTTTTAATTTTTTGAGAAATCTCCATACTGCTTTCCATAATGGATGCACCACACTCCCTGATTTCAATTATATTATATATTATATTATATATAGCCTTATATATTATAAGGCTAATAATCAAACAGTATGGTATGGTACTGGCATGAAAACAGACACACAGATCAATGGAACAGAATAGAGAGCCTGGAAATAAACCTATGCATATATGGTCAATTCATCTATGACAAAGGAGGCAGGGCTATACAACAGGGTAAACACAGTCTCTTCAATAAATGATGTTGGGAAAACTGGACAGCAAAAGAATGAAACTAGACCACATACAAAAATAAATTCAAAATAGATGAAAGACATGAATGTAAAACCTAAAACCATAAAACTCCTACAGGAAAACATGGGTTGTGATCTCTTTAACATCAGTCTTAGCAAAATTTTTTTTGACCAGACTCCTTAGGGAAGGGCAATGAAATCAAAAATAAACAAATGGGACTACATCAAACTAACAAGCTTTTGCACAGTGAAGGAAACCATCAACAAAATGAAAAGACGACCTACTGAATGGGAGAAGATATTTGCAAATCATGCATCCGATAAGGTGTTACTATCCAAAATATATAAAGAACTCATACAACTCCGTAGCAAAACCCCAAACCATCCTATTGAAAAATGGGCAGAGAATCTGAAAAGACATTTTCCAAAGAGGACATACAGATGGCCAAGCATTATTTACAATAGCCAAGATATAGAAGCTTCTTTAAAAGAAAAAATACAATAAAACCTTGGATTGCGAATAACGTGGTTTGCGAGTGTTCCACAAGATGAGCAAACATTTCTAATACATTTTCACGTGGTAAACGAGTGATGTCTTGCAATATAAGTAGTTTGTTTCTGGAATGAATTACGCTCACAAACCAAGGTATTACTGTAGTTCCAATAGGGGCAGAGAAATTATTTTTCCTCTTAAAAACCCTCATGGAGACCCAGGCACCGCGTCTGATTGCTCCCACTCTTCTGCTTACATGTTCAAATCGACATGTCACATTTTTCTAGGAATAAAAGGTCTTATCACCAGAAATGGTTGTAAACCACTCATCCAAATGAAGTCTTTTCTTGTCTTGCTGTTTCATATTCTAATATGAAATGGTCTCTTAATTTTCATAAAGGCTTCTTTGACCAGCTGACACACTTGCATTGTCCAAGAATATGCTTGGTGCCTGCTTGAGGCCACATTGGTCAAAAGACAAAAGGAGAAACCTGCTTCAGGTCCCCGGCAGCGAGGCACCATCAATGGCCCATTAGAAGCCTCTGTGAGCTCCATGAACGCTGTCTCATGAGTTCTGTCTTCACCACTACTCCTTCCACAACGCAAGTGAAACAAACCTGTTCTCCCTAGAAATGTTTCAGAATTGGAACTAAATGGGCCAGTAAGCAAAAACTGACTTGCGAGACCCTCAGACCCACTCTGTTCCCATGTTGTTCAGAGGGGTACCCACTACTTACTTAACCCTAAGTCAGGTACACACAAATAATATTTTGATTTATGCCAGTGGGAATGCCCTTTCTATGAGCCAGCATGGGCTCAACTGCAGCAACGATCATTCTCCATTTCTGACTTTTGTTTCAGTCGTCATCCACTATGACGCCTGGGATTCTTTTGTGCAGGTATTCACGTAAATTTTTTAATGCCCCATAAATAGAGGTATGGGTTTGTTTGTAAACAAATTTCCTGGATAATGTGCAATCTAAACTTTAAAGGGGTAATTTTATTGACCTGTCATTTATCGTATCACCAAGTCCATGGTGCTGTTTCCACACTTACCAAGTACCTTTCAGAGGACACGCTCACTAAGATGAGGTCATCTCCAACCCGGACTTTCTCTCCTTCTGACCGCTGTTTAGAGGCAGGGTGTATGGTCCACCAACAAGCCTCGCCTGCAGAACCAGGGGAAGTGAAAACATGGAGAGGGGACTCTTAGTTTAAGATCGAGTTTCTTTGCCAGCGACTAATAAATGAGGGAAATGAAATAAATCCTTAGAATTATTCTCCTTAAAATGAAATTGTCCTAGACACACAACTGTTAGAAATTTGAAAATTAATGCAAATTAATCTCTTAGACCGTGAAAATAAAAATAATTAGATCAAATTAACTTAGGATAAGACACACTGAAATGCCAAAGCTGCTCATACAAGTAGTTGGGATATTTTGGGAAGTGTGGTGTCTTTTCCTACTAAGAATTGCTTTAAAATGTATGCTAACATAAGGCCAAATTCACCAGTCATGTCACTCCATTCTTCATATGATCACACGTTAGTGCTCTGTTCATATCTCTCTGTAGTAACATCTAGTTTTTCACCGATTTATTTTCAAAAGGACTTAGGGTTTTGTGATGTGACACTGGCATTATAACAATTTGAAGAACTCTCCTTTTTTGAGATGCTGATTTAAAATGGGTGCAATTATTATCTAAATGTTACTAACCTGTACCTTATTTTATTTTAAAATGTGGAAGTTTCTAGTCATCTATGAGTGAAATATAAGAGAATCCTACTATAGAAGTGTATATTATAAAAATATCTGGGTATAATAAAATAACTTCTTCTGGAACAAGTCAAGCATTCTTCCTTCTTCAGTCCTATTACCTAAGACATAAATTTAGCATACTATTCTTCAGCCTGTTCATAATTCCTTTTAAAACCTACATGGAAGTTCTATCCAAAAATAAGAATAGTTTTAGCGATATGTTATCTAATAATTTTCATTCTCTCCTTTTGCCCAGCTTTATTATTTTTTCCATAACACCTAATTTTTTTTCCTTCTAATTCCCCAATGCCACAGTGTAAGTTCCATAATATCAGGGATTCTTCATATTTTGTTCCTTGGGATTTTCCCAGACACCAGCATTTTTGTTTTCAATGCTCTGACACTCAATAAAAATTCATTTTGCATAAATGAGTAAATGAATTAGCAAATAATATGTCTTAATCATGTTTACAATCATTATGTCAGCTCTGCCTTGAGCTGCTTTTCTTATGCAAACCACAGTCTTATTTGAATGTCACATTGTGGAATTTCTAATCTTCCTTCATTCAATTCACATTTTTAGAGTTTTAGGGAGTTTTTCATTAATTCACTGAAACATTAATAAAGCACCTACTATTTGTCAATCATTGTAACCATACCTGGGGATACATTAATAAACAGGGAAGAAAATGTTATCTGCCTCATGAGTTTAGTTCTGATCAGGCAGGCACACCACAGGTGATAAATATAATAAGTACTTCCATAACTCAGAAGCAGTAGAGAGCTCTGGGGGGCAGTAGCACGAGGGATCTGGGTGTTAGGGAGAGGGACCACCTTGTCAATTTTACAGTCATCTCAATGTGTGGAAACAACTTATATATCGTGCATGTCTTGTACTTCTTTTGAGACAGAGAACTAAATACTTTCTTTTTTATGTAATTGCATGCAGAAGCAAATTAATTACAATGAGAAAACTTTAAAAATACTAGCAAACATGCAGAGAATTTATTGAGCCTACAAAAAATGAAATACAAATCAGAATAATACATTTATCTTTTTGGTGCCTGGGATTCTTAGAATTTCATGTACAAGGCAATGTGTTGATCCATTAAAAAGTTCACTAGGTTGGTAAATATCAGCTTTATTTTTATGCGTTTTTAGTCTGTGAAAAATTTAGAGTATGGAAAAGTATTTTTAAAAGTACTTTAAAAGGGAGTATGTGAAAGATAGCTTGATCCCACCCATGAAAGGAACAACTGAATAAGAGTTGGTCTATTTCCTTCTATTCTTCATTCTACTTGGTCTTTTATTTATTTTTAATTCCAAAACTCATGCATTCTCATAGTAAAAGGTAAAACAGTCAGACTGTACAGAAGAGTATAAAGTATAAATTCAGATCATTGAGAATAAAAACACAAAGCTTAAGTTCTCCTATTTTAATTCTTTGAATGGGTAAACAATTTAATTACATATTTTTTTGCAAAAATAAATAAATACATATCTGTTTGGATGGATATGTAGCTCGATGCTCTGTGGACTGAGAAATGAAGAAGACTTTCATTTTCTACCTTTCTGAATGAATGTTGACATTGAGTATGTTACATTTTTAGACTTAAAAATACTTTTAAGATGAAAGAGATATGCAGTAATACTTCATAAACTAATCAGTGCATATCAGTATGGTTAACAGCCAGTAAATCTTGTAGTAAGTACTGTTTTTCTATCCAAATCCATCAGAAGATAAGGTTTAAAGTTTAGCTTGCGCATCCAGCAAATTATGCAGTAATGACAAGCAATAAGAACAATGTACACTTCCTCCCTCTACTAAAATCTTCCCTTAGCAGTCATTCATTTTTCCCTGATTGCATCCATATGGACATCCATCTAATGTATCTTCTATCATCACGTGACTTCCTCCAATCCACTCCCACCATGCTGTCTGATCACAGCTTCACCGTGGACCAAGGTGCTCACCTGTGGTGTCCTCTTGCAAGCCAACATCAAAAGCCAGCTTATCGGTGGAAGACTGGGAGGTGGACAGGCAGCACAGGTACTAAAAGACACAGAGTCAACAGCTGTCACAAAACATTCATAGGTCTGCGCAAGTCTAATTTGGACACATAATGTGGTATCAGCCTATCTCTGCTGTGTCAGCCTTTCCCTTCAAATATTGCTGCATCTGCACGAAGCCCAGGTGCGTCACTGTGAGGAAGGAGAGGACCCACGCAGCATTCATCAGGGGCAATGTTCTCAAGGAAATGCGGGCTTGCTCCCCTTGTAAAAAGACTGGAGGGGGAAAAAAAGACTAGGGAAATGTGTCCTTCCGTAGAAGAAGACAAGACCGGGGATGTGTTTGTCCATCTCTCACTCATGTGATGTTCATGATCAGAAGCAGAAGCACAACCTGACCTGACACTTAGAAATCTTCCTCCCAAGCTGAAATTGGAAAACTATTCACTTTTTTCTTCTAGCTGTATTTTCATTTCTTCAATTTTTAACTCTCTGAAATTCACCCAGAATTCATTTGGGTGATCAAAATGTCACCTCACTGAATTGCAGTTTTATCATGTGTATACACGAGTGTGTGATCCTAATATTAATCCAACTCTTGCAACCCCATCATCTCCTGACTTCTTTCCATCCTCTTAAGTTTTCCTAACTGTATATTCTTGGACACAAAGTTTAGAATCATTTTTCAGCCCAATTCCCGTATTGCTGCCCCAACCTCAAAAACCTTGTTAAGTGTTACAAGAATGAGGAGACACAGGTGAATGTGGCATGAGCGCAAGGTAATCTGCCAAGTACACCCACCAAGTGCACCATCAGCAAGAACAGGGGCCCTGCAAAGAGGACGGAGACCACCCAGGAGTCTGAGCAATTCCAGACCTCCCAGAATCACTGGTCAATTAATGCAAAGCCTAGAAAATTCCTACTAGCAAAGTGGGTCCACCCAGCTCAGTGGGTGTCTGTGAGTTGGGTGAGGCAGGAGATGAGCTGATCAAGACAGGTTTCCCACACCTGGCATGTCAGGTTGACGTTGGTGCCATGGGATGTAAAATCAAATTGACCTGGAGGCTCTGAGCCTATTGCCCAATTGTAAAGCACTGGCTCCCAAAATTATAAAAAAGGTGCTTCAAGGGCCCCCCTACCATGTTCTTAGTTAATGTAAGAGTGTGAGTCTGACTTCAAGACAGGCAGCCCATAGTGGTCCCTGAGGTTGACAGGCTTAGAGCTAAACGTATTCAATGTCTGCCTTTATCTGAGAATAAGTAACAATTTTACAACAGTGACTTCTCAGGCAAAAAAAAAGTGGTCTGTATTCTAGTCTTCTGTAAAATTTCTCAACAATATTACCATACCAGGCACTGTAACTATTAATGTGCATTCTCTCCTCCTCTAACGTCCACAGTAACTGTGATGTAGATACTGTAATTATTCCACTAAATGGTAATTAAGTTCTATAAGGGCAGGGCTTGGTCTATTTACTATAATATCCAGCACCTACAACAGTGCCTAGCATACAGTAGATGCCAAATAATAGTTATTGAATGAATGGGAAATTTTCAGATGCAATTACAGGCTTGCAGAGGTTCAGCCAGGACTCCAAGGCTGTGCAGCATGAGAGCAGCTGAATGCCAACCTAGATCTCCCAGCCAGGTCCAGGCTCTACACTTTCTGCTACAGACAGAGTGGTTTTCTTAAAACAGACTCTCACATTTATTATTTCATGCAGTTTATGTGCTTTGATTGCTATTGAAAATGGAATTCTTTCCATGAAGTTCTAATGTGTGCTTACTACGTGCAAACAGGTTGTTTTCAATCTGTTTGTCTTGCATCTAGCCATTTTATTAATGTTTTCCTCTATTTTATTTCATAGTTGCTATTTCAGCCAAGATTTCCACACAGTGTTAAATAGCATATTCTTGTTATTCTTTGTTTGTTTTTGTTCCACCAAAATGGCTCCAGTGTTTGACAATTAAGTATGATGTTGGCTATTAACCTGACATTGATATTCTCTTTATCATGGGAGAAATGATCATCAATGCTTAGTTTTTAATAGAAACAGTTGTTGAGTTTTAAAATCTTTTTCACGGTCTGCTAAAATGATCGTAATTTTTCTTCCTTGACTTATTTATGTGATATTGCACAGAAACAGAAATAGTATTGTTAAGACATCATTAAAATCATATCTATACTTTTCTTATATTTCTCTTCATGTACTTTTGAATCCCACTAACCAGACTTTTCACACCAATATTCTTGACTGAGATTGGCAGGGTTTTGTGTGTGTTTTTTTTGTTGTTGTTTTGTTTTTGAGTATTGATATTATTGAGGCTATGCTTGGCCTCCTGCCCTGGAACAGTTTGCAGATTTGGGGAATTATCTCCCTCTTAAAAGGATTAATGAATTATATTTTACTTTCAGATATTGAACTGTCACGTAGTCACTAAAATTGGGTTAAAAATTTAAATGACATGGATAATGCTTAAGCTGTATTAATATGTTAAAAAAAATAAGGATATAAATTTGGTAATGTCGTAAAATCTCAGTTATGAAAAATAATTTTAAGAACAGAAAGAATTAAAAAAATTTTTCAGTCCCTAATTTTCTCTCATTGTTGTGATCATAAAGAATTTCTTCTTCTATAATTTTGAAACTTTGTAGAGTGAATGTATTGTTTTTAAAATTTAATAAAGCTTTAGAAGAATGGGATAAAAATTTTATATATTTTACATACTTTATACATATAAGTATAAAAATATACATAAGTATCTATAAGTACATATAGGAGAGAATAAGTAAACCATGTCAGAGAGGCACCTTGGGGATAATATGGATAATTGGGAGAAAGGAGGAACTGATATGGAAAAAGAAAGCAAACAGCTAGTTAAGAAGGAAAGGAGTAGAAAATTGACAGTGGAATCACAAGCAGATTTTCTTTATATTATAATATCTTTCAGTAGGGATATTTTAATTATTTCATACATCAACATTTTAAAACAAAATCAGAAATGAGAAATATATCTTATTTTACTCTTAACATTTCTCCTCAAACTAGTCTGTCAAAAGTAAGATGCTAAAACTAGGAGTCATACTCGTATAATGGTAGAACTGAAGGACCTTAAAGGTCATCTAAGCTATTCCCCATCTTATAAATGAGAAAACAGGGTACAAAAATGTTAAAGAACACAGGTACCCAAGCTCACTGAGGCCACCGCTGTGATGCTGTTACCAACATCTCCTGACTTCGGATGCCCAAATGGACAGGCATGACCACACGGGAGATGAAACCAGCGCCTACTCACCATGCTGCTGTAGGAATGGCGCAGCAAGATGGCGTGTCCATAGAGGAGGGTCCGATGACCACCGCCTTGAGCAGTCTGGGGAGGCAGGAGAAAGGGCCGATGAGAAAAGAAAAACCAAAAGAGTAAAGTTAACTGAGTCAATAAAATGTTGTCTTGCCCTCAAGAAAAAGTTAAGGGCTGTTACAGACAAAGATGCTCACATGGAAGAAAGCTACCGAGGGAACCCATACTGTAGGGTGAGCAGTTGATCTAGTTCTTGAAGAATGAGCTGATTTCAGTAAATACTTGCCATAATGTGTAACTGTTTATTCATAGTTACTTATTGTCTGTATTTCCCGTTGCATTGTGGTCTGCATTGGGTAGGGACTACGGCACTTCAGTTACCACTGTATCCAAGGTGCTAGCAAAACGCCAGACACACAGTAAGGACCGAATACTTTTTCAATGAATGAGTCTTCCTAAAACACAAAATTGATCAAATCATCTGCCTGCTTAAAAACCTTCCAGAACTTCCAACTCTTTACAGGGAAGACTCTAAACTCCTTGATGTGAAATAGAGAACTTCTCGGATTTTCGCATGCTTAGGAGTCACCTGGAGAGCTTGTTGAAACCAATTCCTGGGCCTGCACCTGAGACTCTGACTCAAGAGGACTGGGGTAACAGAGAAGTTGCATTTTGAAAATGTCCCAGGTGATGTGGTGCTGTTGTTGTGGGGCCACACTTTCAGTAGCACAAGCATAGAGAACATTTCGTCTTGACCCTTCCTGGCCTCCTCCCCGAACTCCCTGTGCTCCAGCCACATACACTGACTCTGCACTGAACTCCTGAACTCACCATGCTGCTTCTGGCTGCTGTGTCTGAGGACAGGACGTTCCTGCCCTCTGTAGTCTTTTCTGTCTTATAAACTGTGCCTGAAAACTCAGGTTAAAGGCTACCTCCTCCAGGAAACCTCATCTGGTTCCCTCCAAGTTACCTGCTTCCTCAGCACTCCTGCAGCCACAGGTATGCATCGTACCTGCAGCCCCAGGTATGCTCTCCTGGACCAGACTGCGCAATTCTCAAGGGCAGGGACCAGAGCTCTCAGCACAAAACACTCAGTTAACATTGCTGAATGAAAACTGGTGTGGGAGCCAGTCCAGGCTGTGGTTTACAATCCCACATGTTAAGGAAGAGGAGGGACCACGACTGCTGCTGGGTCTGAGAGAAACGTAACAGGATCCATAAAATTAGATCAGGGTAAGACTGTGGAAGGTAAATCAAATTATGTCAAGGAGTTCACACTTTTTTTCTATAGGGAAAGAATTTCTTTAAGGATGTTAAGGATGACTGGTGATCTTGACCTATATATACCTCAAGAAGTACAGAATAAAGTACTTTAGTATCAATATTATTATATCCTTTCTACTAAAAATAGACCCCCTCCCTACTGTTCCATATAATTTCTTAAGATAACTTTATTTACATGTTATGCTTGAAAGATCTCAGAACTATTCTTAAAATAGATATTACAAGGTATACAAATTATAAGAAAAACAACTTCATTTACCTTGTCTGGTTTGGGTTACTTTGATAGGAGCTTAACTTTTCATATCAGACCTAAGTTCCAAAGCTATGAAATCCAGCTGCACTTTAGTGACAACTGACAGTGACATCAGTCAAATCACGGTTTTTTAAAATGAAAGATTTAACCAAAAAGTATTAAGTGTTCCTTTTACTGTGAAGCTTTGCCTACGCATTTCATATGTTTATATGAACATATAAGAGTATATATATGAATATATACAGAGGGTGCCAAAACAATGTATACAGATTTTAAGAAAGGAAAAAACTGTATTAAAATTGTGATACAATGAATGACACTGCCATTCATTTGATTAACTCTGTCTTTTGAGTGAACGTCATACTACACATTGTTACTGTAATTCAATTCAAGTTCGAAGTGATAATACACAGCTAACGTCTTTTAAAAGGTGTACATTTTTTTTGGCACCACTGGTATAAAAAAAGTTCAAATTGGTTAAGCTAAGAAGAGATAGTTTAGTGTCTGAATTTTCTTTCAACTATAGGTTTTACACAAGGAGACAATTACAGGTTTTACAGTAGAGATTTCCTCACCACTTAAATGCTAATTAATGCCACAGATTTAGTTTGAACAGAACAATTGTATAAGTATGCAAATCACCCACACTAAATTAATTTTGTTACTAATTGTGTCACTTAACAAAAAGTGAATGTAATTTCTGTCCCATGGGCTGCAGTGCTTTTCCTCTGACATGTCATTTTAAATGATATTTCTCGAACTGATTCTGATTCAGAAAAAATAAATGGTGTCATTTCCATTTTGGGATAGGCTGGGTCCCTTGTTCATTCAACAAACATTTCTCAAAAGGACTGTGTGCAGGGAATGCATTCAAAGGGGAAAATGGTTCTTTTCTGTGTTTTTTGGTTTGATCAACCACATCAATTTTCTTGTTAAATGTGGCCAGGTCCTTGTTTAAATTTATGGACTTCCTCAGATATAGGAAACTGCCTGTACTTTATGAAGATGGTTGTACCAAACACTGGCCAGCCAATCCTGGGGTTATTCCTTCAAGATTCTACAACATCCTGCTTCAGGTGAGCTGCTCCCCCTGAGCAATTTCAATGAGAAAAGGATCATCATTGCTGGGCAACTGACACATAAAAAGCAGTGAAAATTCATTCTGCTGGAACAGGGTCCATTATCCCTCTAGCCACCCAAACCTAAACCTATAGGCACACAATGATTTGACCATAACGTTTGGGAAGCCAGCCAGGACCAAGTAGACAAGAGCCAGTCAAGCTAATGGGGCAGGAAGCTCATGGCTGGCCTGCCTTCAACATCACATTTTGGAAAATGTAATCCTGGTACTTTTGGAAGTTAACTTGTTAATTGTTCCTTGGAAACCTCAAATGTGGGTAAAGTAAACAGTGCTTTCAATTGCACCAGTTAAAGGGGGAATTAGGAGATTAAATTTTACGTACTACATAAACCTTCAGTTCACATGAATGCCACCTACACTTGAACTAGTCCTGCTAATTCTCCAATAAATATTACACAAAAGAAACACTTTCCTATTTATCGAAAAATATTTATTGGTGTCTACTGTCTGAGAGGTACAGTACCTGACACCGAGGGTAGGATTACACAGAATAAGCTCACAGCCTGTTTCCTCTGTCTTGAGAACAAGAGCTTCCTTTGAAAACTCTAATTACTCATTCACTCAACAATTTTATGAATCCCATCCAATTTCCTTGAAACTATTTGCACAACTACACATATCAGCAAAGAAACTGGAAGATTAAGAACTAATTTTTTGTATATTTCTTAATACCTCCAACCATAGGATAGATGATCAGGACCGTCCAGTAAAATTATTACCTGGAACTTATGTGTCCTTGAAACACATTGCTAAGTGTGACTCAGGCCCCTTCTGTCCACAAAAATGCAACTGTCAGTCCACCACTCCCAGATCCCCTCCTGTGACTAGTGGAACCTGTGCTGCCGTGAGCTGTCACCAGCCCTTCATGGTCCCTCTGCAGGACCAGGACTGTGACGTCAGCTTCTGCTAAACTACTCTAGTCTCTGCACACGATGGGGGTGTCTAGGTTAAGGAGCCATCACTCTCGTAAGGGATGAAAAACAACAATGGCAACTAGCATTTCCAAACTCCTCTCCCTGAATATTTCTGGTACTGCAGAGTCACGCATCATTTAATAAAAGGGAAAATTTGACTTTCTGAAAATATCAGTAAAAATATTTTTCAGACTGTATGAGCGTTTGGTTTCATTACCCTTGAGAGGACCGACAGTGCTAATGTTACATAATAGTGAAAATAAAAAAAAAAAAACTCATGAACCATAGTGGATAAAGAAGTCCAGAATACATTTGAACAAAACCTACGCAATACTGCAGTATGTGTCTAAACAAACCTCGCCTCAAGCTTTCCACAAATTATTGTAATATTAATTTAGTGTTATTAAGCTTCCCTATGCCTCCAGCTTTTCAGGATCTTGCCAAAAATGTAAGTAAAAGCTTTCATGTAAATGTTCTGCATTTACATTTATCTAGAAAAACATGCAATAATAAAGCATAACTTGCTCATCTGTTATCTCTTTTGGGGGGAGGGGAAAGTGTATCACTGTAGCTACATTCAAGATATTACCGGCAAACGCTTAATGTGTAACAGCAAAAAAGCACAATATATAAAATGAGAATAGTAATGACTTGGATCAACTAAGGCGGTTTATACACACGTGGGAATTACTAGCTCTGTGTTTTATTGTTTTGAGGGATTTCTGGATCTGTGTTTTTTTCAATACATGTTTGTACTATATATTTGCTTATTAACATGTCTCTGGTGCTATTGCTGTTTAAAGTTAATTTACTAACTATATTACTTCTAAATATTTTAAGGTTTTCTGTTCTTCTAATCATTTTTTCTGTACGAAAAAGGCTACATAAATCAGTGTAGGACATTTCTCATAATTTCAAACCCTTATTATGCAAGGGTTTTGTCTGTTTTTTTGTTTGTTTGTTTTTAATAAATCAGACTCTACAAGAGAACTCTTCTATATTCCTTGACTGCTAAACCTTAACATGCCATCTTAGACGTAAAGGGATGAAATCTTAAAAGGAGTTTATTACTGCAGGTTACACTAAGCTACACTTCCCAAGTTAAAACAATAGACAACAAAAAGAAATTTGCCTTAGGGAACTTCTTTCATGGTGCTCTGATGTCTAACTTACCTTAAATACTAACAGTAATACCTGGGCACTGAGTTGTTTCAGGGCGAGAACTATGTCCATGCTAAGTCTTCACATCATCTTGAGAATGGCCTTCCCACCCAGATGTGACCAGCACAAGATCACCTGCACAGAGCTGCTGAGCCTGGTATTCTGGTCTTCCTGTAGGTCCCTGACAGCCGGTGGTACTCAAACCCTGCCCCTTTTAGAGAGAATCATATAACTGATTCACAGGATGGTTATAATGATCAATGAGAAATCTGCCTTTAGTACAAAATAAACGCAGCTGACAAAGCCAGCTGAATATCGTCAAGACAGACACTTGGCATTGGAGGGCTCACTTGTGACTGTGTCTTTAACCAAAAGTCTCCTGAGGGAGCAGATCAGGCAGGTGATGGGACTAACCATTATTTAGCACCAACAGCAGGAATGGGCTCCCGCCAGAAGCTAGCACCTGTCTGGTTCCAATAGGCTATGCAACACCTGTCCAGGTAGGAAACCCAAAGCAAATCATGACTGAAAGGTGAAAGCTGAATACAAGTTAGCATCCTTTTCCTTTAAAGTGGTTTAAATTCTTCTAAGGCACATGCCCTCCGCTTAATCAAACTCTAACTTTCCCAGATGAGGCAATGCCGGGCAGGCATGAAAATAAGTCACTTGGCATCTGGCCTTGCAGTTAAAAGGAATCAGAGCCTAATGACATTATTTTAGGAATCCCACCTGGTTTGAACTGATTCCACATCATCTTTCTATTTGCAGTGATTTTTTATATGAATCTGGTCTCATTAAAGATCTTGAAATATGTGTTTCAGACAACGATTCCATTCACCCTTCTCCACGGTGAAGGAGGTCTGGCACCGGGTAAGGGACCGAGATGATTAAATGAATACAGTAAGTGCAGACTTAGCAAGAAAAACTGAATTTTCCCAAACTCAGTTTCATGACTTAATATTTCCAAGGAGAGGACATATTCCTGTCTCACTGCTGTTTGTAACACTTTCCCAACCAACACCCTTGTTACACGCTAAGTGAGGGTTAATGTCCTCTCTTTCCAGTGTAATAATAATATTTTCTGCTGAAAAATAAGAGCTGGAGTCATTTGAAATTAAGGAAAACGTTTTGTGTCCTTGCTGATAAATGGCTTCCAATGATTGCTCCACTCTGTCATCCTGTCCAAACTGTCAGCTTCTTCATGTTAATGATCAGACCCAGTTGTCGCATCCACAGCTCTCCAGGTTTGGTCATGTGAAACGTGAATGACAAACTCAGCGAAGCAGTCAGGACAGACAGCAACACTTGGCTTCCCTTCCTCTAAGCAGCCTTTTATATCTACACCGGCATCTTGATCTAACACTTTTAAAAATGATATTCTTTTGAAATTTTGAACTATATGAATGAAGCCCTTATTAACTGAATACAGTAAATTCCTCTATACATTGTTTCTCGGCTTTTAGGATACAAAAATTACTTTTGTGACTGTTATATGAGAAAACTGGTAGGTATATCTAAAACTGAAACAAAAACTGTCTTTTTGTCCCAAATAATGACATCCTGCTCTTTCTCTCTACTACACGTTTCCATCAATGACACAACCATGTGCTTTACTCTCTTTTAATCTGTCTCCTTTTAAAACCTTTCAAAATGTTGTTCTAATTTGATTGAGAAATGAAAAGGAGTTGAATTGTCTTCACTTCTCCTGGAGTAAGTAATTCTGTAGTAGCTTCTTGGTGCCACTTCTAATTCCCCAGTGTGTGTATGAATTTCCTATTGTATTCATGCAAGAGTGCTTAAGCACAAAAAAGCCGATATAATCCCCACAGTGAAAATTCTAAATGGAGCAATATTTTTAAAATCTGTTTCAATGAAATTCCTAACATTGACTAAATAAAATTTACCATGTTACAAAATGACCCAAAGATGTCGAGTGTTGTTTGTTAAGCTGACTAATCGAAACATGTGATTTAGTTATTTAAATGTAAAAGTTCCAAAGTTTATTTAATTTTTAGGAACTTTTAAAATGTGAAGAAAAGTGCCATGAATTCAAAAAGTAAACCAAACTGAAAATGTACAAAGCATTCCACATAGAGTAGATGGTCCAATGTCTTACCTTCATCATGAATTTCTGTAGGGGAATAAGGAGAAGAGAGAAAATATTAAATATATATTATCTCAAAGACTTATTTTAAAATATATCTTATTTATAAAGACAAGTTATGTGAACAATAAACGTACAAAAACAAAACTTAATATCAACTACATGCTGGAGAAAAGCTGTAGCAAGCAAAACTCTTTAAGAATATTTTTACAGTAGTTCTTCCTTTTTCTGTGAAAACATGCTGCTCTAATGCGTGATTCCATTTACAACATATCTAAGCACCAAAAAATAACAAAAGTGTAGTCTTAAAATTATAATCTGAAAAGGCTTTAAATTTTTTTTTTCATTTCATCTTTGGCATAAAAATGCAGTGATATAAACAACAGCACAACTAATTAGTACAAATAGTGGATTAGAAACAGGTAAGGTAGATGGTAAAGTGCTACAATGAGCTGCTCGTATTCCGTGAAAAATAACTGGACACTACATACTGTGTGAAGTGAATGTCAGAGAAAAAATATCACAAAACCTTTTCTTTTGCTCTTAAACTGACACAGCCTTTTCTCATAGTTGTATAATAATAGCTTTTTTCCTTCTACAAAACATAATATCCACATATATGCCTTCATTTTCTTTTAAGCCCATAAAGGTTTTTAGACTTATTTCTAGGAGACGTCTATAGATGAAAATGAGCTAAGAAGGAAAAATGACATTATGTAGTTTTCCAAGCTCAAAACTAAATTTAGTTGTCACCACATCTAAGTACTACAAAGAAAAGATACACGTATCCACATCAGTTTTATAGAAAACAGCCAGTTTTCTAACATAGATATTTGTAAATACCATGATTCTTTTCCTAAAATATACCTACATAGTAATATGTATACTATTCAATGGCAATTCTATTGTGACTGCATTTTTCATTATAATATCATTTTAAGGAAAAATTGTAAAAAAAAAATTTCATTCTCAGCCTAGAAAATGCAGTCTATTTCGTTACATGTTTGTAACTGATATCAATGGTAAATGATACCAGGAAACGAATTATCCATGTTGAAACTGAATAATTACATGTGATTGATAGTGAGATAGTTTTTATTAAATGAAGAATTACAAAAAAATCATTTTTAAGCCTCACTTCAAAGAAAAACAAAGCTCCAAATTTTTGCTGTGGAACATGGTTTTCAAGATACTTTTATCAAGAGATTTAATTGGTCTTCGTTTTGGAGATTTTTCTTTCAGAAACGTTCTCACTCTTACTTTGTCAGTTATCTAGGCTGAATGACTTTAGAATAATAGCAAGTAGAAAAAGGACTGATCCGTAGAGTTACTGAGATCTGCTATTCATAATTTCTAAGTCGTGTCTGACTGTAGGTAGAGCAAGTCATAGAGTAATCTGCATATATGATAAAATAGAATGAATACTAGAAATTACCAAAGGCTCAAATATCCACCAGTAAAATGCGGGCGAATAGCGGATGTAATGGACACACATTATTTTCAAAAGATAATCAAGGACATTAAAAATTATTTGCATCATTATTGAGATTAACTTTTTGTATAAATGCATTGGTCAATTTAGCTTAAGTGCTGGATATTACCAAAGTTATAACACAATGAGATTTTCAAAAGGGATCATTTAAGGGCAAGGAAAAAAGCAAAATACATGAAAACCAAATGGGGAAATATTTAAATCTCAGTGTAAACACTGCTTAGGTATGCTAAAAAGCAACAGAGAAAGAATAATAACAATGACCTTTTAAAGGTGGATGATGTGATAAAAAGGAGAAAAAAAGAAACCCATGCAGATAAACATAAGTATATTTTTAAATAGCATCAATTTTAGGTGTAGAGAATATGATTTTTATGTTAACAATAAGTTAAGAAAGGGATTATTTTGTTTATTTCTGTCATGAGAATTTCACTAGATGAGCTAAATTTCATTGGACAAGGTACAGAAAGGGATGGCAGTGAAGACAGAGTCCAGGAACCAGCATGGGTTCTCACACTGCTTTCTGTCTCAGAAGAAATTTGAGGATGATGACCAATTTGCACAGAAACACAAAGCGGGGCAGGGTTAGTTCTTTATGGTAAAATTGCAAATGGCAGTAATTCACGGTCCCAGGTTTAGTTTAATTACTTCAGAACTACACATTAAATAAAGCTTCAAATGTGAGCAAGAGTTGGGGGCATAACCCCTATTATGCTGTATGAACATGAAAACCAGGAAGGACATAGAAATCCTTGTTTTAACTCTATATGGATGGTCCAGAGACCCTAATGGATGACAGAAAGCAGCAGAATGGCCTTTGGTGGATAAGCATGAGTCACTTGATCCAGTGGATCTGAAAGACCTCAGGGACTTTCGTAGCATATGCAAATGATTATGTGTAGAAAAATCAAATAGCAATGCTTTATTCTGAAAATTGGAATGCAGCATTGAATATCAAGAGAATGCATAGTTATATTCAATCTGTTACTGGTATACATAGTTATATTCAATCTGGTACAAAGAAAGAAACAGCAATTCAGGTGATGTAAAAAGCTCCTCTACCATAATTATGCCTTCCAGTTCAACTCTGAATTTTTTTAACTGTTATTTCAGTCTTGTGAAATGACAATTGCCTTAAAAAATTAATACTCCTATATGTGGATTTGTCTTAGAAGTTTTAAATGAACCTTTGCTGAAATGTCTTTTCAAAATTATAAAGATAAGGAATTAGCAACAAAGCAACCAAATCAACATTTGGGGGCTAGTAAAAAGAATTATCAATATGATAATCTAAGAGACTAGGTCAAAATTCTGACTGAGGAGTCCTCTAACATGAAATTTCCATGAGGGGGTGTGAAATATTCTACACAAAATAGCCATCCCATTGAAACCTGTTTCGTCATCTTTTCTCTCCCTGTCTCAAGATGCTAGGATTCCCCTTAATCTTCCAACTGGTAACCTCTCCTTCTCAGTGAGGATAATCTCGTAAACTTCATTATATTGAGAAAAAGAGAAGTTATTTCACCACCAAAGTCTTAGGTTTGTTGGTGACTATGTTAAATTAATGATGATCAATGATGCTCCCAACAGATTGTAGGGGACAAAAGAAATGTCAGATGACCAATTTCAAGTAAGTTCCAGGCATATATCAGTATATATTATCCAACAGTACTTGTGGATATGCATGTGTGAGAAACCTCAGCTATTTCTCTCATGATGAAAGTACCCCATGTAAATGCTTCACTTCCTCGGGTTGCCCCACAGAAAGTAGCCAAGCCTGCATTGACTGACAGACATGCTGATGGTAGCCCCAGAGAGCATCTGGAAGGGACTGGTCTTCCAGCCCTTGAAGAGCTGCTGTGCATGTAATGACACCGCCCACATCACTCACATCAGTGGCCATCACTGGTATCCAGTTACATGTGCATGCCAGTATTGTTAAAAATAATTCATTGTGTTCTGTGGGCAGATTGGTGGCAACTGCTGTCTTTTTCAAGCTATCAACAACTCTATACAGACAGCGTTAAAATGACTGTCTCTGCATTTGAGTGGAATGAATTTGACATAAACCTGTATATATAATTATCTAGTTCTGTTTCAGAGGGTAAAGGAAAATAAACATTTCTGGTAAGATGCTATAAATGCTCACACTTCCTCTCTGTGACACATGTTCATAAATCACCGAGCTGTGTGAATGCCTAAACTACGAAGCCGGAGAGCTATCTAGGTAGGGCTTTCTTCTTTTGTCTCAAGAGAGCATTTCTATAAATCCGAAACCACAAATGGAAGTCTACAGAGGATAACGGATAATGATGACCTGAGGACATCTGAAGCCTGCCCTGTCCTCGGACTACCACTTAGAGATGAAAAATTCTACTATATCGGGATATAAAAGAAGATTCTATATATTTTCAAACATGAATGAACCTTGATAACATGAAAGCATTTCACAGACCCACACATAATAGTAGTTGCATGTGAAAATGCATTTTTTAAAACTACTATTGATTTAGGAATATTTGAAAAGGTTTTATATTTTAACAAACACAACCTTTTCCATCCCTTTCTTGTCCCCAGCTCCACCTGTGACCTACCATCCCCGGCCTCCATGTCATAAACCAGTGCATGCGTTAGGGTGCTGGAGGGCTGGGGCTGGGGACTGGACAGAAATGACAGTTAACCAGTTTCTAATCGAGGACTCACAAACGTTATTCTCTCTTGAAACATAAAGAGCAACATTTGTTTATTCTATGGGCTCCTGATGAAACACTAATGCTCAAAGATGCTCAAAGGGACACATGGCGTGGGGAAGAGGGTGGGGAAGGAGAAAGAAAGGCTTATTAAGGTAGATTGAGTAAATTCTGATGAATTCCAGAATTATGCTATCAGGAAATTTATAAAGAAGCCATTTTCATTTCCATTAGAGTTAAGTTTCATAAGGCTCTTAAAAGTCTTGATCTAGGGCTGTTCAATACACTCTGTAGACAAGCAGCGTGTTAAAATGGAACACCTGTCTCAGCCAAGTGATGGCAAATACCATCATACCCAAACCACCCTGTACCACCACCCAAACAGGGACACCAAAGCGGGGCCTGAAAAATCCACTGGCCGCCCTTAGCTGACCTCAGCTCCTGTGTGTCGGAAGAGGTTGGCGAGCAAAGAGATGGCTCCTTAGATAGAGGTGTTGGTGGGCTTGGAGTCCTCCTTCCCCATCCCCAAGCTTGCCCTCACCACAAGCCTAGCGAGGGTGGCTTTGGGGATACCTGTGTCCCTGGGAGCTGGGACACAACTGACTGGTGTGTCTAGAGATGGAGAGGCAGGAGACTGGCTGAAGTGGCCTGTAACAGAAATGCAGGGAACTGGGAAACTGCACTGCCAACAAGCCAGTGGGGGCCACACTAGACCAAGCCACCCTGGGACTGTCTGCAGTGCCACCAGAAGACCCTGAATGAGGAAGTAGTCACTGTTGACCAGATAGAGGTATATGTGGCTGCAGCAAGAATGGCTGCGGGTCAGAGATTTCTGGTGACAGATGCTCCCCCTCCAAAAAACATCCCAAGTGTCCACAGAAAAAGTCAGCTTTAAACACCTGACAAGCCCGATGCATGACACAATCATGGAGAAGCCTGATTCTGCTCACCTTCCTCTTCCCCTGGTCCCCACCATCCCCTGAGAGGGGAGAAACTCCAGGCCCTGAGCAGAGGTAAAGGAACCTAGCAGGGGAAGTGACAGCAGGTCCCCACACCCCCTCCCCTGCAGGCTCCTGCCTGGAAAGGCTGAGCTATCTAGACAAGTTAACTTGGGTTAACTTCAGATTCTCCTATGACACAAGGTTGGGCCTTTTAATTACTGAAATGGGACTTATACGACTTGAAATGGCTGGGGGTGTATCACTGACTGAATATGAGAAAGGCCTCAGGACTCCCCCTAATTTAACCCAAGAGACAAAGGCGATCCAGCCCCACAGAGCTGGTAAGTACGCAGGGGGTTAAATTGTTTCCTGTTGCCCTGCAAGTAACAGGAACAGGTAACAAATTCTACCTGTTTCTACCCCCTCTCTCCTTAACAAATGAGGAAACAGACCATAGTCATAACATGACTTGGCCATATCAGGCAATTTGTCACAGTGCTGGTCCCCAGACTTAGCCCCCAGGATCCTGCAGCTGTGTCTTTCCTCGTGCTGTTATCACTCACCTTCATTTGTAAAAATTGTATAAATATGTCTAACAGCCTTTTTCTATAGTACATGGAAAAATATAAGAGCTAAGCAGCAGGTTTCAAGATTAAACAGTCAAGACTGTTGATAAAAGATATACAATATTAACAATCAAAGCCTTCTTGTTAACCAGAGCATATCATAATTACAAAGCCAATTATATAGGAACTATGTGGTTCTAGGGATGGAGAATATTTTAATATCCCCCATTTCAGCTGAAGCGAAGTCAGATATGTATAAGGTTCTAATGAGAAACCTGTAAAATATTGGTTCATTACAACATAGCACCTATTTTGAAAACTATGAGCACACGAAGAAGCCAAACAAAAAGATTAGAGGCAAGAGCAAACATGCACTCATTTGCATCACAATTTCTTTGTAAATACAGGAAAACACATACCCATTTTTCCACATCAACTTGCTGTGGAAAGAAAAAGCCAAAATAAATAACAAGCAAATAAATACCCAGCAACTTTTCAATTACTGTCATTTAAATAAACTGAAATGTGGCCACTGCACCAAAATCTACTTCCAATGCTGAAGGATAAGAAACAGTATTCAAACTTTTAATTAATAACATTTAATCACCTCAAAAAAATCCCAATTAAGTTAGTAATCAAAACTTCAAAAGACATAAGGCTCGTAATGCACCAGGTACATGAAATAACCATAATTCAAAATATTCAAAAGAAAATGTGAACATTTGCCTAATTCTCAAACCTAATAGGCCTCCTGATTTAGAAACCACTATTCTCCTCTAACTGTAGGAATCTACTTTAAGAAAAAAAGTCAATTTAAAAATACAGCATCCAACTATAACTCTCTCATGAAATAAAAGTAAAATTTCTCTCACCCAAAATTTTTTAGCATTATTTAAACTTCATAATACAACAAAAGGCATACCCTGCCAAATCATTCTGAAATTATATCAGAATCAAATTATTTTAAAATTGTGCTTATGTATGTTAGTCTCAATCATTATGTGACTTTTAAAAATAAGTGAATACAACTATATTCAAAGCATAATATAGAATAAATAAAAAAGCCATGTCAACAAAGATTGTTTTCGCCAATGTGCTAGGATTCCTAACAATTCAATCAGAATAGGAGACTTTCGACATTAAAGGACATGTTGCTCCTATAGTACATGGTTGGTGTCCTGTCAGAGCTGAGGTTCGCTTCAGGCTCCTTCTGCATTTAACTTTATTCATAATTTTTGCCTTAGAAAGTTCATTAATCAGGTAAGAAGCCAATGTTATATAGATAATTTGGGGCCATAGCTAAGCATCCCCCTTAGTAATCAAGCTTCTGGAAAGAAACGTGTAAAATGTAACATTCAGAGTGATTATTTTTTAAATGTTGTAAAGTAATAGAAAAAGGTCAATTTGAATATACAGATGGAATTATTTCGAAGCCCTGGTGAAATTTGATAGATTTGATAGGTTACTTATAGCACAGCATTTTGGATTCGTTAGTAATTTATTTAGTCCTTGGAAAAATCTGTTAAGGGTACTCCCAACCTTTACATTTTAAAAATCCACAATTGTTGTTTTAGAAAGAACAATTTACTGAATGGAAAGGCCTGGTATTTACTATAAATTTTTAAGTTGTTTAGCTGTTGTATAAAGTTCAAGTTCTCATTTTAAACATTAACCTATGAGAGTGACGAATCTGTTTCTGTAGATCTTGGGGCAAAGAGAAGCAATTTAGTAATGTTTAGTGTAATGTACTTATCATTCACTTTTCTACCTTGAAAAGGACAAATTCTTACATTTATCCTTTTCAAAAAACAACGAAAAGAAATGCGAAATTAATTCCTTCTCATATTTATCAGAAAAATAGGATAATGTGCCATACTTTTAATGATTCCAATGATTAGCAAAGACATTATTATCCCATCATTATTCTCACTTCTAAATGTTAAACATTCACATACACACACACATCAGTTCAAAGATAAAGTGTGGTGAGATTGTTCTAGAAGAAAGAGCACTTGTTATCAAGAGTCATGTTACTGGTATTAGTAATAGCAGCTCTTTAATGCTCTATATTACAAAAGAAAAACAGTTTCTTAAGAAACAAGAAAGTAGCAATAACATAACAGACTCAGTATCCAAATGCACAAGAAAAGGCTTAGCAACAGCATGACCTGAGGTGAATTCTGGGCTAAACACACAAGAAAAGACAAGCGACAAACTGTCCACAGAATGAGAACACTGACGGAAGTGCAATAAACGTGTAACTATGCATAAGCAAGGCAGAGTGATTTCGTGACACGTCTCTCAGGAATGTTAATCAGAATCATTTCATCAAATGCCTGCAAACAGTGAAGAGAATGATTTATATGGAGGTAATCAAAGAAGGGAATTATAAAATTCACAATAAACTTAACCATTTTTAGACTTTAAACAACTACCAGACATAAAGCATAGAAGCCAATTGAACATTTATTCCAATAGTTTATTATCCAAATATGTGGGGTTTTCAAAAAGTATATGGACTCCATTAATTCAGAGAAAATAAATATTGTAACAACTGTAGAAAATTATATTCAAAAATTTATCATGTTAAAGACTGGGAAAAGGGCAACTTCATTTTTCAAATAAAAACAAAATTTCCAGTAAGAAAAACAAAACGGTCATTTAAATGCCAAAACAATTTAGCAGAGAGGACATAAGAATAATACAAAAGCAACTTACTCTAAATTACATTATCAAATGAAAGGTTGAACATTCATATGACATCTCTATTTTTGTATTTATATTTTAAATAATAAATTTAGGGCACATAAACAAAACTATTTTATAACGTAAAAGAAAAAAAAGGTGTGGTGGCTTTTTACAAATTGCTTCACTTGTTTTACTGTTTAAGGTGGAGAACTTTATTATTATTATTATTAAAAATCTATAGGTCACAGATTAAGTAGTTACTCTGTTCCAGGCTTTGAGCTAAACACTTCACACATAATCCTGTTGTCTGCATTTTACTTATGAGGAAACAAATGACATATAAAGGCATTACTGAAACCAACCTCTCGAGGCTCGTGCTGCCTGCGCCACTCAGCCAATAGACCGACACAGGAGTTGGGTCATTGAATAAGCGTTTATTATCAGAGCACTGATGGTCAGAGAAGGCAGCGGGTTAACACCTCCAAAAACTGCCTTAACATGCTCACATTAGCCTGGGACATTTAAGGAAAAATCTGGGCATTCCTCCAGAGGCCACATGATGGTTCCATCCATGGGTCTGCAAGGAGCCTACCCTCTGGCGATGCGGCTCTCCAACATGGTCACCACCCAGGAGCAGTGATGGGAGAAACCAGGAAAGATGCGAGGCCATACAGATTGTGATCAGTGGGCATGGGGTAACGTGATCAATAAGCAAGGAGTGCTCTGATCAGTAATAAAGGGGCATTGTGATCAGTGAGCATGGGGTACCGTGATCAATTACCAAGAAATACTGTGATCAGTAATAAAGGGGCACTGTGATCAGTAAGCAAGGGGTATTGTGATCAGGAAGCAAGAGGTATTGGGATCAGTAAGCAAAGGGCATTGCGATCAGTAAGCAAGGTGCACTGTGATCAGTAAGAAATAGGTATTGTGAACAGTAAACAGGGGGCATTGTGATCACTAAGCAACGGGCACTATGATCAGTAAGAAAGTGGTATTGTGATCAGTAAGCAGGGGGCATTGTGATCAGGAAACAAGGGGTATTGTGATAACAAAGCAAGAGGTATTAGGATCAGTAAGCAAAAGCATTCTGATAAGTAAGCAGGGAGCATTGTGATCAAGAAGCAGGAGGCATTGTGATAAGAAAACAGGGGCATTGTGATCACTAAGCAGGGGGCATTTTGATCAGTAAGCAGGGAGAATTGAAATCATAAGCAGTGGATATTGTGATGAATAAGCAGGGGGCATTCTGATCAGGATGCAGGGGCATTTTGATCAGTAAGCAAGGGGCACTGTGATCAAAACTAGGGCATTGTGATGAATAACCATGGGGCATTGTGATCAGTGAGCAGGGGGCATTGTAATGACTAATCAGGGGGTATTGTGATCAGGAAGCAGGGGTCATTTTGATGAGGAAGACGGAGGCATTGTGATCAGTAGCAAAGGGCACTGTGATCATAACCAGGGCATTGTGATGAGTAAGCAAGGGGTATTGTGATCATTGAACAAGGGGTATTGTGATCAATAAGCAGGGGTCATTTTGCTCAGGAAGCAGGGGGCATTATGATCAGTAAGCAAGGGGCATTATGATCAGAAAGCAAGGGGTATTGTGATCATTGAACAAGGGGCATTGTGATCAGTAAGCAGGGAGAATTGTGATCAGGAATAAGGAGTATTGTGATCAAGACGCAGGGGCACTGTGATCAGTAAGCAAGGGGCAATATGTTCACTATACAGGAGGCATTGTGATCACTAAGCAGGGGGATTTGTGATCAGAATGCACGGGCTTTTTGATCACTAAACAGGGATCAAATGATTAAGAACAAGTGGCATTGTGATCAGAAATAAGGGGTCATTGTGATCAGGAGGCAGGGACATTGTGATCAGTAAGCAGGAGCAGTGTAATCACTAATCAGGGAGTATTGTGATCAGGAAACAGGGATCATTTTGATGAGGAAGACGGAGGCATTGTGATCAGTAGCAAGGGGCACTGTGATCATAACAAGGGCATTATGATGAGTAAGCAAGGGGTATTGTGATGAGGAAGCAGGGTCATTTTATCAGGAAGCAGTGGGCATTATGATCAGTAAGGAAGGGGTATTGTGATTATTGGACTAGGGGCATTGTGATCACTAAGCAGGGGGTATTGTGATCAGAAACAGGGGTATTATGATCAAGAACAAGGGGCATTGTGATCAGTAAACAAGGGACATTGTGATCACAAAGCAGGGGGCATTGTGATCAGAAACAGGGGGTATTGTGATCAGTAAGGATGGGGTATTGTGATCACTAAAAAAGAGGTTTTGAGATCAGTAAGTAAGGGGTATTTTGATGAGTGAGCAGGGGGCATTGTGATCAGTAATTAGGGGGTACTGTGATCATGAAGCAAAGGTTTTGTGATCAGGAAGCAAGAGGTATTGTGATCAGTGAACAAGGGGTACTGTGATGAGTAAGCATGGGGCATTGTTTTGAGTAAGCAGGGGGCATTGTGATCAGGAAGAAGGGGCAATGTGATCAGTCAGCAGGGGACATTGTGATCAGGAAGCAGGGGGTATGGTAATTTGTAAGCAGGGGGCATTGTGATCAGTAAAAAAGAGGTTTTGAGGTCAGTAAGTAAGTGGTATTTTGATGAGTGACCTGGGGGCATTATGATCAGTAAGGAAGGGGTATTGTGATCATTGAACTAGGGGCATTGTGATCACTAAGCAGGGGGCATTCTGATCAGAAACAGGGATATTATGATCAAGAACAGGGGGGCATTATGATCAATAACAAGGGGCATTGGGATCACAAAGCAGGGGGCATTGTGATCAGTAAAAGGGGGCATTGTGATCAGGAAGAAAGGGGCATTGTGATCAGCCAGCAGGGGGCATTGTGATGAGGAAGCAGGGGGCATTGTGATCATTAACAGGGGGTATGGTGATTTGTAAGCAGGGGGCATTGTGATCAGTAAGCAAGGGGCATTGTGATCAGAATGCAGGGGCATGTTGATAACTAAACAGGGTCAATATGATCAAGAACAAGGGCATTGTGATCAGGAATCAGGGGTCATTGTGATCAGGAAGCAGGGACATTGTGATCAGTAAGCAGGAGCAGTGTAATCAATAATCAGGGGGTATTGTGATCAGGAAACAGGGCTCATTTTGATGAGGAAGACGGAGGCATTGTGATCAGTAGCAAGGAGCACTGTGATCAAAACAAGGGCATTGTGTTGAGTAAGCAAGGGGTATTGTGATGAGGAAGCAGGGTCATTTTGATCAGGAAGCAGAGTGCATTATGATCAGTAAGCAAGGGGCATTATGATCAGTAAGGATGGGGGATTATGATCAGGAAGCAAAGGGAATTGTGATCAGGAAGCAAGAGGTATTTTGTTCAGTAAGCAAAGGGCATTGTGATCAGTAGGCAAGGGTATTGTGATCATTGAACAAGGGGTACTGTGATGTGTAAGCACGGGGGCAATCTGATAAGTAATCAGGGGGCATTGTGATAAGGAAGAAAGTGGTATTGTGATAAGTAAGGAGGGAGCATTGTAATAACTAATCAGCGGGTATTGTGATCAGAAACAGGGACATTATGATCCAGTACAAGCGGCATTGGGATCAGTAAACAAGGGGCATTGTGATCAGTAACAGGGGGTATTCTGATCAGTAAGGATGGGG
>NW_017732765.1:5614-10370 GCF_001890085.2 Hipposideros armiger | reverse complement strand
CAAGGGGCATTGTGATCACAAAGCAGGGGGCATTGTGATCAGTAAGGATGGGCAAATGTGATCAGGAAGCAAGAGGTATAGTGATCAGTAAGCAAAGGGCATTGTGATCAGTAGGCAAGGGGTATTGTGATCAGTGAATAGGGGGTACTGTGATGTGTAAACAGGAGGCATTCTGATAAGTAAGCAGGGGGCATTGTGATAAGGAAGAAAGGGGCATTGTGATCAGTTAGCAGGGAAAATTTTAATCACTCATCTGGGGTATTATGATCAGAAACAGTGGTCATTATGATCAAGAACAAGGGGCATTGTGATCACAAAGCAGGGGGCATTGTGATCAGTAACAGAGGGCATTGTGATCAGTAAAGATGGGGTATTGTGATCAGTAAAAAAGAGGTTTTGAGGTTGGTAAGTAAGGGGTTTTTTGATGAGTGACCTGGGGGCATTATGATCAGTAAGGAAGTGGTATTTTGATCACTGAACTAGGGGCATTGTGATAACTAAGCAGGGGGCATTGTGATAAGAAACAGGGGTATTATGATCAAGAACAAGGGGCACTATGATCAATAAACAAGGGGCATTGTGATCACAAAGCAGGGAGTATTGTGATCAGAAACAGGGGGTATTGTGATCAGTAAAGATGGGAATTGTGATCAGGAAGCAAGAGGTATTGTGATCAGGAAGCAAAGGGCATTGTGATCAGTAGGCAAGGGGTATTGTTATCAGTGAACAAGGGGTACTGGGATGTGTAAACAGGGGCATTCTGATAAGTAAGCAGGGGCATTGTGATCAGGAAGAAAGGGGCATTGTGATCAGTAAGCAGGGAGCATTGTAATCACTAATCAGGGGGTATTTTGATCAGAAACAGGGGTCATTATGATCAAGAACAAGGAGCGTTGTGATCACAAAGCAGGGGGCATTGTGACCAGTAACAGGGGGCATTGTGATCAGTAAGGAGGGGTATGGTGATTTGTAAGCAGGGGGCATTGTGATCAGTAAGCAGGGGCATTGTGATCAGAATGCATGGGCATTTTGATCACTAAACCGGAGTCAATATGATCAAGAACAAGGGGCATTGTGATCAGGAATCAGGGGTCATTGTGATCAGGAAGCAGGGAGAATTGTGATCAGGAAGTAAGGAGTATTGTGATCAAGACGCAGGGGCATTGTGATCAGTAAGCAAGGGGCAATATGTTCACTATACAGGAGGCATTGTGATCACTAAGCACGGGGCTTTGTGATCAGAATGCAGGGGCTTTTTGATCACTAAACAGGGGTCAAATGATTAAGAACAAGTGGCATTGTGATTAGGAATAAGGGGTCATTGTGATCAGGAGGCAGGGACATTATGATCAGTGAGCAGGAGCAGTGTAGTCACTAATCAGGGGGTATTGTGATCAGGAAACAGGGATCATTTTGATGAGGAAGACGGAGGCATTGTGATCAGTAGCAAGGGGCACTGTGATCATAACCAGGGCATTATGATGAGTAAGCAAGGGGTATTGTGATGAGGAAGCAGGGTCATTTTGATCAGGGAGCAGGGGGCATTATGATCAGGAAGCAAGGGGCATTATGATCAGTAAGGAAGGGGTATTGTGATCATTGGACTAGGGGCATTGTGATCACTAAGCAGGGGGCATTCTGATCAGAAACAGGGGTATTATGATCAAGAACAAGGGGCATTGTGATCAGTAAACAAGGGACATTGTGATCACAAAGCAGGGGGCATTGTGATCAGTAAAGATGGGGGATTGTGATCAGGAAACAAGGGGAATTGTGATCAGGAAGCAAGACGTGTTGTGTTCAGGAAGCAAAGGACATTGTGATCAGTAGGCAAGAGTATTGTGACCATTGAACAAGGGGTACTGTGATGTGTAAACAGATGGCATTCTGATAAGTAAGCAGGAGACATTGTGATCAGGAACAAAGGGGCATTGTGATCAGTAAGCAGGGAGCATTGTAATCACTAATCAGGGGGTATTGTGATCAGAAACAATGGTCATTATGATCAAGAACAACGAGCATTGTGATCACAAAGCAGGGGGCATTGTGATCAGTAACAGGGGGCATTGAGATCAGGCAGAAAGGGGCATTGTGATCAGTCAGCAGGGAGCATTGTGATCAGGAAGCAAAGGGAATTGTGATCAAGAAGCAAGAGGTATTTTGTTCAGTAAGCAAAGGGCATTGGGATCAGTAGGCAAGGGTATTGTGATCATTGAACAAGGGGTACTGTGATGTGTAAGCAAGGGACAATCTGATAAGTAATCAGGGGGCATTGTGATCAGGAAGAAAGTGACATTGTGATAAGTAAGGAGGGAGCATTGTAATAACTAATCAGCGGGTATTGTGATCAGAAACAGGGACATTATGATCCAGTGCAAGCGGCATTGGGATCAGTAAACAAGGGGCATTGTGATCACAAAGCATGTGGCATTGTGATCAGTAACACAGGGTATTCTGATCAGTAAGGATGGGGGATTGTGATCAGGAAGCAAGAGGTATTGTGATCAGGAAGCAAAGGGCATTGTGATCAGTAGGCAAGGGTATTGTGATCAGTGAACAAGGGGTGCAGTGATGTGTAAACAGGGGGCATTCAGATATGTAAGCAGGGTGCATTGTGATCAGGAAGAAAGGGGCATTGTGATCAGCAAGCAGGGAGCATTGTAATCACTAATCAGGGGGTATTGTGAATACAAACAGGGGTCATTATGATCAAGAACAAGGGGCATTGTGATCACAAAGCAGGGGGCACTGTGATGCGTAAGGATGGGGGATTGTGATCAGGAAGCAAGAGGTATAGTGATCAGTAAGCAAAGGGCATTGTCATCAGTAGGCCAGGAGTATGGCCTCAGTGGACAAGGGGTACTGTGATGTGTAAACAGGGGGCATTCTGATAAGTAAGGAGGGGGCATTGTGATCAGGAAGAAAGGGGCATTGTGATCGGTAAGCAGGGAGCATTGTAATCACTAATCAGGGGTATTGTGATCAGAAACAGGGGTCATTTTGATCAAGAATAAGGGGCATTGTGATCACAAAGCAGGCGGCGTTGTGTTCAGTAACAGGGGGCATTGTTATCAGGAAGCAAGAGGTATAGTGATCAGTAAGCAAAAGGCATTGTGATCATTTGGCAAGGGGTATTGTGATCAGTGAACAAGGGGTACGTGATGTGTAAACAGGAGACATTCTTATAGGTAAGCAGGGCGCATTGTGATCAGGAAGAAAGGGGCATTGTGATCAGTAAGCAGGGAGCATTTTAATCACTCATGTGGGGTATTGTGATCAGAAACAGTGGTCATTATGATCAAGAACAAGGGGTATTGTGATCACAAAGCAGGGGGCATTGTGATCAGTAACAGGGGGCATTGTGATCAGTAAGGATGGGGTATTGTGATCAGTAAAAAAGAGGTTTTGAGGTCAGTAAGTAAGTTCTATTTTGATGAGTGAACTGGGGGCATTATGACCAGTAAGGAAGGGGTATTGTGATCATTGAACTAGGGACGTTGTGATCACTAAGCAAGGGGCATTCTGATCAGAAACAGGGGTATGATGAACAAGAACAAGGGCATTATGATCAATAACAAGGGGCATTGTGATCACAAAGCAGGGGGTATTGTGATCAGAAACAGGGGGATTGTGATCAGTAGGCAAGGGGTATTGTGATCAGTGAACAAGGGGTACTGTGATGTGTAAACAGGGGCATTCTGATATGTAAGCAGGGTGCATTGTGATCAGGAAGAAAGGGGCATTATGATGAGTAAGCCGGAGGCATTGTAATCACTAATCAGGGGTTATTGTGATCAGAAACAGTCGTCATTATGATGAAGAACAAGGGGCATTGTGATCACAAAGCAGGGGGCATTGTGATCAGTAAAGATGGGGGATTGTGATCAGGAAGCAAGGGGAATTGTGATCAGGAAGCAAGAGGTATTGTGTTCAGGAAGCAAAGGGCATTGTGATCAGCAGGCAAGGGTATTGTGACCATTGAAAAAGGGGTACTGTGATGTGTAAACAGATGGCATTCTGATAAGTAAGCGGGGGCATTGTGATCAGGAAGAAAGGGGCATTGTGATCAGTAAGCAGGGAGCATTGTAATCACTAATTTGGGGGTATTATGATCAGAAACAGGGGTCATTATGAAAAAGAACAAGGAGCATTGTGATCACAAAGCAGGGGGCATTGTGATCAGTAACAGGGGGCATTGTGATCAGGCAGAAAGGGACATTGTGATCAGGCAGCAGGGGGCATTGTGATCAGGAAGCAGGGGGCACTGGGATCAGAAACAGGGGTATTATTACCAAGAACAAGGGGCATTATAATCAATAAACAATGGGCACTGTGATCACAAAGCAGGGGGTATTGTGATCAGAAACAGGGGTATTCTGATCAGTAAGGATGGGGTATTGAGATCACTAAAAAAGAGGTTTTGAGGTCAATAAGTAAGGGGTATTTTGATGATTGAGCAGGGGGCATTGTGATCATAATTATGGGGTGCAGTGATCAGGAAGCAAAGGTTTTGTGATCAGGAAGCAAGAGGTATTGTGATCAGTGAACAAGGGGTACTGTGATGAGAAAACATGGCGCATTGTTTTGAGTAAGCAGGGGGCATTGTGATCAAGAAGAAAGGGGCAATGTGATCAGGAAGGAGGGGTTCTTGTTATAAGTGAACAAGAGGAACTGTGATGAGTAAGAAGGGGGCATTATGATCAGAAAGCAGGAGGAATTGTAGTCACTAATCAGGGGAAATTGTGATCAGAAACAG
>NW_017732765.1:2332-5575 GCF_001890085.2 Hipposideros armiger | reverse complement strand
AAGCAGGGGGCATTGTGATCAGTAACAGGGGGCATTGTGATCAAGAACAAGGGGCATTGTAATCACTAATCAGGGGTCATTGTGATCACAAACAGGGGTCATTATGATCAAGAATAAGGGGCATTATGATCATTAAGCAGGGGGCATTGTGATCAGTAAATGTGGGGGATTGTGATCAGGAAACAAGGGGAATTGTGATCAGGAAGCAAGCAGTATTGTGCTCAGGAAGCAAAGGGCATTGTGATCAGTAGGCAAGGGTATTGTGACCATTGAACAAGGGGTACTGTGATGTGTAAACAGATGGCATTCTGATAAGTAAGCAGGGGAATTTTGATCAGGAAGAAAGGGGCATTGTGATCAGTAAGCAGGGAGCGTTGTAATCACTAATCAGGGGGTATTGTGATCAGAAACAGTGGTCATTATGATCAAGAACAAGGGGCATTGTGATCATAAAGCAGGGGGCATTGTGATCAGTAAACATGGGGGATTGTGATCAGGAAACAAGGGGAATTGTGATCAGGAAGCAAGAGGTATTGTGTTCAGGAAGCAAAGGGCATTGTGATCAGTAGGCAAGTGTATTCTGACCATTGAAAAAAGGGTACTGTGATGTGTAAACAGATGGCATTCTGATAAGTAAGCAGGGGCATTGTGATCAGGAAGAAAGGGGCATTGTGATCAGTAAGCAGGGAGCATTGTAATCACTAATCTGGGGGTATTGTGATCATAAACAGGGGTCATTATGATCAAGAACAAGGGGCATTGTGATCACAAAGCAGGGGGCATTGTGATCCGTAAGGATGGGCGTTTGTGATCAGGAAGCAAGAGGTATAGTGATCAGTAAGCAAAGGGCATTGTGATCACTAGGCAAGCGGTATTGTGATCAATGAACAAGGGGTACTCTGATGTGTAAACAGGAGGCATTCTGATAAGTAAGCAGGGGGCATTGTGATCAGAAACAGGGAGCATTTAATCACTAATCACGGGTATTGTGATCAGAAACAGGCGTCATTATGATCCAGAATAAGGGGCATTGTGATCACAAAGCAGGGGGCATTGTGATCAGTAACAGGGGGCATTATGATCAGAACTAGCGGCATTGGGATCAGTAAACGAGGAGCATTGTGATCACAAAAAAAGGGGGCATTGTGATCAGAAACAGGGAGTATTATAATCAGTAAGGATGGGAGATTGTGATCAGGAAGTAAGGGAAATTGTGATCAGGAAGCAAGACGTATTGTGATCAGGAAGCAAAGGGCACTGTGATCAATAGGCAAGGGTTATTGTGATCAGTGAACAAGGGGTACTGTGATGTGTAAGCAGGGGCATTCTGATATGTAAGCAGGGTGCATTTTGATCAGGAAGAAAGGGGCATTATGATCAGTAAGCAGGAGGCATTGTAATCACTAATCAGGGGGTATTGTGATCACAAACAGGGGTCATTATGATCAAGAACAGGGACATTGTGATTACAAAGCAGGGGGCATTGTGATCAGTAACAGGGGGCATTGTGATCAGGAAGAAAAGGGCATTGTGATCACAAAGCAGGGGGCATTGTTATTAGTAACAGGGGGCATTGTGATCAGGAAGAAAGGGGCATTGTGATCATAAAGCAGGGAGCATTGTGATCAGAAACAGGGGAATTGTGATCAGTAAGGATAGGCGATTGTGATCAGTAAGGAAGAGGTATAGAGATCAGTAATCAAAGGGCATTGTGACCAGTAGGCAAGGGGTATTGTGATCAGTGAACAAGGGGTACTGTGGTGTCTAAACAGGGGGCATTCTGATAAGTAAGCAGCGGGCATAGTACTCAGGAAGAAAGGGGCATTATGATCAGTAACCAGGGAGCATTGTAATCTGTAATCAGGGGGTATTGTGATCAGAAAATGGGGTCATTATGATCAAGAACAAGGAGCATTGTGATCACAAAGCAGGGGGCATTGTGATCAGTAACAGGGGGCATTGTGATCAATAAGGATGGGGTATTGTGATCAGTAAAAAAGAGCTTTTGAGGTCAGTAAGTAAATGGTATTTTGATGAGTGACGTGGGGGCATTATGATCAGTAAGGTAGGGGTATTTTGATCATTGAACTAGGTGCATTGTGCTCACTAATCAGGGGTTATTGTGATCAGAAAAAGGGATATTATGATCAAGAACAAGGGACATTGTGATCAGTAAACAAAACGCATTGTGATCACAAAGCAGGTGGCAATGTGATCAGTAGGGATGGGTAATTGTGATCAGGAAGCAAGAGGTATTATAATCAGTAAGCAAAGAGCATTTTGATCAGTAGGCAAGGGGTATTGTGATCAGTGAACAAGGGGTACTGTGATGTGTAAACTGGGGGCTTTCTGATAAGTAAGCAGGGGCCATTGTGATCAGGAAGATAGGGGCATTGCAATCCATAAGCGGGGAGCATTGTAATCACTAATCATCGGGGTTTTTGATCAGAAACAGGGGTCATTATGATTAAGAACAAGGGGCATTGTGATCACAAAGCAGGGGGCATTGTGATAAGGAAGAAAGGGCCATTGTGATCAGTAAGCAGGGGGCATTATGATCAGTAAGCAAAGGGCATTATGATCAGTAAGGAAGGGGTATTGTGATCATTGAACTAGGGGCATTGTGATCATTAAGCAGGAGGCATTGCGATCAGAAACAGGGGTATTATGATCAAGAACAAGGGGCATTTTGATAAGTAAACAAGGGGCATTGTGATCACAAAGCATGGGGCATTGTGGTCAGTAAGGATGGGGGATTGTGATCAGGAAGCAAGAGGTATTGTGATCAGGAAGCAAAGGGCATTATGATCAGTAGGCAAGGGGTATTGTGATCAGTGAACAAGGGGTATTGTGTTGAGGAAGCAGGGGGCATTCAGATAAGTAATCAGGGGCACTGTGATCAGGAAGAAAGGGGCATTTTGATCAGTAAGCAGGGAGCACTGTAATGAGTAATCAGGGGGTATTGTGAAAAAAACAGGGGTAATTATGATCAAGAACAAGGGTTATTGTGATCACAAAGCAGGGGGCATTGTTTTCAGTAACAGGGGGCATTGTGATCAGGAAGAACGTGGCATTGTGAACAGTAAGCTGGGAGCATTGTAATCACTAATCAGGGGGTATTGTCATCACAAACAGGAGTCATTATTATCAAGAAAAAGGGTAATTGTGATCAGGAAGCAAGGGTAATTGTGATCAGGGAGCAAGAGGTATTGTGATCAGGAAGCAAAGGGCATTGTGATCAGT
>NW_017732765.1:0-1101 GCF_001890085.2 Hipposideros armiger | reverse complement strand
AAGCAAAGGGCATTGTGATCAGTAGGCAAGGGGTATTGTCATCAGTGAACAACGGGTACTGTGATGTGTAAACAGGGGGCATTGTGATCAGGAAAAAAGGGCCATTGTGATCAGTAAGCAGGGAGCATTTTAATCACTCATCAGGGGGTATTGTGATCAGAAACAGGGGTCATTATGATCAAGAACAAGGGACATTGTGATCATAAAGCAGGGGGCATTGTGATCAGTAACAGGGGGCATTGTGATCAGGAAGAAAGGGGCATTGTGATCAGTAAGCAGGGAGCAGTGTAATCACTAATCAGGGGGTATTGTGATCACAAACAGGGGTCATTATGATCAAGAACAAGGGGCATTGTGATCAGTAAGCAAAGGTTGTTGTGATCAAGAAGCAAGAGGTATTGTGATCAGTAAGCAAAGGACATTGTGGTCAGTAAGCAAGGTGCATTTTGATCAAGAAGCAGGGGTCATTTTGATCAGTAAGCAGGGGCATTGTGATCAGTAAGCAAGGGGTATTGTGATCACTAAGCAGGGGGCAATGTGATCATAAACATGGGGCAGTGTGATCACTAAGCAGGTAGCATTTTCATCAAGAAGCAGGAGGCATTGTGATCAGTAAGCAGGGGGCATTGTGATAGGTAACAAGGGGCATTGTGATAGGTAAGCAAGGGGCATTGTGATTGGTATGCATGGGGTACTTGATCAGTAAGCAGGGGGCATTGTGATCTGTTAGCAAGGGGCATTGTGATCAGTAATCAAGGAGTATCATAATCAGAAAGCAGGGGGAATTGTGAAAAAAAAAGAAGCAGTGGGTACCGTGATCAGTAAGGAAGTGACATTGTGATCAACAAGCAGGGGTCATTTTGATCAGAAAGCAGGGCACATTGTGATCCGTAATCAAAGAGCATTGTGAACAGACATCAGGGGGTTGTGATCAGTAAGCAAGGGGCGTTGTGATCAGGAAGCAGGGGGCACTGTGATGAGAAAGCAAGGGGCATTTGATCAGTAAGGAGGGGGCATTGTGATCAGGAAGCAGGGGGCATTTTGATCAGTAACCTAGGGCATTTTGATGTGTAAGCAGGGGGCACTATGATCAGTAAGCAG
>NW_017732764.1:213367-215102 GCF_001890085.2 Hipposideros armiger | reverse complement strand
ACAGTTGTGTATCTTCACACTCTGACCTTTCGCTGATTCAGGCGATAGAGTCGTAAATAAGAGTTAGAGTCAATCACCAGTCCAGCAGTCAACCAGCTTCCTTCCCAAGACCAGCCTCAGCCAATATCACAGACAAGAGTGCAGAAGAGGCACAAACAAGCAGGGGGAGGATGGGTGGTTTCCAGGTGGGTGCAGACCTGTCAAGGGTGGTGGTCAGCAGCAATTCCAACTCCACCAGAGATGCCACTGGAGGTGGATCTAGGGAGAGAGACGCACACGTGGCTTTGAGTCTCTTCAAACTGTGTCACTCCATGCAGAGACTCACACACACAGAGTAGACCTTGGATTCTTGGTGGGGCTGTTGGGCTATTAGAAAGTCTCTCTGTCACACTCATTTTGCCCACAGCTGCCGCTGTTTGGCCTGCCCCCAAAGAGGTGTGAGGTTGGTGGGATAGTATGTTGGCAATAGGAGAGGCTGAGGAATCCTGAGACTAGGCCTTAATCACTGTTTGGCCTGGGGTGGTCTCCACTACCCTACCCGAAGTTGTACCCAATCTCATACCGACCTGCTTGGATGTGGTGCAATTTCCCACTCCTTGCTTCGTTCCCGTGGTACCAGTTACACCCTAGAGAAGACAGCAGGCCATCCCATGGACAAGGAAACTACAGGAGAAAATGGAGTCTGAGTGCTTGGTTGACAGGCAGACACCCTGACCCGTGACGCAAACATCTCTCCTTTTGTTTAAGGGTCCAATTTGCCTAACACTTCCTGTCTCCTGGTTCCTGAACTCAGGTCTTCTCTTCCCTCTCACAGCCCAATCCACGCCTGCCCCAATACTCCTAATATCTCGTGTAGGAAATGGACAAGGGATGCTGGGGCAGTGTGCAAAGCTGGCAGAGAGCAAAGACCTGCCATGGTCTTACTCTGTCGCTGTCCCCTGCATTTCCCGCTTCTCACCAACCTGTAGAGAATTGAGCCAGTGTCTTCCTCCTTTCCTTCCTTGCAGAAGTGACCAGCCTTAAAGTAAGCCTAGGGACAAACAGATGAAAAGAAAACACAGTCCAGAGACTATGATAACAACTGAGCACTTGGTGGACAGACCAACATCATTGATGGGAGTCCACATGTGATTCGTCTTTCAACATTCAGGGTCTTCTTGATAGAATATTCTCGTTTTACTATGGCCCTCTGTTTCAGGGCTCCAGATAACGACATATTTTCTTGAAGTCACAGTCTGCCCACTGCTCCCTTCTTCAATTCTGAGGATTCACCACTAGGTGCACCACATCCCTTTGCCTTGGGCAGCATAAACTGGGGGAAGGGCGGCCGCATGTTCTAGAAAACAGGTTGTGCAGTGGTACTTGTAATTATGACTTCCATCTCACCCTCACCTCAAAGCCCATCTTATCCTACCCCCAATTATGGCTGGAGGTAAGGGAGTCAAGGGAAGTGCTTGGGAACTGTCACAGAGGGAACTTTTAGGATTTATTCCTGGATGCCATACCCGCTCTGGTCACAGTCACTCAACCACAATTCGGGTCCAGTCAAAGGCGGCTGCCCACCCCCCATCCCCACACACCTGCAGAAATCCAGGTTATTTTCTGCTCCAACTTTTTCTCAAGCTGCTCCTCGGCAGGTGCACCCCGCCGCCTGAAATCGCCAACCTACCGCGCAGACAGGAGACTCTGGCACCAACGAGGCGCCTGTGGGAAGGGACAGCCACCAGGACGCGGG
>NW_017732764.1:186951-212877 GCF_001890085.2 Hipposideros armiger | reverse complement strand
CGCTCCGAGCTCCTCAGTCGGATTCCCACCGCCTTACGTGCGCACCGAATTGCAAAGAGGCGTCCCGCCCCCGCGCCGCTGCACCAAAGCCGGCAGGGGCTGCGCAGGATGCGGCACGAACCGCTGGCGGCGGGGGTGTCGGGAAAGCGGGGCGGAGGGAGCCCGGGCGAATGGGCTTGACGCCCCCTCCTCTGCACGGCGCCCAGCAGTTCCCACCCGGAGGGGGCGGGGCCGGGAGGAGCCCCAGCCCGAGGGGCGGGTCCACGCCAGCCCGCCTCCGTGGAAATCCGCGGCCCCCTGCCGGCGACCCCCCACGACGTTTCCGGGCGTGCGATCTGTGGCGCCCGCGGGCCGGGATGAGGGTGCAGGATCCGGAGGTCCGGAGCAGCCGCGCTGGAAGCAGCAGAGGGTGGGCACAAACCGCCCCTAGGTGTGTGTGAACCCCCAGAGTGCTGGGTGTCTGCCCACCTCCCCCTCCCGCTTCGCGGCCGCCATCCTTTCTGGACGCGGATGGGAGAGGGGCTGTGAGAATGCTGGCTGGAAGGGGAGAGGCCATCCAAGGCCAGACCGACCCTGAGGGCCTGAGGTGCTCCCCCCCCCACGTTCTTTCATTGTTCAGGCGGCAGGGAGCAGAGAAAGTGGGGAGGGGGCTGCCACGGAGGCCTCACCACTGCCCCTCTTCCAAAGGCAGGCCTAGACCTCTAACCCCAGGAGAGACTCAATCCACTGCTCTGCATCCAGATACTTTCTTGCAGGCACACTGCTTTTATCACATTTGAAACAATAACACATGTTGCCATTTTGCCGTCCCCACAGTTGGCCAAGAAACAGGGCGTTTCCCTGTCAGGACCCTCACGGGGTCATACAATCCTCCCTGTCTGTGGCCCCACAGCCAAGTGTCAGGCACCAGGTCGGGTAGGTCCTGGTTCCTCTTCCTCTGCTCTGTCAAGTCTTGTCTTGCAGTCCCATCCAAGCTCTCGTGATCTCTGGCAGTGTGGAAATGTGGCAGGGATTAGAAGCAGCTTAGGTCTCGGCCACTTACTATATGCACCTCTTCAGTTTGCCCAGTTTTTCTTTGGAGAAAGCCCCATCATGCACCCACTTCCTCAAGACAGAACTGGTGGGGTTATTTTTTGTTGGTTTCTTGGTTTTTTTGGAAATTAAAAATATCTTGATGAACTGATATGGTAAAATCAGAAAAGCATATTTCTAAATTCGAATGTATGGTACGAAGCAATAAATATGTTAGGCTAACATTTGTGCAAAAAGATAAGAATTTTATGCATATAATTTCTCTGGAAGGATACTGAAAATGATTGCATTAATTGATTGCAGAGAAGTTAAGTTAGGTGACTGGGAAAAAGTGGGAAGGAGACAATCTTTTGAACTTTTAAAATTAGAGCCACAGGAATGTTGACCTAATCAAAAATAAGTAAATAAAAAGGAAAGGGCCTGTCAGATACTAGGTTAAAGGAAAAAAAGTTTAAGAGGTATTGTTCATGTCATCCATTCTTACCTCCAGGTCTAAGATGAAGTGCTAGTGGAATCTTTCTGATTCTGGTACAATGAGTGGTTTTAGATAATGATTTACTTTAAAAGTCTAAAGTGCCAAGATTTGAGAATGCCAAGAATAATTTCCTAACATAAAAATGGGAAGAATGCTATGGAGTTGATGTATTTCTTGGTTCAGATCTTCCTTAGGAAGAAAAATCTAGGAGCAAAATAATTAAAGACCTAAAGGTGGATGGAAACTGGTCATAGAAAACCAGAAGACAGCATCTTTCAGGAAAGAAGTATGAAAACGATAGCACATTAGCTCAGAAAAGTAGATTTTTTGGAGGCTTGGGGAACTGGTAGGATGAATACAATGTAAAAAGTATATAAAAATAAAGTTACCCAAATTAACTTGTATGTTTTTTTAAATAGGCATCTCTGTGGGTTCTACCAATATACAGGAAAGGTAACAAGATCCCAGAGTGGCTAGAGTCTGAATTTTAAAGTAACTCAAAATGGAAACTAGAAAGCCAAAAAGTAAAAATCAGGCCAGTTTATTAAGATGGAAGGTAGAGAAATATTGGGGTGTTGGAAAAGTCATGACGCATTTTTGTAACAAAAAACATAGGAAAAATACGTCATGACTTTTCCGACAACCAAATAGTATGGTTGAATACGGTTAAGAAAGTTAACTCTAATACAGAAAATCCCAAATAGCCAGTCAAACCAACAGGTATTTTTTGTGAGCATCTACTGAATGTTCAGTACTATGTCCTACAACTTCTCTTTAAGTTCGCTTTTGAGTTTTACAAGAGCATACAAAATTGGAAATTAGGAAATCCAGCAAAAACATTTCCCCCAGATAATAAAGAAGAAAACATTATAATCAATAACCACAAAAATGCAGGAGCTTTAACTGTTGACTTCTTATACAACATTGCCAACCCTCATTAATCACCTCTTGTTAATGCCAAAGTCAACTGTTGTTAACTAATGTAGGCTCCATATGTGACACTGGATAGGAAATAAAAGAAGGGAAGGAAATGACCTTAAAGTGTTTTAAGAAATCAGATGCAGTCAAATAAGCATCTGAAGACTGGCATCTTAGGAAACTTTAAAAGATTTCTATAAATAATAATAGCTAATATTTGAGTACTGTGTACCATGAAGCTTAGAATATTCTGGGCACTGTGCCAAGTACTTTACATAAATTAATTTATTCTTCCTCATATAACCTAAGAGACAAACCATATATATGTGTGTATATATATGTATAAATATACATATATACATTATATGTATATATTTACAGATATATATATATATATATGTTTACAGATAAGGAAATGGGTGCTAGAAGTTACAGGACTTATCCAAGGTCTTACGACTTCTAATCACATTTTTAATACTGTTTGGTGGGGAGTCACAGAAAGGTCTCCCTTCCACCCTCAATCTAGGAAAGAGGGAAATAGGATAGCCTTTTGGGGGTTAAGATTGTAAAAATCAGTACAGTTGCACTTTCCATCCCCATTGGCTTCCATGATACCATGTTTTCTTCAGATTCTCCCATCTCTATGCCTATCCTTTCTGTCTCCTGTAAGTAGAAGAGAAGAAATAGGTAATCTCTTAATGTTCAAACACCTTGGTTCTTGGTCCTGGGCCGTATTCTCTTTCCTCCTACTTTCTCCCCAGGTGATATTATCCAGTCATCCAATTTCATGGCTGTACAGACCAGTGGTTCTCAAACTTTTTAGAGACCTGGTGGTTTTTTATTCCTCTGTTCCTTCATCCCTAACCTCCTTCCTCTAGTGTTGAGCCCCTCCTTCCTGTGCTATGGGAAAACAGAGCAAACGTCGTTGAGCACAAACCTACTGGTACTGTTCCCCTTTTTCAGACCGAATTAAATGGCACTCTCACTGTGGTAGACTGTATGAATTTCCCCCAAACATGTCCACGTCTTATTCTCCAGAACCTGTAAATATATGATGTTACAAGGCAAAGGAGAATTAAGAGTGGATGGAATTAAGCAAATGGAATTATGATTGCTAATCAGCTGAATTTAATGATTAAGAATATGGTGAATTATTTTGGCCAATGCAATGGCAAGAGTACTTTAAATGTGGAAGAGCCAGGCAGAAGAATCAGTGCCACAGTAAAATAGCATGAGAAAGACTGGATAGGCTGACAGGCCATTGCTCATTTTGAAGATGGAAGGAAATCAGGGACCAGGGAATGCAGGCAGCTCCCAGAAGCTGGAAAAGGCAAGGAGACAGATTCTCCCCAGAATCCCTTGGATGAATGAAGCCCTGACGTCACCTTTATTTTAGGCTACTGAGACCTTTTAGTATTTCCAACCTCTAGAACTGTAAGATAATGAATTTTCCTTATTTTAAGCCACCAAGTTTGTGGTAATTTGATACAGCAGCAGTAGAATCCAAATTCACTGACCATCCTGATAAAGTCCATTCCCCTTGACTTTGTTTACTTGGGCTTCACCTCTGAAAGGATCTATTTTGCAGCTCATTGCTCATCACTGTAACCACCCTCTGCATCAGTCCACTTCTCTCCCTTTTCTAACTCTTTTGCTGTGTTAACTGATTTCAAGTTTTTTTTCCAAAATATGTCAGCAATCCACAAAGAACAAAAAATTTATATTTTGACTGTTATGCATTTAATAATTTGTGCTGCTTTGTATATGAATGACATTATTTTTATGTATAAAAATTTCGTATTGTTATTCATTCTTGAAAAACACAAAAATATAGAAAAATGTACGTTTGCTTTCCTAAACTTCCTTTTTTCCATCTAGAGTCAGCGGATGGAAATATTCATTCGGATATAGCCGACCATAGCAGCAAAAGGGCTAAAGAAGAGAGATTTTCTGCAATGATCTTTGAGGCTTATCTTGAAGAAAGTAACTATTTGCTGAAAATCACCATTTCTCAGGATGCTAAGGGAGCTATATGCTTACCATGCAATTTCATAGAAGCTTTTATTTGTTTTTAGATATTTAGTATAACTGTGCAATATTAAGGTAATAGCCCCCCAAAAATCTGGAGATCATTCTATACAGTGTCTGGAGACAATGGATGTCAATTATCAGAGGACAGGAACTGTTACTGTGCAGTGTAAATGACTTTAGCTCATTAGTGGATTTTTTTTTCTTAGTTCCATGGTATACTCTCTTGGGTGAATGCTAGGCTTGAAGATGGGAGTCTGAGCCCTGCTGGGATCTGTGGGTGTCTGAATCTCTTTGCCTACCTGAAATGCTCCTTTTCTTTCTTAGCGTTACCAGTGTCTTGCATTCATTCAGTAAGTATCTGTTGAGTACCTACATTGTTCTAGGCACTGGGGATGCAGTGTCAACAAAACAAAAAGAAATTCCTGTTTTCATGGAGCTTACATTCACTTTTGGTTTCTATAACATTTTATTTAATTTCCTATCTAAAAGTTTACAAGCATACCAGGGTAAGTTTCTCTGGTAATTCATGAGGTGCTCGAATGTTGATTCCAAGATATTTACTGACAGGGGATTGGATCTGCCAAAAGCTGACTGATTTTCCTGTGAGACTTTGAAATATCTGTTGGACAATTAGTTCTCAACTCATTTACAGAACAGGCAGTATTTGCTGATTAGCACTTATTGAACTGAGAAATGCCCTATTTTAAGCTCTTTATGTGTATATACAGTACGAGATAGGATAAGTGTCATCTTTAAAATCAGAGAGTAAAGAAAAGATCAAAACAGTATTCTAGTGACCTATGTCTGACTACTAAGCAATATTTAGTTCATCACAAAATGGATTCTAGTCTAACAAATTGCAACAACCATAATTCCACTCCCCAGTGTCTCCACTAGCACTGGTGTAACCCTGACCAACCCCTGAAATGTATATTTCAGAACCAAATAACTCCCAATCATTAAGCCTGTGATATAAAAGCAGTAGTGCTGATTCATCATACCTAGAATTCTAACACCCAACCCAACCCACCTCCCATATACATACATGTGAAGTTCCACACAAGCATATTCCTTGGCTGCAGCGTTCATGATCTATTCCCTGTCCCTCTCAGTCACTACAGACACAGAGCTATTGCAGTCCATTTAGCTTAACTTGGCTCTATTCTGTTGTTTTAATTTGCAATTCCATAATGACATATGATGTTGAGCATCTTTTCATGTGCTTATTTGCCATCTGTATATCATTTTTTTTGGTCAGTTGTCTGTTCAGATCATTGCCCATTTTTTAATGGGGTTGATGGTTTTCTTATTGTTAAGTTTTAGCAGCTCTTAGTATATTAATAGTTTGGATACCAGTCTTCTATCAGATGTCTGTTTTGCAAAGCTTTTCCTTGCAACCTCTGGCTTGTCTTTTCATTCTATTAACAGCATTTTGTAGAGAAGATTTATCTTTAACGAAGTTTAACTTACCAATATTTTCTTTCATAGATTGCACTTTTGGTATTTTATCTACAAAGTCCTTGCCAAATCACAACTTACTTAGATTGTTTACTGTGTTATCTTCTAGGAGTTTTATAGTTTTGCCTTTTACATTTAAATCTATGATCCATTTTGAGTTAATATTTGTGAAAGATGTAAGATATGTGTCTAGATTCTTTTTTTTCTTTTCTTGCATGTAGATGACCAGTTGTTCCAGCACCACTTCTTGAAAAAATTATCTTTCTCTATTGAATTACCTTTGCTCCTTTGTCAACAATCAGTTGACTTGTTTGTGTGAGTCTATTTCTGGCCTCTCCTGTTGCATTGATCTACTTGTCTTTTTTGCCAATACTACACTGTTTGGATTATTGTAAGATCATGGAAAGTGTTAAAGTTGGTTAATGTCAGTCCTATGACTTTGCTCTTCTTCAATATTGTGTTTATTATTCTTGGTCTTTTGCTTTTCCATATAAACTTTAGAATCAATTTTCTGATATCCACAAAATAATTTGCAGGGATTTTTATTGGGATTGCATTGAATCTATAAATTAAGTGGGGAAGAACTGACATCTTGAGAATATTGAGTCTTCCTACCCATGAACATTGACTATCTCTCCATTTATTTAGATATTGTTTTATTTATTTTTTTGAACACAAAACACCTTTATTACATGGGCTAAGCTAGGAGGGAGGGGGATTTATTTGCCTTTCTGGGTCCTGATTTTCCTCAGACAGAACTCCAGCTCCTTGCCCTCTAGCACAGAGCCATCTGCTCCGACACGCTGGTCTTGAAGTGATTGCAAGAAGCTTGCCCTGCTGGAACCACTCCTCTAGAAGACTGCTGATTTTGGCGTTCTTTTTCATTCCATCATATTTCTTCTGAATTTTCTTTGATAGTCTTTTTGTTTAAAATCTCTTCCTCCTCAGGAGTCAGCTTGGCCCCCTTCTTGCAGCCCAGGGCCGTGCATAGTGGGACTTGTACCAGTGTCCAACGGTGTGCTGTCAGTGAACACAATGCAGTTCTTTACTAGGGTCTTGGTTTGGACAATTTCATTGTTGGATGCATTTAGAAAACATCAATAGTTCTTGTTTTGCGGGTACAACACTCGGAGCCCCAGGAGAAGTTCCCCACTTCCAGCCTCGAGGCACAGGTACTTCTGGTTGCCTGTGCCCACAGGGACTGTTTGTGTGCAGTGGGGGCCAACCTTAGCATTGGAAGCCGGGCATCCCAGCTCATATTTTTTCTTCTTGTGGTAGCGCTTTCTCTTTTCCACTGTCCTGCAGCACTTGTGCCAGTTGCCCGGAGAGATGCCCATGGCTTGGCTCTGCCTGGAAAGATCTCTTATTTCTTTCATCAGTGTCTTGTAGTTTTCCTCATATAGATCTTGTACATATTTTGTTAGATTTATGCTTAAATATTTCATTTTTTGGTGTGAATATAAATGCTATTGTGTTTTTAATTTCAATTTTTCATTGCTGGCATATAAGAAAATTATTGAATTTTGTATATTAACCTTTTATCTTACAACACTGCTATAATTTCCTATGAGTTCCAGGGATTTTTGTTGATTCTTTGAGATTTTCTACACAACTCTGTCATCTGTACAGTTTGATGTACAATCTGTACAATCATGAACAAGTACGGTTTTAATTCTTCCTTCCCTGTCTCTATTATTTTCTTATTGCATTACCTAGGACTTTCAATTCAATGTTAAACAGAAATGGTGAGTGAGGACATGCTGCCTTGTTCCTGAGCAGAAAATATCTAGTTGCTCACACTTATGATGTTAGCTGTGGGGTTTTCATAGATGTTCTTTATTAAGTTTAAAGGGTTCTTCTCTATTTCTAGTTTTCTGAGAGTTTTTACCATGAATGGGTGTTGAATTTGGCAAATGCTTTTTTTCTGTTCTATTGACATAATCATATCATTTTTCTTCTTTAGCTTTTGATGTGATGGATTACATTAACTGATTTTCAAAAGTTGAACCAGTCTTGCATATTTGGAATAAATTCTACTAGGCTGTGGTGTATAATTTTTTTATACATTGTTGGATTTTATTGGCTAATATTTTGTGAGGATTTTTACATCTAGGTATGTTAACGATATTGGTCTGCAGTTTTCCCTTTTCAGAGTGCATTTGCCTGGTTTTTAATATTAGGGTAATGATGGCTTTACAGAATTTGGGGAGGATTATTCCCATAGTTTCTATTTTCTTTGAGAAACTGCATAAAACTGGTATAATTTCTTCCTTAAATGTTTTGTAGAATTCACCAGTAAACCTCTTTGAGCTTGATGCTTTCTCTTTTGGAAGGTTGTTAAGCATTGATTCAATTTCTTTAATAGTTATAGGTTTATGCAGTTATTTATTCTTGTGCTTATTCTGTAGATTGTGTATTTCAAGGAATTGTTGCAATTCTTCTAGGTTATCAGTGTTTTGGACAAAGCTGTTCATACTATTCCTTTATTATCCTTTTAATATCCATGGGAAAATTTCTGGTTTTAGCAATTTGTATCTTTTCTCTTTTTTCTTAATGTGCCTAGAGCCTTGTAAATTTTATTAATCTTTCAAAGAACCTACTTTTGGTTTCTTTGAGTTCCTTTATTGATTTCCTGTTTTCAGTATCATTGATTTCTGCTCTAATTTTTATTACCTCTTTTTGTCTGCCTCCTGTGATTTAATGTGCTCTTCTTTCTCGAGTTGCCTAAGGTGGAAGCTTCAATTATTGATTTTAGATCTTCCTTATTTTCTAATATATTCATTCAGTGCTATACATTTCCCTCTAAGCAGGAAATTTTGCTTCATCCCACAATTTTTATAAATTATATTTTCATTAAAATTTTCAGAATACTTAAAAATCTCTTTTGAGAGTTCTTTGACCCATGTGTTATTTAGAAGTGTGTTGGTTAATCTCCAAGTATTTTATGGTTTTCCAGTTATTTTTCTGTAATTGATTTCTAGTTTCATTTCGTTGTGGTCTGAGAGCATAGTTTGAATGAAGTCTATTCTTTTAAATTTTTTAAGGTGTGTTTCATGTCCCAGTAAGTGGTCTATTCTGGTGAATGTTCCATGTGAGCTTGAGAAGAATGTGTATTCTGCTGTTTTGGATGACATATTTTTAAAATGTTAACAAGATCCTGTTGAATGTTGGTACTATTCAGTTCAAGTTTGTTTTTACTGATTTTCTACTGGTTGAATCTGCCAATTATTGATAAAAGGGGTGTTGAAGTAATTAAGTATAATAGTGGATTTGTTTATTTTTCCTTGCCTTTCTATCAGTTTTTGCTTCATGTACTTCTGCACTCTGTTTTTAGTTGCATATACATTGAGGGTTATGTCTTCTGTGATAATTGGGCCACTTATAATTATGTAATGCCCTCCATTCATCCTGGTAATGTTCTATGGTCTGAATTCTGCTTTGTCTGAAATTAACAGAGCTACTCCAACTTTCATTTGTTTAATGTTAGCATAGTATTTCTTTCTCCATCTGTTTATTTTTAATCTATCCATGTCTTTATATTTAAAATGGGTTTCTTATAGACTACATGTAGTTGGATTTTATTTTTTTAACCACCCTGACAGTCTCTGTTTTAGTTGGTGTATTTAGACTACTAACATCTAAAGTGATCATTGATATATTTGGATTAATATCTACTATATATAGGGCCGGCCGAGTGGCTCAATTGGTTAAGAGTTTGCTTAAGAGCATGAGCTCTGAGCAACAGAGTCGCTGGTTCGATTCCCACATGGGCCAGTGAGCTGCGCTCCAGCTGAGCTGCTGCTGAGTTGCCAACAGGTGGCAGGATGGCTCAGCTGGTGAGAGTACATGCTCCTAATGACAAGATTGCCTGTTGGATGGTGGGACTGAACTCGGCACCTCGAGCTGAGCTGCCGCCAGGATGGCTCAGTGGATAGAGTGTACGCTCTTAACAGCAAGGTTGCCGGTTCGACTCCTGCATGAAAAAAGTCTATATTTATTAGTTTTCTATATATTATATTGACCAATTTCTTTGTTTCTTTTTTCTCTTTTTCTGCCTTCACTGTTTTAAATTGTGCATGTCATATGACATTTTCTCAATGATACTTCTGTTTTTACTTTTTTTTAGTGGTTGCCCTAGCGTTTGCAATATACATTTACAACATATTTAAGTCCCCTTTCAAATAACACCATATGGCTCCACAGGTAGTACAAGTACTTTATAACAGAGTATTTCTAATTTTTCCCTCTCATCCCTTAAAACATTGCTGTCATTCATTTCAGTTATCTGTAAGCTGTAATCACAACATACACTGTTGATATTATTAATATTATTTTGAACAAACTGTTATCTATTAGCTCACTTAAGAATAAAAAGATAGAAGATTTAATTTTACCTTTGTTTATCCTTTCTTTAACACTTCGTTTTTTTATGTAGATCTGAGTTTCTGACCTATATAATTTTTCTTATTTCTGAATAATTTTGATTAACGTCCCTTATAGGACAGTTCTACTACTGGACAAATTCTCTCAATTTTTATTTATATGAGAATGTCCTTATTTCTCCTTCACTTTGGAAGAATAATTTCACTAAATACAGAATTCTAAGTTGGTGTTTTTTCCAACACTTTAAATATTCCACTGCACCTTCTTCTTCTTTGCATGGTTTGTGAAGAAAAATCTGATGTAACTCTTACCCCTGCTCCTCTATAGGTAATGTGGTTGGTGTTTCTGGCTTTTTTCAATATTTTTTATTTGTCTGATATTCTGCCATTTGAATATGATATGTCTAGGTGAATATTTTCTGGTTTTTATCCTGCTTCATGTTGTTTGATCTTCCTAGATCTGTGGTTTAGAATGCGTCATCAACTTTGGAAAGTTATCAGCTAGCATTACTTCAAATATTTTCTCTGTTCCTTTCTCTCTTTTCTTTTTCTGGTATCTCAATTACATATATGTTACACCTTTTGTAATTATACCACAGTTTGTGAATGGTCTGTTCAGTCTTTTTCGCTGTTTTATTTCTTTGCATTCTCTTTTGGAAGTTTCTAGTGACATTTCTTCAAGCTCCCTGATTCTATTCCCAGCTGTGTCCAGTCTATTGAAGAGCCCATTGAAAGCATTCTTCATTTCTTTTACACTATTTTTGATTTCTAGTATTTGCTTTTGATTCTTTCTTAGGTTTTCCATCTCTGTACTTATATTACCTGTCTGTTTTTGCATGTTACCCACTTTTTCCATTAGAGCACTTAGCATATTAACTATAATTGTTTTAAATTCCTGGTCCGTTAATTCCAACATTTCTACCAATCTGAATCTAGTTTTGATGCTTGCTCTGTCTCTTGATACTGTGTTATTTTATATATTTTTTACTTTTAGTATGCTTTGTAATTTTTTGTTAAAAGGCACAAAATATGGGTTAAAGAAACTGAGGCAAATAGGCCTTTACTGTGAGGTTTTATGTTTACCTGGATAGGAGTTAGGCTGTGTATACTGTTTGCTATAGCCATATGTGACAGAGGCTAAATTTTCTTCTGATGTCTTTGTTTTTTTCTCCCTTGTTGTCTGTGTTTCCCTAGAGATTACTTCTTCTTTTCCTCCTCCTTCTCTTCCTTCTCTTCCTCCACCTCCTACTCTTCCTTCCTCTCCTTCTCCTTCTTCTTTTATAGAAATATGACCTTGCCGAGGCTGGGAAGGTATCTTTATATGTACTTGATACAAATGATGTCTTTATAAGGATATAACATCTACCTTTTATCTTAATATTTAAAAAAGAATGTGCAAACATCATGAAGCAATACTTCTGAAATTTTCTTCCACTGAACATTAGGTCACCAGGATATTAATGGGTGGTCCATTTTTAGCATGGTCTAATGAAATTAGGAAACGTTATAGAAGACCCTTAAATATTTTGATTAAAATGACATGAAGGACCTATGAATAGAGTGTAAAAGAGGTTTTTTTCTGGAGTAAAATAACACTGAGGGTAGAACAAATGGCTGTAAGTACTAGGAGGGTTATTATTAACTGGATATATCACAGCTAATTTATCTCCATAAAGTCAGAAATTGACATATTGCAGTGAGAGAGAAATGGATTAGAAATGGACTGCTTAGTGAGTGTGAGAGGAAAATATTCAATTATTATTGTGAGAGAGCATATCATCTTTAACTTTGGATACATGATAGGAAAGACAGAAAATCATTTAGAAATGATTTATGTGTCTTGCTGCATAAAGCTGCCAGGCAGATGACTCTTTGAATTTATTTCTCACTCTAAAATTCCATGATTCTAGTACTGTGGACCCTAGGATGAGAGGTAGAGATTTTTTTTCTTAAACAAAATCTGAGATGTATACTTCCTTCAGCTTTAATCTGCTGTTGTTACATATGAGCCTTATTGATGTGGTTGAAAGGTGTGGGGATAATAGGAAGCATTCTATAGTTCTATTATTAGATCTCAGTGTTATTGGGGTTCTCAGTTTTTTCTTTTCCCTTTTAGGTGAAACACGAAGTCTAAAGGGGGCTACAGTTATATGTTCTCCTCTGGTCTGTGAACTCACAGTGTTTCTTACCTTTTTTCCTGTCAAGGTACGACAGGAATGCTAGATGGGGCTGGAATTGAAAAATACCTTTGGGGTGGGGGGAGTTAATGCTCTGGAGAATGCTCTGAGTGTGTTTCAAAATGGTTACTTTCACCCTCCCTCTGCTATATCCCCAAAGAGATACTTCTTGGATTTTCACCATGAGAGCTGAGTGGTTTTCCTGGAGATCATACACAAAAGCCCCTGTAACAGTGCAAACCTAAGAATTGTTCACTCTCCTGCTGGTCCACAGGCAGCCTCCAGAAATTTATCAAAATTATCATTTAAGTGTCCCTACCAGTTTATGGCTCTAGTGGATTCTATTCCAGGTAAGCTGACCTAAACCATGACTCTGACTTGTTTCTCCAGAGTTTGCAGTGGTAGTTTGCCCTATTACATTAGTTATCTGATGGGTCTAAGAAAAGCTATGTATTTTTAGTTTCTTTAGCTTTTTCTTGTGATAAGTTTGGGAGGGATGACTTCCAAGCTGTTTATATTGGGTTGTCAGAAAAGTCATGACGCATTTTTACAATGAAAAACATAGAAAAAATACATAATGACTTTTCCAACAACCCAATATATTGCAGCTGAAACCAAAATTTCAGATACAGGCCTTTTTAATTTATGCTATTTGAAGATGTGTTGACAGCCATTTTTCCTCAAGTCTCTGGAGACCCCTTTATTTTTCTTCCTTGTTCAAGTACTCAAATTGACCACTGGATAAATGTTACTGTGACACCACAAAGGATGTGACATAAGGTGATTGTAATATTTTTACAACTAAGAGTTATTTAACAAAAACTGTTTGGACCAAGAATTCTACTTTTAGGAATATGCCCAAAGGAAAGAGCTAAGGATGTGTAAACCAATTTAACTATGAATATATAAATCCTCTGCTATCCCTTCAACTATAGGATGACTGTAGAGAAGAAAAACATCACAGAACGAGTGTGTTAAAGTATAGATGTAAACAGAGAAAAACCTAGAGAAGTGATCCAAGCAGCAGCAAACACAAACACCTACACAATCCACAGGTTTTCAAGGTCTGTTCTTAGTATTCTGGAATTCACACAGGTGATTATTCTGGGTGACAGTGTGAAAACTATTATTGGACTGAAATAAAAATATTCAAGTGAAATGCACCATTTGGCAACAGAAATTTACTACAGGGGTGTTCATCACAGAATTGTTTATGATAGGAAAACATAGATATAACCTAAACATATGAGTATAGGAAATTTGTTAATTATGAAAAGCTCAAGAGATGGAATCCTATGCCAACAATAAACAGAAGTGTCTGTTTCAAACACCTTGTCAGCATTGGGTGTTATCCAACTTTTATTTTTTCAATATGATGGTTAAAAAATGAAATCCTATTATTTTGATTTATGTTTCTACATTTGTGCATGAGCATATTGTTAAGAATATGCTACATTATGTAGCAATAACAAATGACACTCAAATATCAGTAACTTAAACAGCAAAAATATATTTCTTGTGCACACTATGTATTCAATACATGTTGGTTGAGGGCTGGCTATGCTTACTAAGATTAAAGTGATTGAACAGTCACTATATGTAACATTGCTGGTTACCATGGAATCGGAAAAGACAGATCATGACCAATAACACAGTGGCTATTAAAAGTTTCCCCCTAAATCTTTCTGCTTCATTTTGTTGATTAAAGTAACTTACATGGCCATGCTGTGTTCAAAAGGAGAGGGGAAGTGCAAGCCTAATTGTCTGAAAATTAACAGGAAATCTTGGTGAATAACACCAATAAATAACAAAGGTCTCAAATCTTGTCATTGAGTACTGCAAATCCATTTCCTTTCCTGTGAACTAAATGACAACTTACTATTTAATTACTTAGTTTTCCATTGGGTTATTCACTCCACTCTCTGTACTATTTCTTTGTAAACTCAGAAAACTAGCCCATTGATTGCCATATATGTTCTAACTATCATTTCTAGTATTTGCTGTCTTCTCACTTGTTTACAGTATTTTACAATAGCTTTATTGAGATACAATTCATACCACATAATTCACCAATTTTAATTAATCAGAATTGTGAATTCATCAAAAATCAATTTTGGGACTTTTTCATTAATGCAAGAATATATCCTGCAGCCCCTACTCCCAAACCAGAGGCAACAGCTAATCTATTGTAGTTTCTGTCTCTATAAACTGCCCTGTTCTGGACATTTCATATAAATGGCATCATACAATATGTGGTCCTTTGTCATGGGCTTCTTTCACTTATGTTGTAACATGTATCAGTACTTCATTGTTTCATTGCTGAAAATTATTCCACTGTATGACTATACCATATGCTATTTACCCATTTATCAGTTGACGAACATTTGGGTTGTTTCCACTTATTGGCTATTAAAATTAATGCTGCTAGAAACATCTGTGTACATTTTGCATGGACATGTTTTCATTTATCTTGGATAAATATCTAGGAGTGGAATTTCTGGAGTATATTGTCTCCTTTTGAAGAATTACCAGACTGTTTCCCAAAACAAATGCACCATTTAACACCAGCAGTGTATGAGGATTCCAATATCTCCATATCCTGGCCAGCACATTTTATTGACTGGTTTTTGTACTATGATCATCCTAGTGGGTGTGAAGTGATATCTAATTGTGGTTTTGATTTGTGGTTTCCTGATGGATGATAATGTTGAACATCTTTTCATGTGCTTATTGGCCATTTGTATATCTTCTTTGGAGAAATCTCTGTTTAAGACTTTGGCCAATTTTTAAACTGGGTTGGTTTCATTTTTTGTTGTTTTGTTTTGGGAGTTCTATATATGAGGTGTGATAAAAAATAAGGTGAATGTTTAAATTAAAAAAGTTATTACACGGCCGGCCTAGTGGCGCGATGGCTGGGAGCTGGCTTGTGACGCCAGAGGGCCCCGGTTCGGATCCCACATATGAGGGCCAGTGACACTGCCCTCTACAGCTAAGATGCTGAGCAACAGCTCAACCTGGAGCTGGGCTGCCATGAGTCGCCGGCCACGGCGTAGGCTGCAGCCCCTGTAGCAGTGGGTTGCCATGGGCTACTGTGTGTAGCCAGCAGCCAGCATGAGCGGCCAGCAGCCACTGTGAGTGGCCATCCAGAAGCCGGCGACTGATCTGCCTCGCCCTGGAAGAGCGCAATGATGGTGCCAACTTGGGCCAGTGAAGCAACACCCTCCACAACTAGACTGAAGAACAAAACGATGGCAACTTGTCTGTTCCCCTTCCCCCAATTCCCCAGCACTGTTCCCATCCCCCAAGTCCCCAATAAAAATCTTTAAAAAAAAGTTATTACAATAAAAGACACATTGCCATCAATCCCCCTCAAAATATTACCCCTCACTTTGAACACATTTATTCCATCCTTCTTGCCACTTTCTGAAGCAGTTCTGGAAGTCCTCTTTCATGAGTGTCTGTCATGGCTGCCTTGATGTCCTGAATTGAATCAAAACATTTTCCTTTCATGGTCATTTTGACTTTGGAAAAGAGTCAAAAGTTGCACCATGCCAGATCCTGTGAATAAGGTGGATGAGGACACACTGTAGTGTTTTTATTTGTCAGGAATTGCTGTACCAGAAGCAATGTGTGACACGGAGTGTTGTCATGATGGAGGATGAAGTAAAGATTCTCAAGAAAGAGGACTTCCAGAACTGCTTCAGAAAGTGGCAAGAATGATGGGATAAGTGTGTTTGAAGCAAGGGGGAGTATTTTGAAGGGGATTAATGGCATTGTTTCTTTTTTTCTGTAATATTTTTTAAATTTAAACATTCACTGTAGTTTTCAGTCACACCTTGTATATTCTGATTACCCACTTTTAAGATATAGCATTTCCAAATATTTATCTCATTCAGTAGCTTGTCTGTTCACCTTCTTGATAGTATATTTTGATGTACACAATTTCTTAATTTTGATGAAGTCCAATTCATCTACTTCTTGGTGTTGTTGGTTGTGCTGTTTGGTGTCTTATTAATGAAATTGACAAATCCAATGCCATGAAGTTTTCCCCCAATATTTTCTTCTGAGAATTTTATAGTTTTAGGGCTTAAGTTTAAGTTATGGATTCTTTTTGAGCGATTTTTCATATATGTTGTAAGGTAAGGATTCAGTTTATTTCTTTTGCATGTGGATATACAGAATCCCTACATCATTTATTGAAAAGACTGTCCTTTCTCCATTGAAGGGTCTTGGAACCCTTGTGGAAAACCAAATGACTACTGATTTTCTGTGATATTTCTCACAGGTATATTATGGGTTCTGTGGTTTGGTTTATGATATGGTCTCCCTCTGGTGTTAAGAAATATACTGGCCTGAAGTAGTCACCAAATTTCTCCCCTTTAGCATTTCGCTCAAACTAAATTCATTTATCAGTTCTAATAGCTTTCTTGTGGAATCTTTTGGGTTCTCTCTATATAGTATCATGTCATCTGCAAATAATGTGCTTTACTTCTTGCTTTCCAATTTAGATGACTTTTATTTCTTTGTCTTGTCTGATTGCTGTAGCCAGGACTTCAAATACTACATTGAGTAAAAGTGGTGAAGTGGGCATCTCTGTCTTGTTTCTGATCTTAAGGAGAATGCTTTTAGCTTTTCCCCAGTAAGTATGATGTTAGCTGTGGGTTTGTCAGATATAGCCTCAATTATGTTGAGGTATGTTTCCTTTATTCCCACTTTGTTGAGAGTTTTTATAAATGGATTCTGGATTTTGTCAAATGCTTTATCTGCAGCTATTGGTAAGACCATATTATTTTATTTTTAAAAATGTTTTATTAGTTTCAGGTGTACAAACAATGCAATAGTTATACTGTTCACCCCTCACAAAGTGACAACCCCCCTCCCCCAATCCACTGCTCCCCCACCCCAGATATCATACATATCTATTACAATTCCATTGACTCCATTCCGACACTATACACATCTCGTGATATATATTAAATTATAGTTGACATACAATATTATTCAATGGTAGCTTCAGATGTACAGTGCAATGGTCAGGCCTCTACACCATCCATGAGGTAAGACTATATTATTTTTATCTTTTATTTTGTTTTTGTGGTGTATCAAGTTCATTGATTTGTGAATATTGAACCAACCTTGCATCCCAAGAATAAATCCCACTTGATAATGGTGTATGATCTTTTTAATGTATTGCTGAATTTGGTTTGCTAAGATTTTGTTGAGGATTTTTGCATCTATGTTCATCTGGGGTATAGGCCTATAATTTTCTTTATTTGTAATGTATTTGTTTTGGAATCAGGGTAATGGTGGCCTCGGAAAATGAGCTTGGGAAGTTTTCGCTCCTTTTGAGATTGTTTGAGAAGGATAGGTGTTCATTAATCTTTGAATATTTGGTAAAATTCACCTGTGAAGCCATCCAGTCCAGGACTTCTGTTTTGGGGGAGATGATGATAATGATGATAATTATTGTTGATTCAATTTTGTTAGTAGTAATTGGTCTGTTCAGATTTTCTTTTTCCTCTTGATGCAATCTTGGAAGATTTTATGTTTCGAGGAATTTATCCATTTATTCCAGATTGTCCAATTTGTTGGCATATAATGACTCTGTATTTTCTCAAATTCTTTATATTTCTGTGGTGTCATTTGTCACTTCTTTTTCATTTCTGATTTTATTTATTTCCGTCCATTGTCTTTTTTTTTTGTCTTTTTGTCTTTTTTTTTTTAACACTAAAACATGGAAGCACTTACATTGTCTTTTATTCTTGTGTCTGGCTAAAGGTTTATCAATTTTGTTTATATTTTCAAAGGACCAGCTCTTGGTTTCATATATATATATATATATATATATATATATATATATATAATATTTTGTTTATTTTGGCTCTGATCTTTATTATGTGCTTCCTTCTCTTGTACTTACTTTGGGCATTGTTTGCAGTCTTTTTCCTAGTTCCTTTAAGTGTAAGGTTAGATTGTTTATTTGATATTTTTCTTGTTTCTTGAAGTAGTCCAGTATTGCTATGAATTTCCCTCTTAGGACTGCTTTCACTATGTCCCATAAATTTAGGGTCATTGTGTTTTCATTTTTATTTCTCTCAAAGTACCTTTTGATTTCTTTTCTTGATCCCATTGTTGACCCATTCATTATTTAGTAGCATGTTACTTAGCCTCCCTGTGTTTGTGTGCTTTTCAGTTTTTTTCCTGTAATTGATTTCTAGTTTCATACAATTGTGGTCAGAGAAGACACTTGATATGATTTCAGTCTTCTTAAATTAATTGAGACTTGTTTTGTGGCCTAATATGTGGTCTATCTTGGAAAATGTTCCATGTGTACTTGAAAAGAATGCAGTCTGCTTCTTGGGGTGAAATGCTCTAAAAATATCAATTAAATCCATCTGGTCTAGAGTGTCATTTAAGGCCACTGTTTCCTTGTATTGTATTCTGTCTGGAAGATCAGTCCATTGGTGTCATTGGGCTGTTACAGTCCACTACTATGATTGTATTACTGTCAATCTCTCCATTCATGTCAGTTAATATTTGCTTTATATATTTATGTGCTCCTATGTTAGGTGCATAAACATTTACAAGGGTTATATCCTCTTGTTGGATTGATCCCTTTGTTACTCTGTATTGTCCCTCTTTGTCTCATTATATATAGCCTTTGTTTTACAGTCTATTTTGTCTGATATAAGTATTGCTACCCCAGCTTTTTTTCATTTCCATTTGCATGAAATATTTTTTCCATCCCTTTACTTTCAGTCTATATGTGCCTTTTGATCTGAAGTGGGTCTCTTGTAGACAGCATATATATGGGCCTCATTTTCGTATCCATTTAACTACCTATGTATGTTTATTGGACCATTTAATCCATTTACATTTAAAGTGATTATTGATAGATACATAGTATTGGGTTGTCGGAAAAGTTATGACGCATTTTTGCAACAAAAAACAGAAAAAAACACATCATGACTTTTCCAACAACCCAATAGTTGCCACTTTATTACTCATCTTTATGTTCTCCCCATCCCCTTCTTTTTCTTAAAGAAGTCCCTTCAATATTTCTGTTAATACTGGTTTGGTGGTGATGAACTCTTTTAGCTTTTTCTTGTCTTTATCTCCCTTCAGTTTTGAATGACAGCCTTGCTAGGTAGAGTAATCTTAGTTGTAGGTCTTGCTTTTCATCACTTTGTATATTTCGTGCCAATCCCTTCTTGCCTGCAAACTTTCTATTGAGAAGCCAGCTGACAATCCTATGGGAACTCCCTTGTAAGTAACTAGTTGCCTTTCTCTTGCTGCATTTAGGATTCTTTCTTTGTCTTTAAATTTTGCCATTTTAATTATAATGTGTCCTGGTGTGGGCTTGTTTGGGCTCATCTTGTTTGGGATTCTGTGTGCTTTCTGGGCTTGTATGTCTATTTCCTTCACCAGGTTAGGAAACTTGTCAGTCATTATTTCTTCAAATAGGTTCTCAATTCCTTGTTCCCTCTCTTCTCCTTCTGGTACTCCTGATGCAAATGTTGGTATCCTTGATGTTGTCCCAGAGGTCTATTAAGCTATCTTCATTTTCTTAGAATCTTTTTTTTTCTTTTTGCTGTTGTGACTAGGTGTTTTCTGCTACTTTGTCTTCCAAACCATTGATTCAATCCTCTGTTTCATCTAGTCTGCTGGTGATTCCTTCTAGTGCATTTTTCATTTCAGTTATTGTATTCTTCACTTCTGACTGGTTCTTTTTTATGGTTTCTATGTCCTTTTTTATGCTTGCTATCTCTTTGTTGAAGTTCTCACTGAGTTTCTTGAGCATTCTTATAACCATTGTTTTGAACTTTGTATCTGGTAGGTTCCTTGCCTCCATTTGAAGTTCTTTTTTTTTTTTTTAGTATTCTCCTGTTCTTTCATTTGGGGCATGTTTCTTTGTGTCTTCATTTTGGCTCTCTCTGTGTGTTTGTTTCTATGTATTAGAAAGATTTACCACATGTGTCCTTATGTAGTAGGTACTTTGTGGGACCCAGTGGCAATTCTTCCTGGTCACCTGCAGTGGGTGCTCCAGGAGTGTCCCAGATTGTGTGTGCCCTCCACTTATAGTTGAGCCTTGATTGCTATTGGCATGTCAATGGGTGGGATTGACTCTCAGGCTGACTGGTTGTGGGGTTTAGCCACATCCACAGCTTAGTGGCTGCTGTGTGTGTGTGTGTGTGTGTGTGTGTATGGAGGGGTTACTCTGAGGAGCAGGATTCGCCCCATCAAGCTCTGGTGCCTGCTGAGACTGCCCTTCATGTGTGCCCCTCATGGGGCTAATTGGTTGGTGCTCTGCTGTGGTCTGAAGCCAACCTTCAGGTATGTTGGTTCTGGGGCCTCTTGGGAGGAGCTCTGGTGCATGCCCAGGTCAGCCACTGCCTGTGACTGGCTGGGGACTACCTGGTAGGAGCTACAAAGTGATCTGTGGTTGGTCTTTGCCTGTGCTGGATCTGGAGGCCCATATTAGAGGACACACTGTGAACCAAGGATGGTTGTCACTGGTACTGGGCCTGGGTAGCTCTGCAAAAAGCCCATGATACCCTGAGGCCTGCTGTGGCATGCAGTTTCAGCTGCTGATAGATCCTTTTGCCATATGCAAACTAGGTGAGGAGGGGTCTGAAAGGGTCATTAGGTTGGAACAAGTGGTCTTCACCAGTTTAATGTAGATTCTGGCTTGGTATCAGTGCTGAGACTGGAGCTACCCAGCAAAAGTCTCTGAGCACAGGTGAGGCCAGCTGCCACCTGCCTCAGGCTGGCAGGCCCCTGAGAGTTGTCTAAGAAAGAGTGCAATGTGGGCAGGGCTGGCTACTCACCAAGAAAGTGTCTGAGGTGTTGCATGAGTTGATTGGAGCAGGGTCCCAGGAAGTCACCAGGGTGGAGCAATCAGAGTTCACCAGGCCAATGCATATTCAGATTTGGCCATGTGTAGGAGGGCTCAACACAGGGAAGATGGCTCCCACCTGCCAGCTGCATGGGAGAAGGACCCCACACAGGGAAAATGGCAACTGTCCCTCCAGTCCTCTCCCTAAAGCCACACACTCAGTTTCTCCCCTTATGTCTCCAATGCCCCCTGAGTCACTGTCCCTCCACCAGAGCCCAGGGTGAGTGCCTGCAAGCAAGTGAGTCTGTGTGCAGGCGCTTTAAGAGGTCACCTGGATTACCTGCAGCCTTCTGTCCCACCAAGTGGTTGGAATCCCCCATTTTTCACAGCTGGATGTTGTGGTAGCGCCTCTTCCTGGCACCAGTATCCCAGGCTGGGAAGCCCCATTTGGGGTTGGGGGTTCCTTGCTCCTCCAAGAGGGACCTCCACGGCTGAGATATCCTCCTTGATTCTCAATTACCACATGCAAATGTGGGTCTGCCCATTCCACATCTCTGCCCGTCCTACCAGCCTCAATGTTTCTTCTTCTTTATAGCCTTCCTTAGTTATAAAACTTCTGTTCTGCTAGACTTCAGATGGTTCTCCAGGTTGACTGTTCCATAATTTAGTTGTAATTTTAATTTGGTTGTGGGAGGAGGCAAGCACAGTCTTTACCTACCATCTCGGATCCTCTTCCTCCTCTTCATTTTTTTAGGAGAATGGTTGTTAATTCTTTAAAAGTTTGGTACAATTCTCCTGTGAAGCCATCTGTTCCTGGGTTTCCATTTGTTGTGAGACTTTTGATTACTAATTCTATCTTCTTGTTATTAGTCTGCTCACATTTTCTGTTTCTTCAATATTCAGTCTTGGTACATAGTGTGTTTCTAGAAATTTATCCATTTCTATTCATTTATCCAATTTGTTGGCATATAATTATCCATAGAATTATTTTATAGTCCTTTTTATTCCCACAGCATCAGTTGTTATGTCCCCTCTTCCATTGTGATTTTAGTTAAGTCTTATCTCCTTTTTTTAGTTAATCCAACTAAACATTTATCAAATTGTTGATATTTTGAAATAACTCTTAGTTTCTTTGTCTTTTAAAAATTGTTTTTCTATTCTCTGTTTTTTATTTATCTCTTCCCAATTCTTTACTTCATTCCCTCTGCTAGCTCTGGGTTTACTTTGGTCTTCTTCTAGTTTCTTGAGGTTGTTAATCTGAGGTCTTACCTCTTTTTTAATGTATAAATTCACAACTGTAAAATTCCGACTTAGCACTGCTTTCCCTGCATCTCATATGTTTTGGTATGTTGTGTTTTTGTTTTCATTTGTCTCAAGGTATTTTCTAATTACTTCTGGGAATTCCTCTTTGTTCATTAATTGCTTAAAAGTATATTATTTACTTTCTACATATTAATATATTTTCCACTTTTCTTTTTGCTATTAATTTCTAGTTTCATCCCACTAACATCAGAAGACACTTTGTATGATTTAAATCTTCTTGAATGTGTTCATTTGTTTTGTGGCCTAACAATGTGGTTTATCATGGAGAATATTCCAGTTACACTTGTGAAGAATGTATATATTATTGTTGAGTGGAAAGATCTGTAATTCTGTTAGGTCCAATTGGACTATAGAGTTGTTCAGGTCTTCTAATTATTTTTTAAAAGATTTCCAATAGATATATATGATGTCAGAGGGGCAACAGATTGGGGAAGGGGGTTATCACTTTGTGAGGGGTGATATGTCTATTACATTGTTTTGTACACCTGAAACTAATAATAAAAAAGGAAGTTGAAGGGAAATAAGATTTAACTCTTACAGTATCTCAGAATAAACTTCCCTGGGTTTAGGGAAAAATCAATAAAATATAGCTAACATACAATATTATAATAGTTTCAGGTGTACATCATAGTTATTCAACAGTACCCACCTGGCAATGTACATAGTTATTACCATATTATTGATTATATTCCCTATACTTTACATCCCCATGACTATGTGGTGTGATAAAAAATATAGTGAGTGTTTAAATAAAAAAAATTATTACAGTAAAAGACACACTGCCATTAACCCCCCTCAAAATACTCCCCCTTGCTTTGAACATACATATCCCATTGTTCTTGTCACTTTCTGAAGCAATTCTGGAAGTCCTCTTTCATGAGTGTCTTTACTTGCACTGCCATGGCTGTCTTGATGTCCTGATTCAATTCAAAACATTTACTTTTCATGGTCCTTTTGACTTTGGGGAAGAGCCAGAAGTTGCATGGTGCCAGATCCGGTGAATAAGGTGGATGAGGACATAACGTAATGGTTTTTTTTTTTTACAGAAATTGCTGTATACCAGAAGCAATGTGTGACACCCCACGTTGTCATGATGGAGGATGAAACTGTTTGCCTAATTCTTGGGTCATTTTTTATGCACATCATCTCTTAAATGCTCCAATAAGCCCTTATAATATTCATCGTTCACCATAGTGTTCTTGGGTACAAACTTAGCTGGCACAATTCCATCAAGGTCAAAAACCACAATTAATATCACCTTGATGTTACTAGCAGCAGCATTCACCAGAGGTTTCATCCTCCATCATGACAACGCTCCATAACACATATGCTCCTTGAGCATAAGATGGTTGCTTTAAGGCCTTTTTCTAGTATGCATGACATCTGTGCTTCCTCAGGTAAATTTCCTGTAAATTTATTCTTTTGAATGAGCCATACTTTCATTTTTTGTATGCTTTGTGTTCTTTGTTGAAAACTGGACATTTGACTCTTATGAGGTGGTAACTTTGGAAATCATATTCCCTTCTTTATACCCAGGGTTTTACTGTTTTTGTTTGTTTGTTTGTTTGTTTTATTGTTGTCTGGTAATATCTCTGTGCTGGAAATTAGCCTAAGGTAAAAGTTCAAGGTCTTACTGAGCCTGTGTGTTTCCTTATGCAGGCACAGTGGCTTTCTAAATTACCCTGCATATGCAATTGTGTTTGAATGGCTGAAAACAAAAAACAGGTGTAGCTCCTTTACATACCATGGAAGCCACATTAGCTGGTAGAAGTGAAACAATGGCCAGCCTTTGTGCCTACACCTCTGTGATCAGAAGCAACTATCAGCAATAAGAACACAAACCCCTGAGTCTTAGACAATATCCTTATTATTCACCCTAGCTCCAGCAAGTCATTCTAGAAATGCAGGTTGCAATCCCCACAGCTGTCTGCCATGCGCCTGGACAATGGAGAATGAATAGCTGCTACCACACTGAAGGCTGAAATTGACTGCTATTCACCATAATTTACCAGCCAAGCTTTCCCCTGGAAGCTGCAAATGTTCAAATAGAATGCAGAATTCCAAACTAGTCACTTCAGACAGTTTCTGCCAGTAAAATTGTATTCCAAGTGAAGAAATGGTTTATTGGCACTTTCTACTCCACTATCTTCCCTGACAATTACTCCCCAAGTGCCATTTTTCAACAATTCATCTTTTACCTAGAGACTTGTCATGCCATCATTATTATGTGTGAAATCTCTGTGTCTGTTTTGGTCAGTTTCTGAATTCTAGTCTGTTCTATAGTTCTATGTTTAATTCACCATTAAATTATCTAGTGATTGTAGTTTCATGATAAGCACATATATTAAATTCAATTTCATATTTTCAATTTAATACCTGTTTAAGGTAGTGCTACACTAGAAGAGAAATTAAACAATAAAAACATTAGTAAAATCCATGGTAGCTTCTAATTTTCATGATCACTACCAAATTATGTCTGCATTTTATCACTTCAAACTAGTGTCTAGCATGGTGCTAATTACAGTGTTAATTTTATGTGTCCGATAATTAAAATTAAAAACCTTTCCAATGTCATAAAATGAAAACCAGTATGTTTCCTTCATTACATGTGAATTCAAAGATACTTTTAATATTTTAGTCGGTCAATCTTTGTTTTGTTGTTACAAATCTCTTCACGTCCTATCTCATTTTGCTTTACATATCCTCTTATGTTCTTTAAGATGCATGCTTCCTCCCCCTGGTGCTGAGATAAATGCTTAGATTTGTTAAACGCAAGCCCTGTGGTCTTCTCATGAGTTACTGTAATGCTGCTTTAGGAGGCACTTGTGCATAAACACTTTTCAATTAATGATTATTTGAAAGTCAGCTAACTAAAACTAAAGTCTGGAAGATAGTCTTTGACAGAAACTGGTGCACAGCCTTTGTGAAATAATATCGGGATGGCTACATTCCTCACTCCCCAATGCTTTATTTAATTACAATTTGTATACTGTAAATTGGTACTTTTCTCAGTTCCACCTGTAAAACTGAAATAAATTTGGGCATTCTATTTGAGTCAGCATTTCCATTTACAAAAATTCATCCTAATAAAATAGTAAAGGATGTTTCAAAAAATGTAATTAAAATGTTTTCCTTGAAAATCACCAGCTTAAGTCATCTGCTATGGGCCACAATTTAGAAACAACAGGAATAAAGCAGCAATAAAGCTGCAAGGGAAACAAATTCTGTAGTCTGGGTGTGCATTGTACATGAGCATTCTCTCTCTCTCTCTCTCTCTCTCTCTCTCTCTCTCTC
>NW_017732764.1:163005-186911 GCF_001890085.2 Hipposideros armiger | reverse complement strand
CACACACACACACACACACAGACAATCATATGTACACATATACACACAGTCTTGTAGGTTCTGTTATTATAATCATAAATTTTTTTACAGGGGTGAAAGAGGGCAAACTCATCAATTCTTTGGCAGAATGAGTCAAATGATACACATGAAGCACACTTTAACAAAAGAAACTAATTAAAAGGACTTTAGTATTTGTTTCCTATTGCTAATGTAACAAATTGCCACAGACTGGGTATCTGATAACAATAGAAATTTATTTTCTCACAATTCTGGATGGCGGAAATCCAAAATCCATATCACTAGACCAAAATGAAAGTATTGGTAGGGCTGTGCTCCCTCCAGAGGCTCTCAGGAACAATCCTTTTCTTGCCTCTTCCAGCATCTGTTGGCAGCTAGCATTACTTGGCTTGTGGCTGTATTATGCCAATCTCTGCCTCTGTAGTCACACTGCCTTCTCCTCTTCTGGGTGTCTTCTCTTCTGTATAAAATATTCCTCTGCATCTATCTTAAAAAGACATTTGGGATTGCATTTAGAGCCCTCACTTCTAATCCAGGATAATCTCCCCGTCTCAATTTCATTAATTTAATCCAACTGAAAACAATTCTATTTTGCCATATAAGGTAACATCCACAAGTTCTAAAAATTAAGAGATGAATATCTTCTGAGGGGCAACTTTCAGCCTACCACAATATTCATCACTATATATTTCAATACAGGGAAAAATTATAATCATATCAAATGGCCAACAATATAAACTGGTTCTATCATATCACAGTCACAGGATAGAATGCTAAGTGACCATTATAGTTAGTTTTAATGGAAACAATGAGATTTTTTCCCATCAAACTACATAAAAATTAAAAATATAAGGAATAGCCAGCATTTGCAAAGACATGGGAAATTAGACATTGTAATACATTGTTGGCAGGAATATACATTACAACATTTAGAAGACTTGAAATAAATAGTAAAATATATACTGTTTTGGCTTTTGGGTAAAAGTTTTAGGTATAGGACGTTTCATGAAGATATACTCCCTTCTCAAGTACAAATTGTATAGAGAAGGTTGATTTTATAACTAGTTTTGTGGCAGTAAAAATGGGAAAGAAGCATAATGACTTGCAGGAACAAATGAAAAACTAAGAAATCATTAATAAGAAATTAGATTTGTACTTGAAATTGAAAGACAGTATGATGTATTAAGTGAAAAATCTAGAAAGATAGACTAGATATATTGTTAACCTAATAATCAAGGCACACAATATTTTCTATAAGGAAGGAGGAGAGAAGACATAGGGGACTTATGCTTCTGTTGTTGTTGTAATTAATTTACAACAAACATTTACTAATTACTTTTGTAGCCAGAAAGAAGTGATGAAGTTAAAAGCCTGAAAATATGGGGAATGTTGTGAGGTAGGTTGGTTCTCACTCTCCTGAAGACAGTTTCTTTGTCTACAAAATGAAAAACCTCATAGCATTTTCCTGAAGATGCAATGATATCATGTGTTGGTTAGAGCCATGCTCAATACATATTTAACCCCAAGATGTTAATGAAGTTGTGGTAAAATATTTTTGATATTGTTCAGTTATAAACACTTTATTTTTTATTAAATTTATTGTGATGACATCGGTTAATAAAATTATATAGGTTTCAAGTGTACAGTTCTATAATACATCATCTATATATTGCATTGTGTCTTTACCACCCAAAGTCTAATCTCCTATCACCATATATTTGACCCCCTTTACCTTCTTCTACCTCCCCCCACCTCCTGAGCCTCTGTTAACCACTAAACTGTTTTCTGTGTCTATGAATGTTTGTTTGTTTGTCTTGCTCATTTGTCTATTTAATTCTGCTCTAATTTTTATTATTTCCTTCTTTGTGCTGACTTTGGGCTTCATTTGTTCTTTTTCTAGTTCTTTAAGATGTAATGTTGGGTTGTTTATTTGGGATTTTTCTTGTTTCTTGAGATAGGCCTGTAAATGATACAAATTTCCCTCTTATTACCACTTTGCCTGCATCTCCCAAATTTTGATATGTTGATTTTCATACTCATTTGTTTCTATAACTCTTTTTATCTCTCCTTTTATGTCTCCTTTGACCCAGTAGTTTTTTAGTAGCCTGTTGTTTAATCACAACATTTGTGTTTTTTCCCACTTTCTTTTTTTGGTTGATCTCCAATTTCAAAGCACTGTGGTCGAAGAATATGCTTGGTATGATTTCAATCTTCTTAAATTTGTTGAGGCTAGTTTTGTGACCGAACATATGGTCTATCCTTGAGAATGTTCCATGTGCACTAGAGAAGAATGTATAGTCTGGTGTTCTGGGATGAAAGGCTCTCTAAATGTTGATTATGTCCATTTGATTTAATGTGTCATTTAAGGATGGTATTTCCTTACTACATTTCTGTTTGGATGATCTATCCATAGCTGTTAATGGGGTATTTAGGTCCCCTACAATAATTGTGTTTTTGTCAGTTTCTCCCTTTAGTTCCATTAGTAGTTGCTTTATATATTTTGGTGACTCCTGATTGGGAGCATATATATTGATAAATGTTATGTCTTCTTGTATTGTCCCCTTTATCATTATGAAAGTTCCATCTTTCTTTCCTGTTACTTTTTTCATCTTGAAGTCTATTTCTTCAGAAATACGTACAGGATACACCCGCTTTTCTCTGGGTGCCATTTGCTTGGAGTGATCATTTTCTACATTTTCACTTTGAGTCTATATTTGTCCTTGTAGCTAAGATGTGTCTTTTGGAGGCAGCATATGGTTGGGTTTTGGTTTGAGATCCAATCTGTTACTCTGCGCCTTTCTATTGGTGAATCCATTTATATTTAGGGTGGTTATTGGTATATAAGGATTTCCTGTATTCATTTTATCTTTTGTTTTCTGGTCGCTTGGCCCCTCCATTGTTTCTTAACGCTTGTATTTCTATTAATTTAGTTTCATGGTATTCTATGATTTTTCCCACTGTTTCCTTTTTTATGTTATGTGTCTCAGTGGTGGATTTTTTTTATGTGGTTACCATTAGGTTTATGTAAAAGAAAGTTTCATATATACAGTAATCTTTTTTCCTCAGCATGCTTATCTCTATTCCCTTTGCAGATTCAGAACTTCACTCTCTCTCTTTTTATGTTTTTGTTGTCACAAATTATCCCTATTTATGCTGTGAGTGGATTTCTGAGTTGTAGTAGCAAATTGTTTTTTTTCTCCTCTTTTTTATATTTTTATTTTCTTTAACCTGTATGTTATGTTTAAGTGTATAGTACCCTATTCTATGTAGGGGTTGCCATTTCCTGTTTCTGTCTGTCTGTTAGTCATCTTGCTCATGCTTTTGTATCCTTTTGTCTTCTTGTTTCAGGTCGAATAGCCTCCTTCAGTATTTCCTGTAATGCAGGCCTTGTGGTGGAAAATTCCCCCAGCTTCCGTATGTCTGGAAAGGTTTTTATTCCTCCTTTATATTGAGAGGATAACTTTGCTGGATGTATTATTCTTAGCTGGTCATTTATCTCTTTCAACAGTTTGAATATTTAATTACATTCACTCCTGGCTTGTAGAGTTTCTGCTGAAAAGTCTGATGATAATCTAATGGGCTTTCATTTGTAGGTTACTGTTTTCTTTTATCTGGGTGCCTTCAGAATTCTTTGTCATTAATTTTTAACAGCTTCAATATAATGTGCCTTGGAGAAGGCTTGTTAGGCTCGAGGAAATTAGGTGTTCTGTTTGCTTCTTGGATTTGAGAATCCAGTTCTTTCCATAGGTTTGGGAAGTTCTCATCAACTATTTGTTTGAATAAACTCTCTGTGCCCTTCTCCCTCTCTTCTCCTTCTGGTATACCCATTATTCTTATGTTGCTCTTTCGGATGGAGTCAAATAGTTCTTATAGAATTTTTTTCATTTCTTTTAACTCTCAGGTCTCTCTCTTCTTCCATCTGCATCATTTCCAAATTTCTATCTTCGATATCACTAATTGTTTCCTCCATCTGGTCAGTGCTACTTCCTAAGCTGGTTATTTCGTTCTTCATCTCTTTTATTGAGTTCTTCAGCTCCTGAATTTCTATTTGGTTCTTTCTTAAAATTTCACTATTTTTGGTAAAAGATTCATTTTGTCCATTGATTTTATTTCTGATTTCATTAAACTGCCTATCTGAGTTTTCTTGCATCTTGTTGAGTTTATTCAGAACTGCAATCTTGAATTCTTTGTCATTTAAGTGACATATTTCTATTTCTTTAAGTGCATTTTCTGGAGATCTTTCTTTCTTTCTTTCTTTCTTCCTTTCTTTCTTTCTTTCTTTCTTTCTTTCTGAGCTGCCTTGTTACCTCGGTTATGCATGGCAATTGATGGATTTCTCTTTCTGGGCATCTAAAGGAGTGGATTCTGCACCAGGTTGATATAAAGAGGTCTTTCTTTTGCTTTCCCATAGGTGGCACTGGAGTGTTTTATTTTCTCTTATGCTGCTGTTCTGGCTTCTCCTATGATGGGATGTTTCCTGGGAGGTGGGATTCTCCTCTGTGATCAGTTTGCCTCAGTCTCAGTGCACTGTCCATGTGGGAGGATGTGGTGGACGATGGGGTTCTGAGCCTCTAAAACCCCAATACTGCCCCTGCAGCCCGATGCAGGGCTTGTGTGTCTCAGCACTTCTGGGTATCCCTGCAAGGATCAGCCAGGAAAGGTGGGGGTGGGATGGGCTGGGAGAGGAGGCAGGTATGTTTGTGGCTCTGAGCAATGGAGACTTCCAGCCCACAACTGTCTTGTCCCTACAGCTCCTTCCCTGTCACCAGAATTACCCGCACTGTGCGTCTGCCACTCTGGGACTGTCTCTCCGGTTCTCAGGGCTGTAGATATTCTGCTCTTTAATCTAACACTGCTACAATGTATTCTGGGGCCAGCTTGTAAGTAACACTTGGGAGGGTGGGGGGAAGCTGCCAGGCTCCATGCCTTTGTTTTCTGCCTGGAAGTGAGGGCTGAAACCTCAGTTCTCACCCTTCTGTATTTGGTCTTTGCCCTGAGGTCTCTGCCCAGATCACTGAGTTCAGCCATATTATATGCTGATCTCTCAGGCAGGATTGTGGGCCACCGAAGTGCACCTGCGGTCTCAATCCTTCCCTCTCCCAAGACCACAGTGAGTTCCATGGTCTGTCTTGTGGCCAGTGTCTCTGTACTTCCCCCTTCCCTTCTCCCTGGTTCACCCCAATCTGCCCACCTTCAGATGTTTTAATGTGTTTATCTCTCAGACGTGTTTGTGTGTTGTGTAGGGTATCCTTTGTTAAATTATAGCTGTTCAATTTGTGGTATCTTCCCGGGGAGATTTCAAAAAGCAGCCCTCATGACACCATGTTTCTGATGTTCCTTAGTTATTTTCAATACAAATAGATTAAACTTTCCAATCAAAAGACAAAAAATAGCAAAAGGAATTTTTAAAAAACATGATCCAACTATATGCTGTCTATAAGAGACTCATTTTAGATGCAAAGTTACAAATAGTTTGAAAGTGAAAGAATAGAACACAGATATTTCATGTAAATAGTTATCAAAAGAGAGCTGGCTATATTAATACCAAACAACATAGGCTTTAAGTGCAAAAATTGTTACCAGACACAATGAAGACATTATATGTTGATAAAAGTTTCAATTCAACAAAAATATGTAACATAGGGCCGGCTGAGTGGCTCAGTTGGTTAAGAGCTTGCTCAAGAGTTTGCGCTCTGAGCAACAGTGGTTTGATGCCCAGCCCGAGCTGAGCAGCCGCTGAGCTGCCAACAGGTGGCAGGATGGCTCAGCTTAAAAAAAATGTAACAAATATAAGCACCTTACAACAGAGCCCTAGAATACATGAAAAAAATTAACCAAATTGAAAGTGGAAATAGACAGTTCTATAATAATAGTTGCAAACTTAAATACCCCAGTTTGAATAACAGAACTAGAAATAAAATCAACACAATAGGAAATAGAGGAATTAAACAATATCATAAACAAACTAGATGTAACACATATGTGTAAAATAGTGTGCTCAACAACAGAATGCACATTCTTCTCAAGTACACATGGAACATTCTCCAGCATAGATAGAAGTTAGGCCACCAAAAGTCTCGTAAATTTTAAAATACTGATATTATAGGAAGTATCTTCTTTGTCCATAGTGCAATAAAACTAGGAATAAATAACAGAAGGTAAACTGGAAATATCACAAACATGTAAAAATTAAACAACACATTCTAAAACAACAAATAGGTGAAAGATGAAATCACAAGGGAAGTTAGAAAATACTTTGAGAGGAATGAAAATAAAAACACATAATACCAACATTTATGGAATACAGCAGTAGCAGTTTTCAGAGGAAAAATTATATCTGTACATGTCTACATTTAGGAAGAAAGATCTTAAGTCAAAAATCTAATTTTACACCCAAAGGTGTTAGAAAAAGAAGAGCAAACCAAACCAAAAGCTAAGAGAAGGAAGGAAATAATAAATATTGGAACAGAGATAAAAGAAATAGAAAATAGAAAAGCAACAGAGAGTTTAAATGAAACCAAAAGTTAGTTCTTTGAAAAGATTAATAAAATTGACAAACTTTAGCTAGACTTCCCCCAGAAAAGAGAAGAAACTCAAATCCTCAAATGACAAATTAAAATGGAACATTATTAGTGACATTACAGAAATATAAAGGAATACAAAAGATTAATATGAACAATTGTATACCAATTAGATAACCTAAATGAAATGGACAACTTCTTAGAACAGCGGTTCTCAACCTTCCTAATGCCGTGACCCCTTAATACAGTTCCTCATGTTGTGGTGACCCCAACCATAAAATTATTTTTGTTGCTACTCTAGAACTGTAATTTTGCTACTGTTATGAATCGTAATGTAAATATCTTTTTGTTTTCCGATGGTCTTAGGCGACCCCTGTGAAAGGGTCATTCGACCCCCAAAGGGGTTGCTACCCACAGGTTGACAACGCTGTCCTAGAAACACAAAAAGTACCCAAACTAACTCTAGAATAAATATAAAATCTGATGAGACATAATAGGTAAAGAGATTGAAACAATTATCAAAAACCCACTAACAAAGAAAAGTCCAGGACCAGATGGCTTCACTGGTGAATTGTACCAAATATTTTGAAAGGAATTAGCACAACTACATCAGGCAGTATTCAAAAAAAATTTAATGGAATACTTATGCATTGTAAATTTTAAAACTTCATATTTTCCTGGTGCCCAAACATCCCCATGAACAGCCTACATGCATCCTACCCAGGTGACCAGGTGCACCAGTGTGATAAGTCTGCCCCCTGCCACAAGTTTCTTTCTCTTTTTGTCCTTCCCTGACTGTGACCTAGTGACATTCAAACACATCAATGAAATTCCCTAATACTTTTTGCTTTTGTGTCCCATCCTGACCCCCAATAAACGAATTTGCCCATTGAAACTCAGGCTCTTTCTCTGCTCAACAGCTTAGTTGAGCTTGCTTCCTTAGTGCTCCCTCCATGTGGCCCTTTGTGACATGCAGTGACTCTGTCTCTCTAGGATCTGTGAGTATAATAAATTTTGTTTTCTTGTGATTCTCCTGTGTTCCCTCTTGTGGCCACATCTAACTGACCATATCATAACTGACCAAAACAACTTCCTAACTCATTCTATGAGTGCAGTATTAAGCTGATAACAAGGTCAAAGATACCACAATAATACTACACATAAAGATCCCTCATTAATATATATGCAAAACCCTCAAAAACATCTTTGAAACTAAATCCAGAAACATATTAAAAGATTTAAAACCATGAACTACGTGATTTATACCAGGAATACAAGCTTGGTTCAATATACAAAAATCAATCAGGGGGAGTGAAGTCCAGAAGACAGCAGAATAGGAGGTCCCAGTTCATATCTCCCCACCCAGAAACACCAATTTAGCTACTATCAATGGAGTAAAATACCCCCATAAGAGTTCCTGAATCCAGATGGGAGGTTAAAACAATCTAGTGGAGCACAGAAACAAGCAAACAGAAAAATACACATTGAAAAGGGTAAGAAGAAAAGTTTCACTTTAACTGGATTACTCCTTCCCCAAGCCAGCACAATGCAGTGCTGAGAGAGACTTCTTGACACAAGTTGTATGATGGGGGAAAGAGAACAAAATGAGCATCTGACATCCTTACCATTTCAGGGAACCACCCAAGAGCCTCACTTTTGTAGCACCTCACCCAGAACATAGAGTGAGTCAGCATTGCTAGATCACCTGGGGATAGCTAAGAACAAAGAAAAGAGGTGGGGACTCTTAACAACCAGCACACAGATCTCAACAGATGGCCCACAGTCCACCGTAGTGGGCCCACCTGTGGCCTATAGCAAAGTGCCCATCTGCACAAGGACCCCCAGCAATGGACACACCCACCTTCAGGCTCCAGCACTGAGTCCTCCTGCCCATGGACCTCATCAGCTGGCTCACACAGAATTTCTGACCAGGCTAACTGGTTAAGGCCTTTCCCTGCCAAAGCCTGTATGTAAATATTACAAGTGACTACTTCTTAAAAATGCAAAAACAGAAATGCAGGGATCATGAAGGATCAGAGAATACAACACTTCTAAATGAACAAAATCAAGCTCTAGTAACTGACCCTAAAGAAATGGAGATCTACCAACTGCTCGACAAAGAATTCAAAATAACCATCTTAAAGAAGCTTAGTGAGCTACAAGGGAACACAGATAAGACAATAAAAGGGAATCAGGAAAATAATACATGAACAAAATGAGCAGGTCAATAAAGAGAAACCTTAAAAAAGAAGCAAACAGAAATCCTTGACTTCCAGTAAAGATGTATGATATGGTCAGTAAGTAAACTCGGGTCACTAACTCCTACGATCACAACAAAATTACACTAAATCCCAGAAGAAAAATCATTCAGAACCACCTGAAGACTAGCTGAACAGTACTATAACTAAGGATATAAAGAAGATGCCATGTCGAGAATGGTAGGACAGATGGGGATGTAGAATGGGCAGGTCTCACAATCACAGTCTAGCAAGTCTCCACACCAGGCTCTCCAATCTGAGGCACCAGCACCGGTAAGAACATTCCCCATAACATCTGGTTGTGAAAACCAGAGGGGATTGCATGTGAGAAAGACAAAGGGCTGCAAGAGACAGAGAAATGCAGTCTTTTTTTTTTTTAAGCTGAGCCATCCTGCCACCTATTGGCAGCTCAGCGGCAGCTCAGCTCAGGCCAGGCATTGAAGCACTGTTGCTCAGAGCTCAAATTCTTGAACGAGCTCTTAACCAAATGAGCCACTTGGCTGGCCCCCGAGAAATGCTACTCTTAAAGGGCCAGTGCACAGACTCATTCACTTACAAACTCACTCGCTCCAAGGTCCTGAACAGGCAGGTGTAGCAGCTCAAAAAGTACCCAAGACACATGAGGAGGAACTAAATTGACTAACTTCAGGGTGAGGGCTGGAGGCGTGGAGGTCAGGGCAACTCTCTCTGGGGAAAGAATTGCTGGCAGGCACCATTTTTCCTTTGCTGAGCTCTCCTCCCACCCAGCTGTCCCAGCACAGGTGGGCACCAAATCTGTGCTCTCCATTAAACTGGCTAACATATTTTGCCCCACTCTGGTGATTCCCTGAGACCCCGCCCCACCCAATTAATTCGCCTGGCCCAAGACTCTTCCAGCAGCTTCTCCACAGAAGCAAGCTGCCTTGACACATTCTGTGGACTTGATCAAAATCTTTCAAAGGTCCACAAACCCCAAACAGCAGCTAGCGTTGGCATGCCTTGTAGTTCTTGCAAAATAGTCCCAAGCCAAGCACAAGTGGTGATAGCCTTTAACTTGCACTGTAGCTTCCATCAGGTGGCCCCAAGCCTGGCATAAGCAGTTGCCAGTCGTGGCCTGGAATGTAGCTTCAACTAAGTGGCCACAAGCCTGGCACAAGTTAGCACTGGCCTTATTTCACATCATGGTGGCCAACAAAGGGTGCCAAGCCTGGCACTAGTGGTGGCTGGCCTCAGTTCACAGCAGATTCTCTCAAGCTACTCTACGTCCAGCACAAGCAGGAACCAACCACAGATCACTTTGTAGCTCCCAGAAAGCTGACCCAAGCCCAGAACAAGCAACAACTGATCTTGGCCTGCACTGGAACCCCTCCCAAGAAGCTCCAGAACCAACACACCTAGTGGCCAGCTCCAGACCACACCAGATCACCACTGAAACAGCTCCAACAATGACATACCCAAAGGGAGGACTTGACTGGCACCAGAACCCTGCTAAAGCAACTCCTGCTCCATGAGGTCAGTCTCCATACAATAGTTTCTCCACTGTAGTTATGGCCAGCCCTTACAGTCAGTCAGCTTGAGAGTCAACCCCAGCCACTGGCATACCAACAGCAATCAAGGCCCAACTACTAGAGGAGGGCACACACAACACACAGGGGACATCTCTGGAGCACCTAGATCAGATGACAAGGGAGACTGCACCACTGGGCCTCAAAGGACACCTAATAGATAAGACAATTCTATCAAGGCTGGAATCCATAGCAGAACTAACTAACATAGAAACAAATGCAGGGAGCCAGCCAAAATGAGAAAACATATTTAAAAAAAAAACAGGACAAAACTCCAGAAAAAAGAACTAAATGAAATGGAGACAAGCAATCTACTAGATACAGAGTTTGTAACACTTGTTATAAGGGTGCTCAATGAACTTAGGAAGAATAGATGAACTCAGTGAGAATTTCAACAATGAGATGGAAAACACAAAAAAACCCCCAAAAAAACAGTCATAATTGAAGAAGACAATACCTGAAATGAAGAATACACTAGAGGAAATCAACAGCAGATTACACAAAGGAGAGAATCGAATCAACAAGCTGGAAGACAAGGAAGCAGACAAAACAAAAATCAAAATAGCAAAAAGAAATTAAAAATGAGGATAGTTTAAGGGACCTCTGGGGGAATATCAAGTGTACCAACATTTACATCATAGTGGTACCAGAAGGAGAAGACAGAGAGTAAGGAATTGAAAACCTATTTGAAGACATCATGATGGAAAATTTCCCTAACCTGATGAAGGAAATAGACATACAAGTCCAGTAACTACAGAGTCCCAAACAAGATGAACCCAATAAGGCTCACACAAACACACATCATAATTAAAATGTCAAAACATAAAGACAAAGAGATGATCTTAAAAGTAGCAAGAGAAAAGCAGTTATATACAAGGGAGCTCTCATTAGACTATCAGCTGATTTCTCAACAGAAACTTTGCAGACCAGAAGGGAATGGCATAAAATATTCAAAGTGAATAAAGACAAAGGCCTACAACCAAGGTTACGCTATCCAGCAAGGCTAGCATTCAGAATCGAAAAAAAGATAAAGTGTCCCAGACAAGAAAAAACTAAAAGAGTTAATCACCACTAAACCAGCACTACAAGAAATGTTAAAGGGATTTCTATAAGTAGAAAATATAAAAAATATGAATAAGAAAATATACGAAAGAAAAAAATTCTCACTGATGAATGCAAACACAGGAAAAGCCATAGATTAACAAACTACAAAGCTAGTACAAAGACAAAAATAGGAAGATCATGTGCAATTACAATAAATTAAGTGATATACACAAACACACACAAAAGTTAAAAAAAATGACAAAAACATAAACATGGAAAGGGTGAGTAAAAATTGTACTAATTTTATAATGTGTCCAAACTTAAGAAACTGTCAACTTAAAATAGCCTGCTATAATCATAGCTTGGTATAGTAAGCACATAGTAACCACAAACCAAAAATCTGTAAGAGATTTACAAGAAATAAGAGAAAAGAAACCAAATAAAACACTATAAAAAGTCATCAACATACAAGAGAAAAGAGCAAAGCAATAGGGAAGGAACAGAGAACTACAAAAACAATCAGAAAACAATTAATAAAACGGCAATAACTATATACCTACCAATACTTACTTTAAATGTAAATGGACTAAATGCTCCAATTAAAAGATATAGGGTGACTGAATGAATAAAAAAACAACCAACTTTTAAATATGCTGCCTAGAGGAGACACACCTCAGTTTGAAAAACACATATAGACTGAAAGTAAAAAGATGTTAAAAGATATTTCATGCAAATGGAAATGAAAAAAGAGCCGGGGTAGCAATCCTTAGATAAAATAGACTTTAAAACAGACAAATAGACAAAGAAGAGCATTTCATAATGATAAATGGGTGAATCCAAGAAGCGGATATAACATTTGTAAAAATCTACACACCTAAGGTAGAAGTAACTAAATATATAAAGCAAATAGTGACAGACAAAAAGGGAGAGATCAAGAGTAACAAAATAATAGTAGGGGACTTTAATGCCCCATTGACATCAATGGATAAATCATCCAGACAGAAAATCAACAAGGAAAAAGTGGCCTTAAATGGTATGCTAGACCAGATGGACTTAGTTGACAATTTTTAGTATAGTTTACCCCAAAGCAGCAGAATGTACATTTTTTTTCATGTGCTCATGAAACTTTTTCCAGGATAGACCACATGTTAGGTCACAAAACAAGTCTCAATAAATTTAAGAAGATTGAAATCATATCAAGCATCTCCTCCAATCACAATGGTATGAAACTAGAAATCAATTATAAGAAGAAAACTAAAAAACACCGAAGATGTGGTACATACACACAATGGGATATTACTCTACCATAAAAAAAAGATATCTTGCCATTTGCAGCAACATGGATAGACCTAGACGATATTATGCTAAGTGAAATAAGTCAGACAAAGAAAGACGAATACCACATGACTTCACTTATATGTGGAATCTAAGAATCAAAATAAATAAAAGAACAAAACAGAAACAAACTCATATTGGGTAGTCAGAAAAGTCATGACTTATTTTTTCTGTTTTTCATTGCAAAAATGCGTCATGACTTTTCCAATAACCCAATAGATACACAAAACAAATTGATAGTTGCCAGGTGGGAGGAGGGTTGTGGGCAAGGTGAAAATGTGAAGGGATTAAGAAGTACAAATTGCCAGTTATAAAAACTAATGCAGATGTAAATTACAGCATGAGGAATATAGTCAATAATGTAATAACTATGGTGTCATATGGGTACTAGATTTATTGGGGTGATCACTTTGTAAGTTATATTAATGTCTGGTGTATGTTGTACACCTAAAACTAATGTAGCATTGCAAATTAAAAAAAATAATTGTGAACTGAAGAATACAATGATTGATCTAAAAAGTCCAACACAGAACTTCAACATCAGGTTTGATCAAGCAGAATATAGAAACAACAAGCTCAAGATTAGTCATTAATAATTACCCAGTCAGAGGAATAACAAAAACAACAAAAATAATGAAAAGGATGAAGAAAGCCTAATGGGACTTATGAGACAAAATATAGTGAACCAATATGTGCATTATGGGGATCCCAGAAGGAGAAAAGAGAAAGAGAAAGGATGAAAGCAACTTATTTTAAGACATAATGGCTGAAAATACACCAAATCTGGGAAGGGAAATGGACATCTAGATTCATGAAATATAAAGGAACTCAAATAGTTTGAATGTAAAGAGGTCGACACTGAGACACATTATAATTAAACTGTCAAGAATCAAAGATGAATAAATAATTTTGAAACCAGTAAGAGAAAAGTGACTCAGCACATACATAGCAAACCTTATAAGACTGTAAGTGCATTTCTGAGAAGAAACTTGTAGGTTAGCAGAGAATGGGATGATGTAGTCAAAGTATTGAAAAATAATTAAAGCCAGTCAAGAACTCTATATCGGCAAATGTGTCTTTTAAAAATGGAGATATAAAGAACTTCCTAGACAAAAGCTGATAGAGCTCACCACCACCAAACCTACCATATAGGACATACTAAAAAGAGTTCTTTAAGTTGAAACAAAATTACCCCAAAGAGCAACACAGAAACATATGAAAGTGTAAGTCTCACTGGCAAAGGTAAATGAATAGGAAAAATAAGAATAAAGTACAACTATAATGGTGGTATGTAAAACACTTTTAAACCTAGTATAAATGTTAAAAAACAAAAATACAAAGAATAACTAAATCCATAAAATTTGTTAATGGATACATAATATAAAAAGATAAATTGTGACATTAATAACAAAGTGGCAGGGAAAATAAAAGTGTAGCATTTTTATATGAGATGGAAGGGTTTCTTTTAGCTTAAAATAGACTGGTACAACTATAAGAAGTATTATGCAAGCCTCATAGTAACCACAAGGAAAAAAAACTATAACAGATGCAAAAATATAAAGGAAAATTCTCAAAGTATATCACTTCAAAAAAAAATCATCAAATCACAGTGGAAGACCACAAATGAATGAGGAAAAGAACAACAAAATAGACCAAAAACAGTGAATGAAATGGCAATAGTAATTCCTTACCTATCAATAATTGCTTTAAATATAAATGGATCAAACTCACCAATCAAAAGTAGAGTTGCCCAATGGATAAACAGACCAACTATAATTGTCTACGAGTTGTCTACTACAGACTCCCTTTTAGATTTAAGAACATACCAAGACTGAAAGTGAAAGGAGTGAAAGAGATAATTCATATAAATGGTACCCAAATGAGAGCACAGGTAGAAATACTTATAAAAGACAAAATAGACTTGAAGTAAAAAACTGCCACAGGAGACAAAGAAGGTAATTGCATAATAACAAAAGGGTGAATTCAATGGGAATATATAACAATGATAAATATATATATACACACATCAAAGCACAGAATTATACAAAGTAATCATTAACAGACTGAAGGAGGAAATAGACAACAATACAATAACAGTAGGAGACTTCAACACCTCATTTTCTATAATGGATAGATCATCCAGACTGATAATAAGAATAGCTGACTTAAAGAACACTGTTTACCACATGAACCTAAGAGACATATCCAGTACATTCTACCTAACAGCAGCAGAATACATGTTATTTTCAATAACACATGGAACATTTTCCAGGATAGATCACATGCTAGGTATTTAAAAAGTATTAAATAACTTAAGAAATTGAACTAATTCTGAGATTCCTTTCTAATTGCAATGGAATGAAACTAGAAATCAATAACAAAAGGAATATGTGAAAATGTACAGAAACATGTAAATTAAACAATACAATGTTGAACAACCATTGGGTCAAAGAAGAAACCAAAATAAAAATCAGAAAATATTATGAGGCAAGTGTAAACTAAAACAAAACATATAAAAAGTTATGGGATTCAGCAAAACAAAGAAAAAAAACCCCAAAACGTATGGGATACTAAGAGGGAAGTAAAAAGAAAACAACAGAAATCCTAGAACTAAATACAATGACTGAATTGAAAATGAAATACAGAATTTCAACAACGGACTTGACCAAAGAGAAGAATTAATGAATGCAAAGCCATGTCATTTGAAATTATCCAGAGGTGAAAAAAAAGAAAAGAAGAAGGAAATAGAAAAAGAAAAAGAGAAGAAAGCATATGAGACTCAAGGGACCCCATATAGCAAACATTATATCTGGGATTGTGGGACCCTCAGGAGAAGAAAGAGAGAAAGGGACAGAAAGTTTATTTAAAGAAATAATGCCTGAAAACTCTGAAACATGGGGAGAGAAATACACTCAGATTCCCGAGGCCCAAGATTCCCTACATAGGTTGAACATGGAAGGAGCTACATATTATATACATTATCAAAAGTTAAATACAAAAATTTCTGAAAGCTCAAAACGAAAAGTGACTTGTTACATATAAGGGAGCCCCATAAGACTATAAGTGCATTTTGCAGCAGAAACTTTGCAGGCCAAGAGAGAATAGAAAGATATATTCAAAATACTGAAGGAAAAATGTCTACCAACAATATTATACCCAGTAAAGCTGTCCTTCAAATATGAAGGAAAGATAAACTTTCCCAAACAAAAGATGAGGGAGTTAGTCAGCATTAGACATGCCTTACAAGAAATATTAAAGGGAGTTCTTCAAGCTGAAAAGAAAGGACACCAGTTAACAATGTCCTAATTGTTGAAGGGACATATAAAGTCAAAGTCAGATTCTCTAATATTGTAATGGTAGTGTATAAGCCACTTTCAACTATAGTTTAAAAGTTTAAAAAAACAAACATATATAAGATAGCAAGAGAAAAAGAAAGGAATAAAGGAACTACAAAAAGGCAGAAAACAATTAACAAAATGACAATAGTAAGTCTTTACCTATCAATTTTACTTTAAATGTAAATGGATTGAATTCTCCAATCAAAAGACATAGAGTGGTCTCCCTAATAAGTCCAGTGCCCATCTGGCACACTATATAATCTTTACAACATTATTGATTATATTCCCCAAACTGTATTTCATATCCCCGTGGCTACATTGTGACTACTAATTTGTACTTTCTAATCCTTTACCTTCTCCCCCATCTCCTCCCCTCTCCCATCTAGCAACCATTAGTTCCCCCCCCCCATATTTCTAAGTCTATTTTCATTTTGTTTGTTTGTTTATTCTGTTCTTTAGATTCCACATATAAGTGAGATCATATGGTACTGCACTTATTAGGGAGACCACTTCATAGAATGTGTAGATGCCTGACCACTGTGCTATACACCTGAAGCTGAAGTTGAATAATATGGAATGTCAACTATAATTTTACACACACACACACACACACACACACACACAGTGCCAAAAAATGTATACACATTTTAAGAAAGGAAAAATTATTAATATTGTAATACTCTATACCAATAACAAAAGATGAATACAAGTCATGTTTGACTTCTGCAATTACAAGAGGTGCTCAAAGTGGTTACCATCAGTGTTCAGACACTTCTGATTATGGCGAACTACTGCTTGAGCAACATTGACCAAAGTGTCCACTTGTATATAATTTTTGGCATCCCAGGATGTATGTATGTATGTGTATGTGTGTGTGTATAGTGTATAATATATTAATATATATATATATATATATATATATATATATATATATATATATATATATATCCCCCATGGGATGTAGAGTACAGCATAGGGAATATAGTCACTGGAATTGTAACAGATATATATGATGTCAGAGGGGTAGTAGATTGAGGGGTTATCACTTTGTGAGGGGTGTAAATGTCTAACTATTACATTGTTTTGTACACCTGAAACTAATAATAAAAATTTAAAAAAACATAGAGTGGCTGAATGGATTAAAATGTTTTTTTAAAAGATGCCATCATTATATGATGCCTATGAGACACTCACTTTAGCTTTAAGGACATACATATGCTATAAGTGAATGGATGGAAAAGATATTCCAAGGAAATGGCATCCAAAAAGAATAGGGGTGGCTACACATGTATCAGATAAAATAGACTAAGTTACAAATGTTCACGAGAGACGAATAAGATTATTATATACTGACAAAGAGGTCAATTAATAAAGAAGATGTAAGAGTTGTAAATATTTATGCACCTAATATCATCGCACCTAAATATATAAAGCAAATGCTAACAGAACTGAAAGGAGAAATAAAGAGCACTACAATAACCATAGGCGACATTAATACCCCATTCTTAACAATGAATATATCATCCAGGCAGAAAGTCTATTAAAAATATTTAGACAATACTATAAGCAAATCGACCTAACATACATATACAGAGCATTCTATCCAACAGCAGCAGAACACACATTCTTCTCAAGTATACATTGAACATTCTCCAGGACAGATCATATGTTAGGCCACAAAACAAGTCTTAAATTCAAAATGACTGAAATCACACCAATAATCTTTTTCTACTACCATGGTTTGAAACTAGAAATAATAACAGGAGGATAACTGGAAATATGTGGGAATTAACACACTCCTGAACAATGAATGCATAAAAGAAGAAATCAAAATATATCTTGACACCATTGAAAATGGAAACACCACATACCAAAACTTATGGGAGGCAGCTAAAGTATTTCTAAGAGAAATGTTTATAGCTACAAATGCCTATTTTAAGGGGGAAAAAAAGATCTCAAATAAACAACCTAACATTATACCTCACAGAACTAGAAGAAAGATGAACTAAGCCCAAAATTACATGAAAGATGTAAATAATAAAGAATAGAGCAGAAATATATGAAATAAAGAAGAGCAAAATAGAAAATATCAGCAAAACTAAGAATTGGTTTTTTAAAAGATGAACACTATTAACAAACCTTTAGCTAGCTAGACTAACCAAGAAAGAGAGAGAGGACTCAAATAAATAAAATTATAAATGAAAGAGGAGATATTACAACTGATACTATGGAAATACAAAGGATCATAAGAGACTTCTATGAATAATTATATGCGAACAAATTGGATAACCTAGAAGAGATGTGTACTTCCTACCAACGTACAACTTACTAAGACTGAATCATGAAGAAATAGAAAATCTGAACAGACCAATAATGAATAAGGAGATTAAATCAGTAATGAAACACCTCTCAACAAATAAAAGCCCAGTACCAGATGTTTTCACTGGTGAATTCAATCAAATATTTAAAAAAGAATTAATGCCAATCCTTCTCAAAAAATTGAAGAGAGGGAACACTACCAAACTCATTTTATGAGGCCAGTATCACCCTCATTCCAAAGCCAGAGAATGACACTACAAGAAAAAAAATTATAGGCCAATATCCCTGATGAATATACATGCAAACATTCTCAGCAAAATACTAGTAAACTGAATTCAACAGCACATTAAAAGGATCATACATCATGAACAATGGATTTATCTCTAAGAGCAAGACAAGGTTGTCCACTGTCACTACTCCTATTCCATATAGTACTGGAAGTCCTAGAGAGATGAATTAGGCAAGAAAAAGAAATAAAAGCATCCAAATTGGAAAGAAATAAGTAAAACTCTCTGTGTTTGCACACAATGAACTTATGTTTAGAAAACCTAAAGATTCAACAACAACAAAAAAACTGTTGAAATGAATTCAGTGAAGTTTCAGCATACACAATCAACACAGAAAAATCAGTTGTGTTTCTATACACTAACAACAAACTATTTGAAAGAAAACAATCCCAATTACGATAGCATCAATAACAAAATTCTTAGGAATAAATTTAAGGAGGTGAAAAATCTGTACTTGAAAACTGTAAGACATTGATAAAAGAAGTTGAAGAAACAAATAAATGGAACTATATCCTGTGTTCTTTGATAGAATAATAAAATGTCCATAATACTCAAATGTTAAAATGTCCATAATACCCAAAATGATCTATAGATTCCATGCAATCCCTATTAAAATTCAAATGGAATTTTTATCAGAAATAGAAAAAAAATCCTAAAATTTGTATGTAACCACAGACAGCTCCTAATAGCCAAAGCAACCTTGAAAAAGAAGACCAAAACTGGAGGCATCATACTTTCTGATTTCAAACTTTATTCCAAAGCTATGTAATCAAAACACTATGGTAAAACAAAAAGACACAGCAATGGAATAGAATCTAGAGCCCAGAAGTAAACCTACACATACAGTGAATATTTGACAAGAAAGCCAAGACTATTCAATGGGGAAAAGATAGTCTCTTCAACAAACTGTAGTGCAAAAACTGGATATTCACACACAAAAGAATGAAATTGGACTCCTATCTTACTCCACTCAAAAAAATTGACTTGAAATGAATTAAAGACTTAAATGTTATATCTGAAACCATAAAACTCTGAGAAGAAAACATAGTTTGGAAAAAGCTCCTTGACAGTGGTCGTTTTTTTATATATGACACCAAAATGACAAGGAACAAAGGCAAAGATGAACAAGTAGGACTACATCAAACTAAAAAGTTTCTGCACAGCAAAAGAAACAATCAACCAAATGAAAAGGCACCCTACAGAATGGGAGGAATGTAATAAGGAAATTATACAACTGAATAGTAAAAATAATAATAATAATCCAATTAAAAGATGGCAAAGGACCTGAATAGACAGTTTTCCACAGAAGAGATACCAATGGTCAACAGGTCCATGAAAAGATAATCAGCATCACTAATCATCAGGAAAATGCAAGTCAAAACCACAATGAGATATCACTTCACACCTATTAGAATGGCTATTATGAAAAAAACAAGAGAGAACACATGTTGACAAGAATGTGAAGAAAATGGAACTAAATATTACGCACTCTTAGTGGGAATATAAATTGGAACAGCTACTATGGAAAAAAATATGGAGGTTTTTAAAAAAATTAAAAATACTATCAAATGATCCAGCAATCCCACTTCTGGGTATATACTGAAAGGAAATGAAATCACTGTCTCAAAGAGATATCTGCACTCCCATGTTCATTGCAGCATTATTCACAATAGCCAAGACAAAGGAACTGCCTAAGTATACATTGACAGATGAATGGATAAAGAAAATGTGGTGAATCTACATGTAATGGAATATTATTCAGCCACGAGAAAGAAGGAAATCTGCCATTTGAGATAACATGGATGGACCTTGATGGCACTATACCAATTGAAATAAATCAGACAGAGAAGGAAAAATACTGTATGTTTTCACTTACATGTGGAATCTAAAAAGATTGATCTCCTAGAAACAGAGAGTAGATTGATGATTGCCAGGTACGTGGGGGAAATGGGGAAATGTAGGTCAAAGGGTACAAAATTTCAGTTATAAGATGAGTTAGTCCTAGGGATCTAATGTACAGCTTGGTGACTGTGGTTAACAATAGTGTATTGCAAATTGAAATTTGTTAAGAGAGTAGACCTTAAATGTTCTTACCACACACACAAAAAGGTAACTATGTGAGGTCTGTGTGTTAACTAACCTTATTATGGGAATCATTTCACTATATATATATACCAAATCGTCACACTGTATACTTTAAACATATACAATGTTTTTTTGTAAATTATATCTCAATAAAAGTAGAAACATTTTTGAAAGATTTAAAATAAGGGTAATATCTTACAACTTTGTAACAAAATTTTACATGTTTAAATTTATATGAACCTGTGGATGGTGTTTAGGTTCCCTGCAACACTATTTCACTTTTCTCCATGAATCTAAAGTGTCACCCTAATATAAATGTATATATATATATATATATATATATATATATATATATATAGGCTCTCTATTTGTGTTCCATTTATCTTTACCTGTGTCCAGTTCTACTCTGTTTTATAAATTATATGTTGATAATTTTTTTTAATTATTGGGGGGCAAATACTTTCCAGCTTCCAAATTATTTTTCTTCCAAAATTCTCTGGAATATTCACAGGCTTGTGTGTATACAGAAATCTATGAAAATTTCTTGGACTGCTAAGGACTTCTAAACCAAGAACCTCTAAAAGGCAAATGGAGGAAAACTTACAAATACTCTGCTCACAAAAAGAAATTCCAACTGGCTAAAAACATCTGAAAATAAGTTTAAACTCATTAATAATATCAAGAGAACAATGAAATACCATGTTCACCAATTCCAATAGTAAAATACTTTAAAATTATGCTGCTAGGGTCATAGACACAAAAACTGTATCTATCAGGATTATCACATTTCTAACACAAACTATCCAGCCTACAGCCCCATCACCCCAAAAGAAGTCCTTGCTTGAGTAAATGATCACTGGGTCATGAATAGACACCTGAAGGTGAGTTCATGGAGTTGGTGAAAAGGATCAGGAGTTTCACTGTGAAGGGGGTAGGTGGTCTTCTAGAAAATATTTGAAGAATGGATAGGCCTTTGACAGAGATTAGAGAGGGCTGGGGAATGACTGGTGGGAAAGGTTGAGTGAGTGAGAAAGTGGATCCCTCCAGGTGCAAGAAACCGTGTGAATAAGATGTGCTGCAGATAATGACTGTGAAAAGCCCATTTTTATCTGTCATAGGTTATGTAATGTGTATGTGCTGCCCTAAAAAGCATTAGGTAAAAATGTTTTAAAGATAAGTTCTAAGGTATCTTTAAGGTACAGATGTCCTCTATGTTATACAAATTCTTCCTGAGACTAGACAAAGGACAAATGGTACCCAAACTTATTTAATGAGGATCCTAGATCCTTGAAACTATAATGAGAAAACTAGAGCATAAAACAATAAAATTACAAATATATGGTGATGGAAAGAGAACTGACTCTGAGTGGTGAACACACAATGTGATATGCAGGTGATGTATTACAGAATTGTACACTTGAAATCTATGTAACTTTGCTAACAACTGTCACCCCAATAAACTTTAATTAAAAATAAAATAAAATAAATTATAGGCCAATCTCACACATGAACAAGAATGAAAAAAAATTCGCAAGTTAAACCTAGCAGTATATTAAAAACAATAACAAAAATACTGTGATATAATGTCAAGAGGATAGGCATATTCACAATTATAATCAGGTATTTCAGCACCTCTCTCTCAATAACAAGTAGAGACAAAATGAGTAAAGATATACAATAGAAGACCTAAACATTATGCACCGCTATACCTTTTATAGAACAATTCACACCACAGAAGGATACACATTCTCTTCAAGTGCAATTGGAATATTTACCAAGATACAGCAACCTTGGTGTTATGTGCACTGAGCTCTAACCAACTGAGTTATCCCGCCGTCCCTCAGCTTCTATTTTAAGTAGGAGGTGTGATCGAAAAATACGGTGAATGTTTAAATTTTTAAAAAACTTATTACAGTGAAAGACATATTGCCATTAATCCCCTTCAAAATACTCCCCCTTGCTTCAAACACATTTATCCCATCGTTCTTGCCACTTTCTGAAGCAGTTCTGGAAGTCCACTTTTGTGAGTGTCTTTAGTTGTGCTGTTGAGGCTGCCTTGGTGTCCTGAATTGATTGAAAACATTTACTTTTCATGGTCATTTTGACTTTGGGGAGGAGCGAGAAGTTGCACGGTGCCAGATCCAGTGAATAAGGTGGATGAGGCCACATCATAATGCTTTTGTTTGACAGAAATTGCTGTACCAGAAGTGATGTGTGATAGAGCCTTTCCTGTTTTGATTAAAAACTAAGGTGAATGCTGCTGCCGAGTGCCATCCAACAGAAAAGCAGGAATCTTCAAGATGGGAAACGGCGTGTCAAACCTTAGTAACAGTGTGTGACAAGTTTCAGCTTGTTGGGTGCAGACAAGTTGGGTGTGAGCTACGGTTGAGAGAAGGTGTGTTTTAAAGGGTGCGGTAAATTATCTTCCATCATGATAAAGCTCCGTGTCACACATCACTTCTGGTATATGGCAGTTTCTGTCAAATAAAAACATTACAGTGTGTGCTCATTCACTTCATTCACTGAATTTGGTACTGTGTGACTTCTGGCTCTTCCTCAAAGTCAAAATGATTCAGGACATTGAGGCAGGCACGACAGTGCAACTAAAGACACTCACAAAAGGAAACTTCCAGGACTGCTTCAGAAAGTGGCAAGAATGATGGGAAAAGCATGTTTGAAGTGAAGGTGAGTATTTTGTGGGGGAGTCATGGCAATGTGTCTTTACAGTAACAATTTTTTAAAGATTTTATTGGGGAATATGGGGAGAGGAACAGTGTTGGGGAATCTGGGGAAGGAGAACAGACAAGTTGCTGTTGTTTTGTTCTTCAGTCTAGTTGTGGAGGACGTTGCTTCACTGGCCCATGTTGGTATTGTGATCATTGTGCTCTTCCTGAATGAGGCAGATGGGTCGCCGGCCTCTGGACAGCCGCTCACGGCGGTTCTTGGCAGCTCACACCAGCTGTCAGCTACTCACGCTGGCTGCTGGCAACATACGGCAGCTTATGGCAGCCCACTGCAGCAGGGGCTGGTGCCCACCCCATCACCAGCGACTCACGGCATCCCAGCTCCAGGTTGAGCTGTTGTTCACCATCTTAGCTGTAGAGGGCAGTGTCACTGGCCCTCATATGTGGGATCTGAACTGGGGCCCTGCTGCACA
>NW_017732764.1:147010-161115 GCF_001890085.2 Hipposideros armiger | reverse complement strand
TTGGGTGTCCACGAAGGTCACTTGGCCGCTTCCTCTCTCTGGTCTCCCCTGAAGCCGACTCCCTCCATGTGTCCACCTCCCCCACCCCCACCTAGGAACACAGACTCAAGCAGCCCTGCGCGGGGAGCCTGCGGGGGGAGGGGTTTGGGGAGCTTAGGGGCGTTCAGAAGGCAGGAGGGAGCCGGAGGGTCCCAGGCACTTCCTTCCTGCGCCCGGATCTAGTCTCAGCCACCCCCTCCCGCGGATGCCATTTCCAGGCCTCGCACCCACCTGGTCCGCCAGCGAGCGAGCGATCGCCGCTTCTCTCCACGTGTGCCTCCCGCAGGATGACTTGCTGCCTCTTGAGCTCCGGGACAACAGACAGACTCTGCTAAGGCGCTCGCGACTGGCTGCGGGCTTGTTTCCTCTACCAACAAATGCTGTAGCTCTGGCCGCCTGAGAGACTAGTTTTCAGGCTAGTGCGGCATGGCGAGACACCCACCCTAGCATCCTAGCACCCCTCCCGCGGCCGTCTGTGGATCATCAGGTGTAAGCCCTTCCAGTCTCGTTTGCGTGCGACCTACCTGGAGGCCCGCCCAAGCGTTGAGCGTGGTCACATGACCTGCCGTGGGCCCACGTGACCGCGCAGCCAGCTTGTGTGACTGAGCCCTGCAGCGTCCAGGGCAGAAACTTCGGCTCGGGCTGCTGAGCTGCTTGCTCGCAGAACCTGCAGCTCCTGAGCGTGGTGAAGACACGGAGCTGAAGGGAGGTGGGATTGGGAGCCCAGGCTTCTGGCCCGAGGCCTGGCCTTTGCCCCCTAGGAGCCCAGCACTGGTGGGGACTGTTCGTTGAGGAGTTTGGAGACGAACTGCCTTCAATATTCTGTCTAAAACTCGGGGTGACGTTAAAACACACACATGACCTGTCCTGAAAAATCTTGATATGCAAAAGAAACGCTGAAACTCCCAAATGTCCACCCCTGGTATGATCCCTGTTAATGCTTGTGGTTTGTGAAGGGAGGCAAAACTGCTACTTTGCCGGATGAAGGAAAGTAAAGGAGAGTTGAAATTTGCCTAGACCTTTTGGAGAGGCAAGGTGAAGTTTTGGGCTCTGTTACCACTGGTGATGAAACATGGGCGTATCAATATGACCTTGAAAGACAGTGTCAAAATGCACAATGGAAGTCAGCCAATTCTCCACAACCAAAAAATTCTGTCAGTTCAAATCGAGTCAAAATGATGTTGCTAATTTTTTTTATATCAGAAGGATTATGCATTATGAATTTGTACCAACTGGACAAACAATTAAACAAGTTTACTATTTGGAAGTGCTGAAAAGGTCGCGTGAAAAAGTTAGACGAAAATGAATTTTCACCAACAATTAATGGCTCTTGCATCACAATGCACCAGCTCACATGGCACTGTCTGTGAGGGAGATTTTAGCCTGTAAACAAATAACTGTGTTGGAACACCCTCCCTACTCACCTGAGGCGGCCCACAATGACTTCTTTATTTACCTGAAGATAAAGGAAATATTGAAAGGAAGACATTTTGATGGCATTCAGGACATCAAGGGTAATACAACAACAGCTCTGATGGCCAATCCAGAGAAACAGTTCCAAAATTGCTTTAAAGGATGAACTAGGCACTGGTGTCAGTGCATAGCTTCCCAAGGGGAGTATTTCGAAGGTGACCATAGTGATATTCAGCAATGAGATATGTAGCACGTTTTCTAGGATGAGTTTGCAAACTCAGTTGTCAGACCTTGTATGGTGATGGAAGGAGAACAGACTCTGGGTGGTGAACACATAATGCAATATGTAGATGATGTATTATAGAATTAGACACTTGAAATCTGTGTAGTTTTATTGACCATTGTCACCCCCAATAAACTTTAATAAATAAACAAATAAATGGGGCCGGCCGAGTGGCGCGATGGTTAAGAACTCGCTTGGGATGCCAGAGGGCCCTGGTTCGGATCCCACATATGAGGGCCAGTGACACTGCCCTCTACAGCTAAGATGCTGAACAACAGCTCAACCTGGAGCTGGGCTGCCGTGAGTCGCTGGCGACTGCGTAGGCTGCAGCCCCTGTGGCAGTGGGTTGCCATGGGCTACCATATGTAGCCAGCAGCCAGCGTGAGCGGCCAGCAGCCGCAGTGAGCGGCCGTCCAGAAGCCGGCGACTGATCTGCCTCGCCAGGGAAGAGTGCAATGATGGTGCCAACTTGGGCCAGTGAAGCAGCGTCCTCCACAACTAGAATTAAAGAACAAAACGACAGCAACTTGTCTGTTCCCCTTCCCCCAATTCCCCATCACTGTTCCCATCCCCCCAATTACACAATAAAAATCTTTAAAAAAACACACAAATAAATGATTAGCTATATATAAATATCCTTTTGGCTCTGTTTCTCAGGAGAACGCTAACACACGTATTAAGTGTCAAGTATCTTTTCCATCCTAGAATAAGTTGTACTTTCAACCAAAAAGACATCCAAGCAAAATTTGGTTACTGACACTTCAATGAAAATATAATACCTGCATATTGTAATAAAAATACAATGACAATAGCATCAAAATGTATGAACTACACAGAGGTAATCTATGTAGCACATCTATGTCCACAGAAGTACAAGGGCTGTACTCTGAACACCTGAAAACATTGCAGAGAGAAAGTAAAGAAGGTCTAAATAAACAGAGGGACATTTCGCTTTCATGTGTCAGAAGACTCAGTACTGTTAAGATGATGCTTTTTCTCCCCATATTGATCTATAGACTCAATGCAATCCCAGTAAAAATCCAAGCATACATTTTAAAAAAAGAATTTGATAGACTTATTCTAAGTGTCATGTGGAAATGCAAGGAGCCTAGACTATGAGAGACAACTTGGAAAAAGAAAAATAAAGTTGCAAAATAAGCACTACCTACTCACTATAAATCTATAGTAATCAAGATAGTGTAATATTGGGATGAAGGTAGAAATGTATATCAAAGAAACAAAGAGTCCAGAAACAGACCTATACATATATGGAGAAAATGACTTTTGACAAAGCTACAAAGGCAAAATCAGGGGAGAAAGGATAGTTTTTTCAACCAGTGGTGCTGGGGCAAGGGAACAAACATATCGATAAGCACAAAATAAGAAAAGATGTATCTATTGTACCATGTATAAAAGTCAACTCAAAATCAATCACAGACCTAAACATAAAAGCTAAGACTATAAACTTCTAAAAAAAATAAACCACAGGAGAAAATTCTTATGACCTCAGGTTAGATGAAGATTGCTTAGATATGATACTAAAAGCAAAATCAAAACCATCAATAAAGACATTAATAAACTAAATTCCTCAATATTGAAAACTTCGGTCTTTCAAAGACTGTTGAGAGAAAGAAAACACAAGTCAATGACTGAGAGAAAATATCAGCAAATCATATATCTGATCAAGGACTTGTATCCAGAATAAAAATCTCCAGGAGGTCAGTAAGAAGAAAACAGACACTCCAATAAATAAGTGGGTGAAGATTTAAGCAGATAGTTCACCAAAGTAGATATACAAATGTCAAATAAGCACATGAAAAGATGCTCAACATCATTAGTCATTAGGGACACATAATACCACTACAGCCCTCTAAGAATGGACAAAATTGAAAAGATTGACCAAACCAAGTCTTGGAAAAGATGGGGAAGATGAAACTGTCAGACACTGCTGGTGGCAAACAAAAATGGTGTGGCCATATCTGGAAAACAGCTCCTCAGTTTCTTACAACACTAGTCTTACAAATACCGTATGACCCAGCCATTGCATTCCTAAGTATTCACCTGAAAGAAAGCATATGTCTAAGCAAAAACGTATAAACACATGTTCACAGCAGCTATATTTTACAAGAGCCCCAAATTGGAAACAAAGCCTGTAGCCTCTGATGGAATACCATTCAACCTGCTAAACCTCTACAGCGCCCCTCAGATGAGATCAAAGTAGCATCTCTACTTTGAAGCTGGTTTGTGACCCTCACAGGAGTGATTCCACTACATGCCTTTGTTCAGATCTATGAACTCACTTGAGCCAGGCATCAGATCCCACCAGGGTTTTGACGTGCGGGGGTCTCCTGAGGATGGCTACCCTTGAACCTGAAGTAGAAACCTCAGCTGCCATCAGGACACCAATGCTCAGAACCTGCCCCCTTCAGACATCTGATACGAGCTCGGCCACCAGCATGAGGAGCTGCATGGGGAGAGACACATCCAGGAATCGTTATGCTTTTCTGGTGTCACTGTGTGCCTGGCACCAGGCTAGGCACTGGGTTAGTGACAATGACACTAATACAAACGCCTAGTGATCCCAACAACCAGATGTTACAATGGGCTTCTCACCAGGGCCTTTTCTTCTTTCCTTGGCTGTCTCCTAACAAGAAAGTTGAAAAAGAAGAAGAGGCATGAATTCACACAGGCACCATGATCTCTGAGAACTACAGGACTGTGCCGTTTACTTATGATTCATCGGCGCATGTCCACAGTGATCCTGTGGCTTAAGCATTCTTATCCCCACTTGACAGAGGGGGAAGCTGGGGCTCATTTCCCATCTTACCTCCCACGCCCCTGCATTTAGAAGGAGAGTAGCTCCAGGACACCATACTCACTGGGGCCGGGCAAGAACAGAATTGGCTTTGCCTATGAAACAGCCAGGGCACCGATCACCAAAGTGGGAAAGAGGCAGCTTGGATATGGATTCCTTTGCCTCCCTATCCCTCAGGTAGCTCAGCACCCACCTCTCGGACCCACACCTTCAGCTGAGTCCCAAAAACCTGCAAGCGGGACCCAGATTTTGTCAACAGGCCAGGTCTGTCTCAATTAAAATGTTTTCATGGTCGTTGCCATAATGACATCAGAATTATATGGCAATCACGATGCTCAGGCCAGTACTCAAAACTAGAAAGGCCTTCACTTGCAGAGGCCGGAAAAACGACATATTCTCAGCCACCCAATACCAGGAGTTCTGTCATCCTTAGGCAGAGCTCTGCTATTCAAATAACATAAAAATCCATGAATTACCAACACATGTTTGATATTCCCTGCATTGATCTATCCATCCATCAATCTCTTCATTAGCTAACAGACATTAGCCCCAACGACACCATCCCTTTGGCTGTGTTCCCCCACACTTCCACTGAAATTACACTTGCCAACTCAATACCATCCTTTTGTCACACTTGTAGATCAAGAATGTTGAAATGATTTTTCAAATGGAGACAAAGAGGTATTTTATCAAGAGGAAAGAATTTCCTTCCCCCAGGATTGAATTCAATTGCTTCGGTATAGACAGGATTATATTACAGTATGATCAATTACAGTATATTAAATACAGAGTCAGATAATAGTTAAGACTGTGCTTTATACAATGGGTTTTCAAATGGATCACACAGTTTTCTTTGACATAGCTCATACTTTTGCTTCATTGAAAAGGATTTTGCAAATACGTTTAGTGCATGTTAGAAATAGACTTTTATCATCACTTCGATAACCTCTATCTTATCTGTTTTTCATTTCAGTTCAAGGGATTACCAAGTATGGAATAAAATCACCTGAAATTATAATGTTGTTCTAAACTCTGCCATGGTTAAGTATGTTGTCTAAAAGCATTGTCTAGTGTACTGTATTTAGACCACATAATGGTGGTGATAGGGAACTCTTTTATATTTTTCCTGTTAAGTCTGTGGACCCAGAGAAAGAAGATACCTGCCATTAAGGGCTCCTTGTGGCTATCAGAGCTCAAATTTAAAAGCAGAGCCTAGCAGCCATTCTACATAGGGGCCTCTCATGCAAACTGCACTTCAGGGAGAAGCTTGCCCTGAACTGCCTGACTGCACTGTGTTCCTGCCATCTGAACAAGCCTTTATAAAGGAGTTCTTGGAATCATATTTCAACCAATAGGACTGAGACTTTCCACATCCAATTGGATTTGTGCAGTTATATCCTCATTAGCATCTCCACTGACCAATCAGAGTGGCTCCATTCTGACCAATCAGGACAGTGCTTTTTCAACCACTGAAACTGTGAGGATTTCATACCTCATTTGCATGAGGATAAACCAATCAGGGAACAGCAGTGTGTACTTCTGTCTATATAAGTCAATTCCCCTCTGTCTAGACTGAGCTCTTTCTCTTTCCACTGAAGCCTGGAGAGTGGAAATCACTGGAGAGTGATTCCCTGGTTGGAGCTGAAGCACTGAAGGTGTCTTCATGGAGAAAGAGGAGCAGCTCAGAGTGGAGCAGAGCAGGGCATTGCAGTGCAGTGCAGGGCAGGGCACCTCAGAGTTGGATAGCTCAGAGCAGAACAGCACAGAGCAGAGCAGCTCAGAGTGGTGCAGCTCAGAGAGGAACAGCTCAGAGTACAGCACCTCAGAGTGGAGCAGCCCAGCCCAGGGCAGCACAGAGCACTGCAGAGCACAGTAGCTCAGAGCAGAGCCTGGCTGGCTAGGGGGCTCATCTTCCCAGGGCCTCCTCACAGCGATGCTATTTCACAGCCTGTTGCTTCATAATTGATCTGTGACACTATTCAGCTGCTTCACATCCATGCTGTTCTCAGGGCCATGCTATATCACATATAATCTGTTGCCACTGAATAAAGTTTCTTGCACTGCTCTGCTCAGCTCTGATGCAGCCTAGTCGGCCAAGATGGCTCCACTCTGGTCCGGGGAGAAGTCTCTGCTGTCTCAGCTCCAGACATTAATACACAGTCTTAGTCTTAAGAGAAAAAGGGAAGCATACTCTCGTATAGCCAAGGAACTCCACCTCAGTGGTGGTCGTGATGATGTTTTAGTAGAGACAGATGTGGCCTGTTGACAAGATCTGTGTCCCCCTTGCAGGTGTATGGGACACAGCTGAGGGTGTGGGTCCCATCTGCGGGTGTTGACCCACCCTAAGGTATGAAGAGACAAAGGGATCCAGATCCAAGTTGCCTCTTTCCCACTTTGGGGTTCATGCCCTGCAGTCTTTTTTTTTTAAAGCAAACCCCACACTTAGGATTGAGATTTTTTTAAAAGATTTTTCTTGGGGGATGGGAACAGTACTGTGGAATTGGGGAAAGGGAAACAGACAAGTTGCTGTCTTTTTTGTTCTTCAGTCTAGTTGTGGCGGACGTTGCTTCACTGGCCCAAGTTGGCACCATCATTGCGCTCTTCCCGGGCGAGGCAGATCAGTCGCCGGCTTCTGGACGGCCGCTCACTGCGGCTGCTGGCCGCTCACGCTGGCTGCTGGCTACACACGGTAGCCCATGGCAACCCACTGCCACAGGGACTGCAGCCCACGCTGTCGCCGGCGACTCACAGCAGCCCAGCTCCAGGTTGAGCTGTTGTTCAGCATCTTAGCTGTAAAGGGCAGTGTCACTGGCCCTCATATGTGGGATCCGAACCGGGGTCCTCTGGCATCCCAAGCCAGTTCTTAACGAACGCAGCACTCGGCTGGCTCTGCCCTGCAGTCTTGTTGGTAAGCCATTGTGATCTCGCCCAACCCAAGTAATATGGTGTCCTGCTCCAGGGGTGTTCTGGAGCTATTCTTCTAAAGGCAGGGATGCAGGAGTTAAGATCGGCAAGGAGTCTCTCTGAGCCCCAGCTTCCCCCTTTGTTAAGTGGGGATAAGAATGCTTAAGCCACAGGTATATTTACTGAAAATGCATGTTAAAGACCAACTTCTTTGTCCAGCTAGACAATTCATTGTTTTTCTGACCCACCCTCCCTTCCAAAAAAACAAAAACAAAAGTCTTCTCTAAGATGAGTCTCAGGGTATTACAAAGCCTATAGCCTCTGATGGAATGACATTCCACCTGCTGTACCTCTACCTTGCCCCCCAGAATAAATCAAAGTAGTTTGTCTATTTTGAGGCTGGTTTGTGACCCTCACAGGAGCGATTCTATTACATGCTTTTGTTCATATCTATTATCACTTGAGCCAGTCTTCAGATCCCGCAAGGGTTGCGACATGTTGGGGTCTCCCGAGGAAGGCTGCCCTGAACCTGTAGTAGAAGCCTCAGCTGCCGTCAGGAACTGATGTTCAAAACGTTCTTCCTTCAGCCTCCAGCTTGAGGTGCTGCACTGGACAGATCCAGCAATCACTATGCTTTTCTGTTGTCACTATTTGCAAGGCACCACAGACTGGGAACTGGGTTAGTGACAAGGACATTGATGCAACTTCCTAGTGATCCCAACAACCAGATGTTACAATTGGCTGGTCATCAGGGCCTTCTCTTCTGCTTTCCTCAGCTGATCCCTAATAACAAAGTTGAAAAGGAAGAAGAGGCATGTATTCATGTAGGCATATGTGATCCCATGAGAACCTCAAGGCCATGGGTTTATGTATGTGTCATCAGCACATGTCCACAGTGATCCTGTGGCTTAAGCATTCTTATTCCCATTTGACAGAGGGTAAAGCTGGGGCTCAGAGAAAGTCCTTTCTTTTCTTTCCTGCCACGCCCATTCCTTCAGAAGGAGAGTAGATCCAACACCCTTAGAGCAGGACACCACACTCACTGGGGCTGGGCAGGACCACAATGGCTTTACCTATGGGGCCTTCAGTGCACCGAACTCCAAGCGGGGAAGCAGCAACTTGGATCGGGATCCCTTTGTCTCCCCTCGCCCCATGTCTGTTCACCCCCACCAATGGAACCCAAACCCCAAGCTGAGTCCCAAAAGCTTGTAGGTGGGACCTGTTCTCCTGCCAGTCTAATTGTCTATCTACTGAAAAATCTCAGGGTTGCTGGATTAATGTCCGGGTTCCATGACAACCACAATGTGCATGCTTACCTTGCACACTGGAACCACCTCCGCAAATCCCAGAGTCCCCTTGCCTTTTGCTAAAAGCAAAACACTTTCACTCTTCAGGTCACTGCATGAGAAAATATACTGATACAACACACTAGACTGGGACCCGGGTAATTGTGGGAACTCTGACCAGGTCTTTGAATGAATCATGTCCGTGTCATAAAAAAATTTGTTTGCTTTAAAGAGACAGAATGGGAGTATTTTCAGCACACACAGACCCAGGAGGGTAGCCTAGGTTTCTTGGAAATGGGCTATCCTGGGAGGGTGAACATGTAAAATCACACGAATGCTAAGCAGATAGCCATCTGTGGTAGAGAACTGAGAACTGTCTATAATCATGTGACTGAACAGTGTAAGTACATACAAAAAAGTGTCATTTGAGAACTCTCAGTTATTTCAGGGAGGCAGGCCTAGACTATTACATTCATTTACTAGGCAGAAACCTTACTGATTCAACCATACATTGGTTTATCCTGGGGAATTCTTATCCATCACCCTTGATATTTCTTCCACGTGGAGGGACATTCATGACCAAAACCCTTCCAGCCATTCTACACACCGACTGTTTCTCTTTTGCCAGAATAACTTCCCTCATTAGTGAGGTTGGAGGGAGAAACAGGGGTTGCATAGCCCAGACAGTCTCCTTTCAAAACTCTTAGTAGTAACCTGTGCTTAGGGAGCATATGTTCTGCTCTACACCACCAGGGATGGGCTTATGACGGATTTACAACCCTTCTCCCCCTTTCTGTGTCTTGCCAGCTCCCCTACTACTCCTTAAGGTCTTGCTCCAAAAGACTTGAGTCATTAGGGGCGCCAAAATACACCTCTTCTAAGAAATATGACAGAAGAGTAAGGAATGCGATTCGCCCATTCTATTCCTTGTAAATGTGATACTGGAGAAAGTGACTTAGGTTTGCAGGTAAGGTGCTTCTTCTTACTTAACCCAGAATAGGACAGACTTGTTCACCCAGCAGTACTGGAGTAAGACAATGACAAAGGCTAAGGACTGCAATGCCCATCTATCTGCTGTCTCGCGAAGAAGTACTGTCTACACGTGCCCAAGGAAAGTCTTCCTTGCAAGGCTATCCCTGAGTAACAGAAAGTGTTTTAGGACACCATCTTGGAGGGACACTTCTCAAAGTGAATAACTACCCCCTGTTCTGATTATATACTCACCAACCTACATTCTGAGGACATGGCTTTCCATGTGGCTCGTGGAGCCATGTGTAGTACCAGCCTCTCAATTCCTTAACATGTGTGACTGCAGTGGAGGCTTGTGATCAGGGGAGTTGGGATGAGTTTCCAAGTTCCAAGAGTAGTGTGAAAATCATGTATCATGAAAATTCCCTTGGTAATCCATTCAAGAAGAAATCAATGAAATGGTCAGAAGTTGATACCCACACATAGCCAAATGTATAACAAACACCTACTTAGGCTAAAAAGATAAGAGGACCTCTGTTTTATCCAATGATAAAAAAAACCACAGAAAAAGAGAGAGTGCACCCAAACCACAATTTTGGATATCCTTATCTACTTAACAACATCCTCACACAATAGCCATTTATTATCTTACAGGAATCTGTTGGTTAACTGGGCTCAGCTGGGTGCTTTTTTGCTCCATGTGGAATTTGTCACCTGGAGCTATAGTCATTTGGAGGCTCCACTTGGCTGGGACATCCGGGAGAGCTCACTCACATAGATACTTGGTGCTGGCGTCTGATGGGGGCTCAGCTGGGGCTGTTGACCAGGCCACCTTGGTTCTCTTCTATGTAGCCTGCCATGGTTAGAGTTCCCAAATAAAACATAAGACACCCAATTAAACTTGAATTCCAGGTAATCAATGAATAATTTTTTAGTGTACGTATGTTAGATGCAGTAAAATTTTGTTCATCTGAAATTCAAACTCAGCTAGCACACTTTATTTTTACTCCCTGAATCTGGCAACCCCAAGAAAGGAGCTTACAAATCTGTGAGTTTAATGACCATCTGAGATGACTCTTCCAGTGTAGCATGTCTGGGAAAAATGAGCAGATCAGATGAGAAATAAAGATGGACACTGGTGTTAACATGGAAAAGCCAGCAATCAAGATGAATCTGGTTGGTGGGATGAAGTGGAAATGGACACTCATGTAACCTGTTGGTGCCAAATGAACATATCTGTTTTCTGGGGCCCATGGTATTATGCCTTAGAAACTTGAACGTCCTTTGATACAGACGTCCTCTGTCCACCTCGAGACTTTCAGGTGATGGTTTAGAAAAAGATCATTAAGGTAATTCTGACCAACGTCTAGTCTCAGAGGCCCTGGCTGAGGGGGAAGGTCATATTGCCTCATGAGTTCCTTGTTCCAGGGAGGAAAGACAACTACTGTTTATGAAGGAGAATGTTTAGAGGGGCTCAACTCTTGGTTCGTCATGTCACTGGTGTGATTTAATCCACAAGTCAGCCCTGGTGGTGAGGTATCGCTATCCTCTCTTCATGGATGCGTGTGACTGCAAAGCACGTGCTCCTGAGCACACAGATGGCAAAGAGATTGCTTGCTCCCCACGCCACTGCCAGAGCCAGGGATGGAACCTGGCAGCCCGGGCACCTTAAGTTGCTGATGGAAGAGCATTCGCAAAGGGATCAGGACACATACTGCTGAGGTGGTTAATCTCTGCTCTCCCTGGGTTTACCCACCTTGCAGCAGGGAGCCAGGCTTGGTGCCCCTTCCTCTTCTCTCAAGAGAGGTTTGCGGCAGGGCTGGAAGCACAACCTGTCTGAAGCCCATGTTTTCTTCCGTCCTTTGTGAAAATTAATCTCACATAAAATACAGGGCTGCTTGCACCTGTTGGGCAGGGGAGGGCCTCCAAGGACACAGAATGCAGAGAGGAAGGGAGGCATATGGGTCCCTTCAGGAGTCAGGACCTGAGCACTGCTCCATGTCAACACTTAAAGTGGCTCTGTGGATGGCCCACTGAGCCGTGGGCATCCAGCTGTGAGACAGATTTCCCTGGTTGTTAGAAGATTAGATTACTTTTCAGTTCTCCTCTCTTATGTCCCCATAAATGGCATATTTCACATGTGTGTTTCTAAGTGTTTCATTAATGCCTGCTAATGGTTCCATTTTATCCCTCAGTATATGTCTGGAATAATTCTCGAGTTTGAAAACAAAATCTGCTTTGTGCCGTTCTGTTTATAATATGTCGTATTTAAATAGAAATTGGGAGTGGGGGGGGCATGATAATGCCATACACTGCTGGGGGGGACTAATTGTTACAAACTCTTTACACAGACATTAGGTAACTTCTATCAGAGAGGAAAGTGAAACCCTGGACAGCTGCCCTACTGTTATTTCTGGCCTGCAGAGCATTTGGAACATCTGCACCCCAGGAAACAATTGCAAGAATTGTCATGGCAGCATGACTAGTCATATCAACACAGCCCCACAGTCACCTAATTAGAGAAATCTCAGAAATACTATTTACAGAGGGAAAAAGTTGCAAAAGGCATTTACAGTATGATATCACTGATATATTTACAGATGAAACTTGCAAACAGTGATCAATTTTGCATCATTCATTCACAACAACTCACTGAAGACAGCATCATTATTCCCATTTGACATAACGAAGTCAGACTCGCTGATGGAAAATGTGCTTTTTCTCAGCCATCCATTACAGAACAGGAATGGGATTCCCCCTCTTGCCCTTCCCAAAGGTCACCCAACCATCTCCTTGGTAACTGATGACCTTCTAGGACTTGAGAACTTACAGCTTCACACATTTCTAGTATTGTGGCCACACGGGCACTCAGGCGTCAACTCCTCTCTTTGAAGAAGCTGGTGGTGCAGGTGAAATCTCTGTAGGGGGTAATGGGTCTGGTGTCAGGGTAAAGGGCCTGTGATTCCTGCCTCGTCTTTATCTGCACTCTGGCATCAGTTGGGGCACTAGGGGAAAGAGCTTTTCCAATAGTAATCTAGAAGATAACATAAGGGGACAAAAGTGGTGAGGAATTAGAGGAAATGATTTGATGATCTTCTTCCCTCACCCCAGATCACTCAGCAAAGCCATCCTGCGACACAGAAATGGCTCCAAGTCTTCATTCCTAATGCAAGTTTGAGTAGGTGACTGCCATGGTGCTAGCTGGTCTCTATGGCAGTGATGTTGTCTGGTTTAGGTAACAATCATCACTCTTTGGGAGAGGAGGAAGGCAGGCCTGGACTAACATATGTAGAGTCCTAACACATGCCATCTCCTCTGCAGAGGTTTTACCATTTACCTCTCCCTGCAATTCTGTAAGGCAGGCATTGTGGGTCCCTTTTTACAGATAGCAAGGGCAGGCTACCTGAAGGCTAAGCAAGGATTCCAGATCACACATCAAGTAAGGGTAGAATTAGAGTTCCAGATTTTGCCTTCATCTCAATATCAGACAACAGGGGAGATGTCACCACACTAAGGGGCTGAACATAGTTTTTGAGGGTAAAGCTATGGTAGACATTAGAATTATTTGTGGCACTCAAAGCACCACAGTACAGAAACAGTTAAGAGTTCATCAGTGGTATTAAAGGCAGGAAAGGTAAGATGAGCATAATAGTGTAAAGGACCTCTATAAAGGGGACAATAATGAAAAAAGTTTGAGTTAACACTGCATGTACCCGTCAACCTCTTGTGTAGATGATGGGAGACAAGGGGTTGACACAGTTCATGTTACACTCCTCCATGGGTGCTCACTCAACAGCTCCTCTTGTTGATGAGGACGAGGATGATGAGGGTGGTGGCGGTGGGTGAAGTGAAAACCTCCACCTGGGACTAAGAGACCTGGGTATGAGGACTACATGAAATGACTGTTTTTTCAGTTGGTAGGCAACCAGGGGCCAAGTCAGAGGAGCACGTGTTTCCTCTGGGACAGATGATCTGAAGAGTACTGATCTCAGGAAACAGCACCACCGTTTCTGCAAGTGGCTGAACCAAAAGCCTGGGGTCATCCTGGATTCTGCCTTATCCTCACATCCCCCACACAGACCAACCGCAGGTCCCGCCTGCCCCACCTCCAACACGCCCTGTCCAGGCCACCCCTGTCCTCTGCACACCGCTGCAGCTCTGGTCCAGTCCGCTGTCGTCCCTCCCCTGGAGTCTGCAAGCTTCTCCTAACGGTTATCCCCACAGCTGCCTTGGCCCTGTCCAGTCCATTCCCCACACAGCGGCCAGAGTCACCTTCTGAGAACATGAATCTGAGCACGTCACTCCCACACTCTAACCCTCCTCTCTCAGAAGAAACTCCAAACTCCTTACAGGGCCCAACGATGTGGCTCCTGTCTGCCCTTTGACCCCCTCTCCT
>NW_017732764.1:144987-146850 GCF_001890085.2 Hipposideros armiger | reverse complement strand
TACTCTATGTGATTGTTCATTTTGTTTAAAGCACTCATCCCCTTATGGAATTGCCCAGTTATTGATGTGTTCACCTGCTTCTTGCCAGTTTTCTCAAACTGGAATGCAACTCCAGGGACCCTGCCTGTCTTGCTCTCTGTGCTGCCCCCAGTGCCTAGTTCAGTGACTCACACACAAAGCACTGACTTAATATTACATCAATGAAGGAATTGCTACCTATATGACACTCCAGAGATGACACAGGTATTTAAAGCTGAGTAGCAGACAAAATCGGCACAGAAGGTAGACATTAAAGGATTCAAAATTTTAGCAAAACTTTGGAGTTAATCTACGGCAGTTATTTACAAACTTGGATGAATACCTGAATCAACTGGAAAAATTGTTCAAATATAGGCTCCTTTACCTGACCTACCTGGTTTTGATTCTGCAGACCCTGGGGGGGGGGCCAGGCATCTGCAATTTTAATTAGCTCACCATGACAATTTGTATGAAGTGGTCGATGGATGACACATCAAGAAATCCCAACCTAAACAGCTGATACCTGTGTAGCATTAATTTAATTCCCACCAAGCAGAGTTTTACGGTATCTTGTATGTGTCTGTTAATGTTATTACTCAACAGTGCACTGGTCCTTCTCTCTGAACTATCACCACAGGATGCTTTCCCACATGGGATCACACTTAACCTCCACAATGTTCCTGGGTGGTTGGGAACATTGAGTATTGCTACCTTGTTTCATAGATGAGACTGGAGTAAAGAATAGTGACCTACCTGATGTGTCCCAAGAAATGTTGGGAACCTGATCTCTTCACTCTTGCTTCAGGAACTGGTCTAGCACACTCAACATCACACTTGGTTATTCTGTATCTGCCCCTTCTGGGGCTCAGAGTCCACACCCTTCTCTGATGTTTCCCTAGAAGGGACAGTTGGGGAAGGTGGGCTAAAACAGCACATGGAACAGAGAGGAATGTGAGAAGATGGGAAAAACACATGAAACACAGTGTAAGGCATGAGTATGTGCTTGCCTGTCCCCACTCAGGTCACTGGAAGCTGTGCAATGGTTCTTTGCCTCTCTCCCAGCTCCATCAAACAGGCCCCCTTTCCTCCACCCCCGCACACACACACACAGCAGTGAGACCAAGTTTCACACATGATTGAAATGTCAGTTTATTTCTGCTTTCTGCTACCTGTGCAAGTATTCTCTTGGACAATCATTCTATGTTCCTAATGCCAGAGGTATTGCACTGACAGAATTAAGGATGTAAACGGGAAATGAACAAATAAAATTTGGTGAGAATATACTACATGCCACATACTGTAGGCTATTTTTGGACTTTTTCTCTTTAAATCCTCAAAACAATGCTCTGAGGTGGGCATCATTCCTTTCCACAGATGGGACATAGTCAGACTTAGAGAAGAACATACATGCTCAAAGAAGCTGAGGGAGGTGTCAAATGGTCAAAGAGGTCAACTTGAACAGCTTACACTGGCCGATTCTCAGACAATTTGAATATCAAAATATGTAATGATAACAAACCCTTTTGAGAGAAAATAGGAATCTGGGGTCATATTTATATAAATGAAATTAATTAATTAATTCTTGATAGAAGATAGGGGAAGCTCAAGATGGTGAAATGCGAATAATTCTAGAAGAAATGATAGAACTGTTGAAGCAATACTTGACAGAAAGCATAGTAACAAGTGACTCAGGCAAGAATCATCACTGGTGGCCGGCTAAGTGGCACTATGGTTAAGAAGTGGCTTAGGCCGCCAGAGGGCCCCGGTTCAGATCCCACATATGAGGGCCAGTGACACTGCCCTCCACAGCTAAGATGCTGAACAACAGCTCAACCTGGAGCTGGG
>NW_017732764.1:128896-144452 GCF_001890085.2 Hipposideros armiger | reverse complement strand
TCTCTCTCTCTCTCTCTCTCTCTCTCTCTCTCTCTCTCTCTCTCTCTCTCCCTCCCTCCCTCCCACAGTTTGTCTCACTACCCAAGATCCTAGGAATTCATTGGGGTAGATTTGCCAGAGTGTAAAGAAGAAAATCCCACAGTTCAAGAGATTCGTTTCTGACCACCCACAAATTTCAAGGCTACTAAACTATTTTAGCGTTTGATTTTTCAAGAGATGACCTGTAAAACTGTCTCTGGGACATTTTTCTCCCCAGTTTCTATAGAATGACAATAATAGATTAAAGCTGATCTGGGAATACAAGCATATGCATTTTATGCATCAAATACCTTTTACATCCTAGAGTACCTGTGCTTTCAACCAAAAGGATTCCTCAATAGCTTCTGTGGAACATTTGACTGCTGACAGTTCAATGAAAATAAAATACAAATATTTTAATTAAAAATACTGCCATTTACAATAGCAACAAGAAGCATGAGATGCTTAGAAATGATCTGTCCATGGATGTGCAAGTCCTGTACATTGAATATTACTAAACAATTCTTCATTGTCTGGTTTCTCTACAGATCACATAAATCTTTCACCTTTTACTAAACCTTGCTTCATGAAATTAAAGAAGACCTTGAATTTGCAAAAGGGAATGGAGATAAGAAACATGCTGAAGAAAAAGGACTACTGTGTCTATGAAACTTTCTTTTACATACACTTAACAATAACCATTAAAAAAATCCAGATCTGAGATACAAAACATAAAAAAGAGGAAACAGAGGGGGAAATCATAGAATACCACCACACTGAAATAACAGACAGCAACAAAAAGGCAAAGAATCAATGGAGATACCGAGGTACCAAAAAACAAAAGACAACATGGATATAGGAAATCTTTATATATATCAATAATCACCCTAAATGTAAATGGACTGAACTTATCAATAAAAAGGCACACAGTAGCAGATTGGATAAAAAATCAAAACCCAACCATATGTTGCCTCCAAGAGACACAGCTACATAGACACATTTAGACTGAAAATGGAAGTGTGTGTTCATCACCCAGAGTCAGTTCTCATTCCATTACCATATATTTGACCCCATTTACCCTTATTACAGAATTGTACACTAGAACCTATGTATTTTTACTAACCATTGTCATTTCAATACATTTTAGTTTAAAAAAAGAAAAAGAAATGAATGCTTGGAAACGATACTCCAAGCAAATGGCATTCAGAGAAAAGTGGGTGAAAGATACTGATATCTGATGAAACAGACTTTAGGATTAAAAAGAAACAAGAGCACACAATGTGATATATAGATGATGTATTATAGAATTGTACACTTGAAATCTATGTAATTTTACTAACCATTGTCACCCCAATAAATTTAATTAAAGAAATTTTAAAAAGAAAAAAGAAAAGGTAACAATCAACAAGGATGGACATTTCTTAATGATAAAGGGAACAATACAGCAAGAAGACATAACACTTATCAATAATATATATATGCCCCCAATCAAGAAGCACCAAAATACACAGAGCAACTACTTACAGAACTAAAGGGAAAAACTGAAAAAACACAATTATAGTACGGGACCTTAATATACCTTTGACAGCTATGGATCATCTAAACAGAAAATCTGTAAGGAAATATCAGCCTTAGTTGACACATTAGAGCAAATAGTCATAACTGACATTGACAGAGCACTTCATCCTTGAACACCAGAGTATACATTCTTTTCTAGTGCACATGAAACATTCTCAAGGATAGACCATATGTTGGGATACAACTAGCCTAAGCAAATTTAAGAAGATTGAAATCATACCAAACATACTCTCTGACCACAAGGCTTTGAAATTAGAGATCAACAGCAGAAAGAAAACAGAAAAAACACACAAATAGTTGAAGACTAACCAACGTGCTATTAAAGAATGCCTGGGTGAAAGAAGAAATAAAAGGAGAGATCAAAATACACAGAAACAAATGAGAATGAAAATACATCGTATCAAAATTATGGGGATGTAGTGAAAGCAATACTAAGAGGGAAATTTATATCATTATAGGCCTATCTCAAGAAACAAGAAAAATCCCAAATAAACAACCTAACATTACATCTTAAATAACTAGAAAGAGAAGAACAAATTAAAGCTAAAGTCAGCAGAAGGAAGAAAATAATAAAAATTAGAGCAGAACTAAATGAAATAGAGAACCAAAAAACAACAGAAAAATTAATGTGACAAAGAGCTGGTTCTTTGAAAAGATTTATAAAATTGACAAACCTTTGGTTAGATTCACTAAGATAAAAAGAGAAAAGATACAGATAGACAAAATCAGAAATGAAGGAGGAAAAGCCACCACAGATACCATAGAAATACAAGGATCATATGAGAATATTATGAAGGACAATATGCCACCAAATTCAATAACCTAGAAGAAATGGACAAGTGTTTAGAAATCTATAGCCTTCCTAGACTGAATCATGAAGAACTGGAAAATCTAAATAGACTGATCAACAATATGGAAATTGAAACAATCATCCAAAACCTCCCCCAAAGCAAAAATCCAGGACCAGGTGGCTTCACTAGTGATTTCTACCAAACATTCAAAGATGATTTAAGACCTGTCCTCCTCAAACTCTTCCAAAAAATTGAAGAAGAGGCAATACTTCCTAACTGTTTTATGAGACCAACATTACCTTGATAACAAAACCTGGTAAGGATAACACAAAAATGAAATCTACAGACTAATACCCTTGATGAATACGGATGCAAAAATCCTAAATAAAACACTAGCAAATTGAATACAACAATATGTTAAAAACGATTGTACATCATGATAAAGTGAGGTTCATTCCAGGGGCACAAGGATGGGTCAACATACGCAAATCAATGAAATTGATCAATGTGATATACAACATAAACAAAATAAAAGATAAAAATCATATGATTATATCAACAAATGCAGAAAAAGCATTAGACATGATACAACATCCGTTTATGATTAAAGCATTTAATAAAATGGGTATAGAAGGAAAGTACCTCAATATAATAAAGGCCATATACAACAAACCCTCAGCTAATCATACTTAAATAGTAGAAAACTGAAAGTTTTTCCTCTAAAATCAAGAACAACACAGGGATGCCTCTTTCACCACTGTTATTCAATATAAGATTGAAAGTCTTAGCTAGAGCAATCGGACAAGAGAAAAAAATAAAAGGCATCTAACTTGTGAATGAAGAAGTTAAATTGTCACTTTTTGCAGATGACATGATTCTTTATATAGAAAACCCTAGACTCCACCAAAAACACCTTCTGAGATAGCTGGGACTGGGACTTTCAACATACATTTTTGTGGGGACATAATCCAACTTGGAATAACCACTAATGTTTTCATCTGCACTATATTCTTCCAGTAGTTTTCTTATGCAGTATTTATGTATGCTTGCATGTATGCATGCTTTTATAAATTTATGTACAAATACAAGATTACATCTTACATTTAGCTTTGTAACTTGTTTGTCTCACTAATAACATACCTCAAAATCTTGACTGTGAATAAATATCAATTTATACCATAAATATAGTAGGTATACTAATGCCTGATAAAGATGTAGAAACACTAAAATGTATTATATGCCAAGTACTTTTTATGTATTGAGTCATTTAATGCTCACAGCACCATTATAAGGTAGATATGGTGTTAATCCACATCTCATAGATGAATAACTGAGGGACAAGGAGAATTAAGAGACATAGCCCAGGACTGCACAGATAGAGAGAAGGGAAGCTTGGGTTTGCACCCAATACCTTATGCTCCAGATCCTGGGAGCCTGTCAAAGATTTTTTGTTGTTAAGTGACAGAAGCAGTCTGCATAAATGTGCATGTTTTAGGAGGTCATTCAAAGTAGCCCTCAACATGTTAATATTTTCATTCAAATTAGCTGGTTGTAAACATGCTTTGTGACCATGGTTGGTGACAGCATATTCATTGCAATCATTGGGACAGAAGTGATAATGCAGTAGGATTATGTTTCAGTTGCAAGTGAAGAATTTTAACAGGAAATGCAGAAATGCTTTCTAGAAAGTTGTCGAGAGAGAGAGAGAGAGAGAGAGAGAGAGAGAGAGAGAGAGGAAGATCCTGAGGCTTAGGGATGAAGGGTCTAAAGAGGGTTTTAAATAAACATTCAATCCCTTGGGCCCACCAAGTGGCTCAGTTAGTTAAGAGCTTGCTCAGGGCCGGCCAAGTGGCGCGATGGTTAAGAACTGGCTTGGGACGCCAGAGGGCCGCAGTTCGGATACCATATATGAGGACCAGTGACACTGCCCTCCACAGCTAAGATGCAGAACAACAGCTTAACCAGGAGCTGGGCTGCTGTGAGTCTCAGGCGACAGCATAAGCTGCAGCCCCTGTGGCAGTGGGTTGCCATGGGCAACCGTATGTAGCCAGCAGCCAGCGTGAGCGGCCAGCAGCCGCAGTGAGCGGCCGTCCAGAAGCCCGCGACTGATCTGCCTCGCCCAGGAAGAGCGCAATGATGGTGCCAACTTGGGCCAGTGAAGCAACGTCCTCCACAACTAGACTGAAGAACAAAACAACTACAACTTGTCTGTTCCCCTTCCCCCAATTCCCCAATAAAAATCTTAAAAAAACAAAAAAAGAGCTTGCTCAAGAGTGTGAGCTCCGAGCAACAGGGTTGCTGGTTCGATTCCCACATGTCAGTGAGCTGCACCCAAGCTGCCACTGAGCTGCCAACAGGTGGCAGGATGGCTCAACTGGTAAGAGCACGTGCTCCTAACAACAAGGTTACATATTCGAGATGGTGGGCTACGTCCTCCCACAACTAAAGACTGAACTCCGAACCCGGCTGAGTGGCGCGTTGGTTAGGAGTTGGCTTGGGACGCCAGCTCTGAGCATTGGGATCCCACATGAGGGCCAGTGACGCTGCACCCTCTATAGCTAAGATGGTGAACAACAGCTCCACCTGGAGCTGGGCTGCTGTGAATCACCTGTGATGGCGTAGGTTGCAGTGGAGCTGGCCGGCAGTGGATGTGAGCTGCCATGAGCTGCCTTGACTGAAGAACAAAAGGACAGCAACTTGTCTGTTCCCCTTCCCCAATTCCCCAACGCTGTTCCCCTCCGCCCAGTTCCCCAATAAAATATTTTTTTAAAAGAAGACTGAACTCAGCACCTTGAGCTGAGCTGCCACCTGGGTGGTTCAGGGGATAGAGTGTGTTCTCTTAACAACGAGGCTGCCGGTTCGACTCCCATATGAGATGGTGGCTACACCCACCCACAACTAATTGAACCCAGCACCTTGAGCTGAGTGGTGCAACTGGACTTGGAGCTGGGCTTGCTGTGCCCACCACAACTAAGATTGAAAGGCAACCCAATTCCCCAACACTGTTCCCCTCCCCCAATTCCCCAATAAAATCTTAAAAAACAAAACAAAAACACAAAACTCACCAATTAAAAAAAATCTTCAATACCTTGACACTTGAGCAAGTTTAAAAATTAATGTAAAAGCCATCTCTTCCCAGATTTAATCATTGAATTTCCCCCATGTATTAATTTCCCTTCTTACCCTCTTATTTCTACTCTAGAGTTAACAAGATACCTTTAATGGAATACTATGGGTTTTAAACTCAAAGTATATTTAGTCATTAGTGAATAGGAGCATGGGTGCTTGTGTGTCAAAGAGATACTAGTAGTTCTATGCTTTTTGCCTTCAGGAAGGCAGCAGATGGCTGTTATCCTGATGTGATGTGGTTGGATAATGCATGATCTGAGGAGCCCTCACCTGGTGATGTGGAGCGAGTCCTGAATTTTCCTATGAATATACGAACAAGCGGAGTGGTCCAGGACCAGCAGCTGGGCGAACACCACACCTTGCTGCCCAGGTGCAATCACTCATTGAGCTCACCAGGTCAGTCAGAGACAAGCCTGCCTGTCTTCCCAGCGTGGGAACTGGATTAGGGTCTGCTCAGAGGCATGGTGTAGAGCAGCTCATATGGGCTTCTGAGTCGCCCAAGAAAGTAGAGAATCTCTTTCCACAAACCTTTGAACTCAAGACAAATAAGAGAGACATTTGCTCCCTTTGTCAGAATGCCTGTATTCTCATTATGAGAAAACAACGAGAAATGATTTTTAACTTCTAAAGCTTCCATCAGTGAGAAAAAAGATGATAATGAATTATATTTCTTAGGATAGGCTAAGGGCATAGCATACAATGCTAATTTTTCCTTGATTTAATACAAGTTTATTCTTCTCTCATAAAATAGTCCATCACTGGTGTTACTTGTCAGGTGGCTCTTATGGATGTCTTTTCTGCAAGTGGGCATACAGGGACCCAGGGACTTCCATCTTGTGGCCCTGCCATTCCCTTGAGCCTTTGAGTTCTGTGATCAATTTTCTGCTCGCAGAGAGTGAAAAAATGAAGTACTGCTTGGGAGGCTTTTAAAGGTCAGGTGTAGAAGTAGCAAACATCACTTCTGCCCACATTCCATTGGCTAGAACTCTATTACTCAGTGTTTTACTTTGGGCTCCCTCAAAAGCCAAACATGGGTGCTGGGAGTTTATTTAGGAGGTGATCCAGGAAGCAACAATGAGGTAGGAGTCACAATGGTATAAAGAAAAAAATTAAAGCCAATATAATGGTGCATTATTGACATTACTTCTGTAGGTAGGTAATGGGAACAAGGGTTAGTTGAGACCTCTGAGAAGCATACAAAATGTTTCCCATAATTGTCTGCCCCAAAATTGGAAGGCAGGAAGGTTTATTCATCACTCTGTGTTCTTCTGTTGGTGAAGCATGGCTTCTGGGGGCATGAATTCCCCTGCAATTTAAGAATGCGCTTATGTGGCTGTTATCAAGGCTGCTTGATGTTAGTAAGAAGAATCTGAAGCAGGTTGGTGAATGAAGGGGGCCTCCTTGAAGTAGGACACTGCTGCCATTGGTGTGAGCTCACAGGGAACTATCCACACCAGCTGTGGGTGTGTGGCAAGGAGATGTGATAGGAAACAATAAAATTGTTTGCTACACATGGCCTTCACTTACTTAGAATGGCGGCTAAGCAATGTACTATAACTAAGTGCTGTAGATGAAAAGAAAACTGGAAATAATCAAAATTTTCATAAAAAAGGAAAAATTTAACTAAAATATGAGGCATGGTAGTTATTGTAAACTTCTCTAAAACACGTTTTAAAGGTAAAATAGTGAATTGCAGAATAAGTTAAATAATGTTATCCTAGATTTTAGGAGTGAGATCTGGATGGGGTGAGTCATAGTTGTATGGATTTCATGAACTAATTGGAACCATTTATCAAATAAGGGAAGATAAAAAATTGGTGAGGTACGAAAACTAAACCCTGGGCCCTCCAGTTAGGGAATATATATGTTCGATAGATAGATAGATGATAGATAGATAGATAGATAGATAGATAGATAGATAGATAGATAGACAGATAGCTAGACAGAAAATACTTTTGGACTGCTTCTTATTTCATCCCTCTTTTGTTTTTTATTACATTGAAAATACCCTTACCAGCCTAATTTCTGCATGTGAGAAAATTTCCCTATATTACATGCTTACATATATATTACCTGGGATTTGATTTCAAGAATTTAAACTGTCTCAGAAAGTATAGGATAATTCTCATTTATTCACCCCACTTCTATACCTGGTGTCATCAGAGTGTTTAAATTAATTTCTGACTGATAACTTTGTTTCTATTTCCTTGACTTGTATTAATATCTCGCTCCTCTCTCCTCTCACCTCTCTCCTCTCTCTCTCCTCTTCTCTTCTCTTCTCTTCTCTTCTCTCTTTTTGCTCTTCTCTTCTCTCTCTCTCTCTCTCTCTCTCTCTCTCTCTCTCTCTCTCTCTCTCTTTCCACATATACAAACAAAGCCAGTTCTAAACTTTTTCTTCAGTGAATTTTTGTTCATTTTATTGGGTTATTTGTATAGTTAATTTTTGTCAAATGATAGGTGGTAAAAGTTATTTAGATGCTTTTGTTTGTATTCCTCAAATTATTACTGAGTTACAAACTTTTCTTGTGATTATTGACCATCTACATTTCTATGTCTGTGCCCTGTTTACAAATTTTGTCCGTTTTGCTATTTTATTATAAGGGCTCTCAAGACATCAAGGCTAATAGCCTTCACTGATACATAGATTCCTTATTTCAATAGATATTTATTGGGTGTTTATTATTTGCCAGACACTTCTGTTAAAATTCATATATCAGATATTTTTCCTGAGATCTAGATGCTTATATTTACTGAAAATGTCCACTTGGAGAAAGAAAAGTATTAGAACTCATCCATCCATGCATGAATGAATGGTCAAGGAGAACACATGCACAGTTCAAAAATGTTTTTTCCCCAAGCCCAGCATGACCACAAAGTAGAAAGCATGCAATGTGTTATATGAGAAGAGCACTGGCTTAGGATTAGTCTCGCTGAGATCTCTACACTTATGGTAAGATTTATAAGAATTACATAATGCGTCTGAGGTTTTTTTTCTCATTTGTAAAATGGAAATAATTACATTTATATCAGACAATTATTGTGAGGAGCAAAAAATCGAAATATTTCAAGTGTCATACGTAGCATATGGCACATTTGGAACTCAACATTTGGAACCCCTCCTTTCTCACATCCATCCTTCATTTAAAGGAGATTTCTTTGACATAATGGAAATAGCATGATTACATGATAAACATGTGGAAATGTTAAATAGAAGGGAAATGAACAAGTTTTCATTATGCATTAACTTCAATGTCATTTATATGTACTAAAGTGATTTCTATGACAATTTAGGAAGAAGGAAAACAATCACTGGACCAGTTCCATAGGGATTATAAAAGAAAATCATCGCCCCATTTGATTTTATTTCATATACTTTCCCATTCCATTTTTTTACTCTGTTATTTTCTTGAGAATAATACGTGCAATATAACCCACTGAAAAAGAAAGAAGAGGCTTTGCAGAAAACATGCAATAGAACATTGGGGGCCAGGCATACCATAGGGCCATGGGTAAGTCATTTTTCCTATGCTGGCCATTTTTTTGATAACGCCTCTCAGAGAGATGTAGGGATTAATGAAATTGCATCTGGGAAAACACATGTAAAATGTCACATAACTAAATACACACACTCACACACAAATGAATGCATGTAAAATGATGAAACCTGAATAAGGTCAGTGAATTATATCAACTTCAATTTTCTGTTTGGGATATTGTACTGTGGTTACACAAGTTACCATTGAGGGAAAATGGGTAAAGGTCATAAGATCTCGCTCCATATTTTTTCTTACAACTACGTGTAAATCTACAATTGTCTAAAAAAGTTTTTTAAAAAGTCATGGTTCTTCTCCTCTATGGAACTAAGAAAACTCATTCAATTGAACCCTTGCTGTGCCAGGTCCTGGGCAGGTGGTTTTACATAAATTACCTCTATGATAAAAATGCTTCCTGGTTTTGCTCTTCACAGAAATGTTGCCTGTTGACCTGTCATCCCATCTAATCTAACATTTGTCCAAAAATGTTTATTTTTAAACAATGTTATTACAAATATTTACATTCAAGTAAGTCAGAATGGGTTTAGTAGTAGACCTTGTTTATTTGTATTAGTTTTCTAGTGCTGATGTAACAAATAATCACAAACGTGAAGGCTTAAAACAATACACATTGTATGAGGGAGAAGGTGAGGGGATTAGAAAACACAAATTGGTAACCACAAGATTGCCACGGGGATAGGAAAGACAGTTTGGGGAATTTAATAATGTTGTAAAGATTTCACATAAATCTTTACGTATCGGATAAATACGGTATCCGATGGACATTGGTCTTATTAGGGTGACCACCTCATGGACGGTGTAGATACCTGATCAGTGTAGTGTATACCTGAAGCTGAAGCAGAATAATACTGAATATCAACTATAATTATATATGTATTCACTCACAGAATGTGAAGTACAGCACAGGGGATAGAGTCAATGGAATTGTAACAGCTATATACGATGTCAGAGGGGTCGTAGACTAAAGGAGGGAGGTTATCACTTTGTGAGGGGTGTAAATGTCTACCTATTACATTGTTTTGTACACCTGAAACTAAAAAAAACACATTTATTCTTACATCTGTAGAAGTTAATAATTCAAAATCAGTTTTACTAGCTTGAAATCAAGGTTATCGGCAGGGTTGTGCTCCTTCTGGAAACTCTAGGGGAAAATCAATTTCCTTCCCTTTTCCAGCTGTATTCTTTGCTCTCCTTGACTCATGGCTCTTTCCTTCATCTTCAAAGCTAGCTCTATCTTGTTTTAGTTGTCACATTGCTTTTTTATGTAGGAAAATCTCCCTCTGTCTCCCTCTTATAAGGACATTTGTAATTGCATTTATGGCCCAACTGGATAATTCAGGATATTCTCCCCATCTCAAAATTCTTACCTTAATCACATTTGCAAAGTCCCTTTCTTAATTCACCATAATTAACATATCACTTTCAAGGACAATATGCATGGTACACTCTGAAAATGAAGTAAACCCATGTAGGAGCAGCTAGAGAGCTAACTCCTTTTGGTCTTGAGTGGCAGTGAAAAAAAACCCACATTTGATTCTGCTACCTCTGTTGGTTATATGTTATTAGCTAGTTGGACCATTACCCATCCCAAAGACATCCAACATGTGAAAGTACCAGACCACCAGACAATAAGATCAGATAAAAACATGGCTTATTATAGGGGCAGTGTATGCAAAATGTGTTTGGGAAGTAAAGACTGAGCTGTCCTGCTGTAGAGCACGAATATTCATGCTACAGTAGTTTTGTCATTTATTATTCAGTGTAAATTTACAACTATATACATTTTATTGTTTACAACTATTCATTAATTTTTTGATAAGAAACAAAATTGCTTATGAATAGAAAATTGAGTAACAAATTTCATTTTCTTAAGAAAGTTAATGATAAACATTTAACTAACACTAATGTTTGCTAACATTTACTCTGTACCAGGGGACAGTAGTGATGTGATTGACCCCATGGGAACTAAAATCTACAAACCTGCTGAAAACAAATTTGCATCTACTTCAGAGGTCATAGTTATTCTAAGAAGAATGTCAGTTTAGTACAGATGCAGAAGTTGTGTTGACTTCTCATTCTATAAACAAAATTTCTAATTTAGGTAAAATTATTTTTCTTCTAATTTAGTTATACCAATTTTGCACTCCAAGTTTTTTGTGCATGTTCAAAAATAGGAGTGATAGCTGTTAATATGTTGGCTGCATTAGCAAAAGAACTTAGCAAAAAATTAATGATAATAGTTTAAGCATCGCCAGACGATTAAAACAGAAAATCGGTTAATACCAAGAGTGATTTGATATTACTTTCATCAAATTCACAAAAAATAATAATAATAAATATTTTTGGAAGTTCATATTCATGAAAAGGAAACATCCAGCTTTGTTACAAATGACATTATGAATTCAGCTAAAAAATTCAGCACTGAAGATAAAATTATTTGTTATACTATTATAATGTGAATACACATTTCGGTGGAGCAAAACATTGTAGAAAGATCAGAGTCTAAGTAAATTAAAAAACATGTAGCAAAAATACAATTAAAATGGTTGCATCACACACATAATTTGTAATTGTGTAAACAAGATGTAGTATTTTGCAAATTAAAATACAGACGGTAGTTTCTGGTGGTTTCCCGTATTTACCCATACACTCATACACACATTCTCTCTCTCTCTCTCTCTCTCTCTCTCTCTCTCTCTCTCTCTCTCCCTCTCTGTGTGTGTGTGTGTGTGTGTGTGTGTGTGTGTGAGTGATTACACTGTAGGGGCTAAAATATTGGCAATTTTCTAGTTCTTGGGTTGGATGGTGGTTTCACAAATGTGAAAAAGTAAACGAAAGAAAGGGAAGGGAAGGGAAGGAAAGGAAAGGGAAGGAACGAAAAGGAAAGGAAAGGAGGACAAGCAGGGGTTAATGATAGGAGTGTGCTGTGAACCAAGGATTATGACAAATCTATTCCTCTGTGGTCCATATTAAAAACGTTTTAACGCTTTCTCTTTTTAGCTGTCTGACATTCTCTCTAGATGAGAACAGGTCGAATGTTGGGATGTTAAGTTTCCAATGTGGAGAGAGGAAAACGGAGAAGGCGAGAAGGAAGTCGGTGAAATCAGTTTGGGGTATACGGATTTTGAGGTCCCTCACGGAGGACATTCAAGCAGCGGTGACCAGTAAAAAGTTGGCAACCAGGGTCTGAGGCCCAGGAGAGGGAACAGCCTGGAGATGTAGATTTGGGAATCATCTGTCTTCCAGGGAAATGAGCAGAGATCACCCAGGGACTGAGAACACGTGGACTGAGAAGAGAGGAGGCCCAGGAATACCGCTCCTCAAGGCGGCCCCGCAGCTTCCTGGCGGGCACCACCCCCAGGACTCTGGAGTCAGGCAGAACCGGTGTTGAAAGCGGGCTGTGGGGCTCCGTTGCTGAGCGCTCTTGGCGAAGCTGGGTACCCTCCCTGTGATCAGCAGTCACACCTGGCGAGAATGGGCATCTCATAGGACTGCTGGGCGAGGACTTGAGGTGCGCCAGGTAAATAAAGCACCTGCGGTCAGGAACCCTCCCCTTCCTGCTCTCTCGGTGACTCCCCCATTGCCACCACACCCGCAGTCGGGTTGCCCCTGGCTGGGTCCCTCAGGGATGGGGGTGAGAGGGGCAGGGCCGGGGCTGAACTCGGGTGACGCGTAGTTCACGTGACCGGCGGGCGCCCATGTGGGCTGCAGGCCTGGCGCCCGCCCTGCGGTCCGGTCTCGGTACCGTCCGCTCCCGTCGCCCGTGCGGAACCAGCTCCCTGAGCTGCCCGGGCGGCGGGCGAGCGGCGAGCGGGTTTTCGCGAGCCCGAGGAAGGGCAGGCCTGACCCGGCCGCAGGTCAGTGTGCAGGTGGGCGCTGTCGGCGGCCCGGGCAGGGGACGGGGTGGATGCGGAACAGGATCCGCGAGCGGCGGCGTGGGGAGAGTGAGGCGGGGGAGAGGAGGGAAAGGGAGGGGGAGAGAGGAGGAGGGGTCCGGAGATTGGGGAGGAGGGTGTCACGGAGCGGGCATGGGCAGGTGGAGAGGGAGGACCCCGCTACAGACCCCTCCGCCTCGTCGGCTCCCCAACTCTGCCCTCCATCCAGTCTCCAGCCTGAAATGGGGTGGCGCCCCCGCAGTGCGACAGTGAAACTATGCATGTTCTGGGAATAAGCCCTGTCTCACACAGTGCGCCTATGAGGACACATTGACCTTCGCGAAAAGGGGGTGGGGGTGGGGCAGGTTGCCTGCAGGGGAGGGGGACACAGAGGCCCAATAGTTTGGAAAGCATCCTGGCCTGGAGACTGAGGCCTGAAAACAGCTAAGGTGACTGACATGCGGAAGGGGTGAGGTGGTGGGGGGGTGAGGTGTAGGGGAAGGAAACGTTGAATGTGGAAGGTGTGGATTCAGGAAAGGACTCTCAGTCCACTGAGCACACAGCCCCTGCCCCTGTCTGCTGTCTGCAGGTCTGCCTGTGTCATCAGCACTTGGAAGGCTAGAAAAGGAGGAGGGACCTGTACACAATTCCTGCAGGTCAGTGAAAGAGAGGAGGCATTGGACAGGGACGGGGTGTGTGTGGAGGGCACGGCTTGGACAGAATTTGAGGGCCCACTGCCCATCCCACCTCCACATACAACATACACACACCCCACCACCCTGAAGGATGGTACAGAAGGTGGTAGGGCCCACTAGGGAAACGGTTGGCTCACGTGTGTGGAAGGGATGGTGAGGGAAAGGGTGGCAGAAGGCCAGGTCTAGAAACCCTGACAAGGGGCGAGATGCCAGTGCTATCCGGACCTACATTCCAAATCCCAGCCTTCAGTCTCCCTTGTCTCCTCTTTGTCTCCTTTAACCCCACCCCACCCCACTCCCCAGGACAGGAAAAGGAGGGGACATCTCAACATGGAAAGATTCTACAATGAAAATGAAGGAAAGCCAGAAGATGAAGTAGATACAGAAGATGAAGGAAAGTCAAATGAGGAGGAAAAGCCTGAAGTGGAAGGGAAGCCAGACCATGAGGGAAAGCTTCAGGACGAGGGACAGCCAGATGACGAGGGACAGCCAGATGATGCTGGGGAGCAAGAAAAGCTGGGCAAGTCTGAAGATGAGGGAAAAGCACGCAGTGAGGGCAAGCCGGAACCCCAGGCAAAGCCAGGGAGTGAGCCGAGGGCTGCCGAGAAGCGCCCGGCTGAAGATTATGTGCCTCGGAAAGCAAAACGAAAAACAGACAGGGGGACGGACGATTCCCCCAAGGACTATCAGGACGACTCACAGGACAGGCACGTGGGCAGTGAGGAGATGAGAGAATGTAGAGATGTGTCAAGGGCTCAGGAAGAGCTAAGGAAAAAACAGAAAATGGGTGGTTTTCATTGGATGCGAAGAGATGTGCAGGATCCATTCACCCCAAAGGGCCAATGGGGTGTCAGGGGAGTGAAGGGCGGAGGTAGGGGCCAAAAGAGCTTACATGATATCCCATATTTTTAGTGCCCTTGGCCTTCATTTCTGGTTTTTCTGATGAGAGTATTGCTGACCCTGCTTTCCCTGGCAGGCATTTGCCAGGCCATGTGCTGTAACTTTAAGCTGATAGTTTGCTTTAGGTGTCACTCTTGTTGGCAGCAGCCTTTTGATCCAACTACAGCACTCTGTTTCAGTAGGGGATTTCTACCCATGTGCATGGAAGGGATGTCCATGGTACTTTGTAAAACAACAATAAAGAAAAACTTTTCAGAACCACATACACAGTATCAGCCCGTTTTTGTAAAAACATTATGCTTGCATAATGCATTTGTGCACAGTGTGTACACTGAAAGTGTGTACACTGAAAAGAAGATGCAATGGTTTTTCCTCCATGGTAACCAAAAATTGGTCTTGCCTATCCTCAAAAATGAGTGCATTCCCCTGATGGTTAGGCACCTCCATACCATTCCTCTGCAGGCATGCCCATACCATGTTGTCCCCTAGTTGTAACCATGTCAGTGGGCACTGATGCCCCATTCTCTTGGGTCCTCTAACGTCCTGTGGCTCCCACCATGTGTGATTATTTTTCTTTGCTTTTGTCACTCATCTCTACTTTTTCCTAAAAGATATATGGATTATATTTGTCATAATAAAAAATAACTAAACCAGAAAATAATTCATGACAAGTGATTGAATTGTTTAGTCAGTTTATGAGGACAATGAAGACACTTAAATTTCCTGTTGTCAGAATCTGTAATAATGTGTAAAACACATTGCCTCTGGGACTTTTATTTTTTATTTTTTTTATTATTATTATTTTTTTAGTTTTAGGTACTTTATTTTTTATTTTTTTAATTTATTTTTTTATTGTTAGTTTCACATGTACAGAACAATACAATAGTTACCCTTTTCACCCTCACCAGGTAACAATCCCCCTCCCCCCATCCACTGCCCTCCCACCCCCGATATCATGCTTATCTATTACAATTCCATTGAATCCGTTCCCACTCTCTACTGCATGTCCCGAGACT
>NW_017732764.1:106606-122751 GCF_001890085.2 Hipposideros armiger | reverse complement strand
GCTTGTCAGTAGGTGGGCTTGACTCCCAAACTGACTATCCATGAGCATTAGCTGTGTCCAACGTTTATAAGCTGTTGTGTGAGGGTTAACCCCTCTGATGAAGCTTGGCCCCAAGGGGCTCTTGTGCCTGTAGCGATTTCCCTTTGAGTGTGAGTCTTGTAGGTCAGACCCTGTAATGCTCTGTTTTTATCTGAAGTTGGTCTTTGGATGTGGTGATTCTTGTGCTTCTTTGGCTGGACCCTGCCGCAGAGCGTGTTTTAGGACAAAACAGATCAACAAGCACAACCACAACAGCAACCAAAGGTAACCAGATACTCTCTGATGTACAAAACAACCCTCACTCTCCCCTCCACTTGTATAGAAATAACAATCAAGCACAAGGAGAAAAACAAACGAGCAGAAAAACAACAACGGTAATGAGAAAAGGCGAAGAAAGAGAGAGAGATGAAAGGAAAAAGAAAAAAAACAAAAAAACAAAACAAAAAACAAACAAGCAGCCTCCTGGGCTTCATTGACCCAGTGCTTAACCACATCATAGCTTATCTTCATCACGTGTAAGGAAGACACCAACGCTGAACTGGATACGCTGGAGACTCTGTCCATGATGGCCTGCTTCACGTAGCATTCAATGGCCTGCAACATTGTCCCATCAGTGTTCTGGTGTTCTATCTCTGCTCTCCAGCAGAGAGGCCTGAAGGCTGGGCCTCGGTACACATCCTCCTTTCCTGTCATGTCCTTTGTCAGGCTTACAGTTCTGTAAGTTAGAAGTCCAACACAGGTCACGCTGGGCTAAAATCAAGGTGTTGGTAAGGGCTGCATTCCTTTCTGGAGGCTGTAGGGGGAAATCCATTTCCTTGCCTTTCCAACTTCTAGAGGCCACCCACAAATCTTTGGCTCATGGCCCCATTCCTCCATCTCCAAATCCAGCAATAATGCATCTCTCTGACCTGGCTTCCATCATCACACCTCCTTACTGACCCTTTTTTTTCTTTGGTATTATTTCACAAGATATAGTCTAGATAAATGAAATGACTTGGTTAGGGTCACAGTCAATCAGGGGTAACACAGAGAAAATAAACCAAAGATTCCTTAGTCACAAATTATACCCAGTTGTTCTCAACTCTACATGTACATCAGAATCACTCTGGGAATTTTACAATGTAAATATCCTTAAGTCTCACTTCTAATGAGCCTGATTCAATTGGTTGGAAGTAGGTCCTGAGCTCCACTTTAAAATCTCAGGTAATTCAAACCTGCAGCCATGGTTGAGAACCTATGCACTAAAGATAATAGCCAAAAATAACAGTTGTGTCTTTAAAAAGGGCAGTCTAGTGGGAAAATAAAGCCTGATATATATATATATATATATATATATATATATATATATATGTTAATTAAGGTACGTACTTAAAAAGTACTTTCATTTATATATATATTTAGGAGGGTTGTATCAAATTTGAATTAAGGCAGCGGCCTCCACTTTAATTTATCAAAGTCCAAAGATGTCTGATGAACTTGTAGGATGCCGTGAGTATGGAGTAAAACCTAGTTTCCTGAATTTTTAGCCAATTGCTCAGGTGATTCTGATGCAAGTGGTTTGTATAGCACATGTTGATAAAACACTGACATGTAACATTACAATATGTCCATGTGTTTAAATTGGTGTATAATGTTTTCTCTGTTGTGTTCCTTTTTCATTTATAAGCTACAATCTGTAGGGAAAAGATGTTACTTGCCCATAAATGATCAGAGGCAAACCTAGGCCCAGATTGCAATTCTCTTGACTCAGCTATAATGAACTCTTGTGCCCTACAATATACCAGACCCTGTGCTAGGTACTGAGGGTATCAGAACAAATGAGACAATATATTTACCATGAGAAGGGCAAAGTCTAATTGGGGAGCACTAATGACTGGGTAGTGGAAAATGTTCTAAAACAATGGTCCATCTACCAAGTCCCCAGTCCCAGCCAGTTTCCCATTAATCTGTGATTACAATTTTATTGGGCACAACAAAAATCAAAGCAAAGGAAGAAGGAAACTGCTCTGAATCCATGTAGGCTAGCATGAGTAGAGATGACTAGACTCTTGGGGTTAGAGTGGAGTGGACCAGAACAGTCTTGGGGACATAAAGCCACTCTCATAACACCTGTGTATGCTCATGGAGAAACCTGCAGCAGTGTATGCACAGAAAATGGGGTCAAAGAGTTTGGGCCATATTCATCAAAAGACAGAAGGGATAGTCCAATTCTGAGCACACTATCATGAATGTCACTCAGATTTATCCAGGAGAGGGGAGTGAGAAAAAAGGTGTGAGAAAAAACATAAAGGGCTGTTTGGATACCTAAGCAGCACTGGGGAAGGATGCACCTGGATTAAGTATAACTCTAAAGCAGGAAGAGGGCATTCTTCACATTTCAGGCAAAAATTAGGATACAGACCACTGAGGGGTCCAGAGAAATCAGGGGGTCTTTAGGACTCCAGCACTTCAGCAGTGGTGGGGACCAGTGGAGGAAGCAAAACTGAGCAGACAAAGAAGGAATGCCTAGCAGTCATGGAATTATCCAGGGAAGGGACGCACAGCAGCATAGGTATAGAAAGGTGTCACCCACCTGGTAGTCAATTATATTTGCTGGTAAGCATATACTTTGTGCCCTTCCATAAACATGAAGGGCACCTAGACATTTGGGGCCTTGCACGTGTGCATAGAGCCAGCCAGAGTTCAGTCATTAACTCATTTGATTCTCACACTAGCCCTGTAAGGCATGCAATATATTCATTTTATAGTTGAATAGGCTGACTTTAAAGAAATGTATTTGTAATAATTACCAGGCTTCTGCTTCTAAATAGGAGATCCAGAGGTAATATAAGATTTATGTCTTTAATTGTATCTCAAGTATTTAATTGTCTCCATTCCCTTTAAAGCTGATTGGCAAGTTATTTGCTTCTTACTTTTTTTCTGATGCATATAATCCATGTGTATTCATTTTGGGAAAAAATAGAAAAACGATAAGAAAAATAAATAAGAAAAAACACATTGTGACATATTAGTATATAATATACATGCTTGTAAATGAGATAGCATATCTATAGACTGCTTTTTAAACTGTTTTATTTACGATATTTATTAAACATCTTTCCATGCAAGTTGATGAAACTTCCCTGCTGACAGAAAAAGTTACAGACTAAGTCAAAATGAAATCTCCAATGAGAAAAATGACAGAACACGAAAGGTTCACAGTAATAAGTACATCAAGAAAAATGCAAGTTTGGGAATCAGGAGGTTTATGATTATTAACCTTATAGCATTCAAGGCATAAGACAAAACTCATCATGATGGTCATGGTGTGGGGGATCTCCTATAAGAATGCGCAGACTGTACCTCAACTGAAGCTCTCTAATTTTCCTTCTTAGCTCTCTCATCTCCTCCATGAACCGTTCCATATCATCTGCATCTCCATCTATCATGTCAATGTTATGGACAAGCCTATTGGGCATATCCTCTCTAAAATCCTGGGCAGGTAGAGCCCAATCCCCTCTAATATTTCCTACAGGCTCCTGGCCTTCACCGCCTCCCAAAGGGCCTGCATCTTCTTCATTCTGCACTGGAGCCTGCTCCCCTTGTTTGATTTCCTGGGGGACATTTTCCATGTGTAGTTTTTTTTTCTTGCTTCTTCCTGGGAGATAAAAAGCAAGAAAAGGAATTGAATACGTGTAACAATAGGATTCAGAGCTCTGTGGGCAGTTTTCCCATCTGAGAGAATTCATGCACCCACTAGGCAAACCCAGTTCTGCCCCAAAGCCCACCATTTTTCCTGAAAATCCTTCCCTAGGCCACTCCTCACACCAAAACCTAGGACAAGTGGTGGGAGGGACAGTGGTTGGAAACCAGGGATCCTTATAAGCCCTCCAGGTGTGCCCCAGAGCTTGCACTTCTCCCTTCTTTGCTCACCGGCCACAGGACCAGTTTCTAAAGACTTGGCCAGGTTTCTCATGCACTTAACTAGAGCAGGGTGCGCTGAGTCCTCCAGATCCTGTTCTGATCTCTGATACCCCTATATCCGAGGACCCCAGGCATCCCCCTACCTGCAGGGATCAGAAGCAGTGTTCCACTCTTAGCCTTGAACTCTGCTGCACCAACGGACCTAAAGACCTGCAGACAGAAATATGACAATGACCAGGACTGATCCCTTGATTAAAGGACAATATGGGGTGGGGGGCACCAGCTTCATTGTTTATTTAGGACTCTGCTAGTCAATTATTGCCACCACCTCTTTCTGCTCCATCCGGTTTCAGGGCTTCTTTTCTTACCCTGTAATGCACTACCCCACCATCCAGAAATAGACATTGTAATCAAAGATGATTATTTCCAAACCAGTTTCACCTCTTTTTTAGGCCTCTTACTCCACTCTTTCATCCCTCCTGTCACCTAATTACTATTTCTTGAATGCAAACAGACAACTTTTGGGGTAGGGGTGTCAAAAGAGCTTACTGGGTGGCAACATGGTTTATTTATAAAGAATGTCAATCTAGGTATTCGCTAGGAACTTATGAGACCCAGTGGCCCTTCTCCAGCCCCTGTTTTCTTTCATTGCCCATCATTTTATGTATCAAGATGGACTAAAGGCAAAGAGGTAACGTGGGTGTTGCAAACATGGACCCACTGTGGTTAACAGCGATTTGACATACCCCAGGGTGTGCAAACAGCACCCAGGCTTACACGACCAGAAAGTTTCTAGCTCTCTGCCTATATCCCTCAGTTAGAAGCCCACCCACTTGATAGCCTCCTCCACAAAAGGGACCCGTTTTCCAAGCCTAATCCCTTTCCCTATCCTCTGCAGCAATCACAACCCCCATTCCCCGCCCCGTTCCCACAGCCCACCATTTCCGATTCCAAAACGGACAGAGGGTGAAGAGATACTGGCAACGGAGGCCTACACCGGTTGCAGAATTCGTCACCCCCAACACTTTGCGAAGCCCGCCATCCCCAACTGGAGTCACCGGTTGCACCCAGCTGCTGATTCCTCCCCGTCCTTCTCTGTCTGGTTCTTCCCTTCCAGACATCGCCCAATCTCCAACCTCCTAGTAGATCTGAACTGGTACCCATTCTCAACTCTTGGCCCCTCTCGATCTCCTCCCACCAAGCCCTCCATTTCTTGCACCAAACGGGTAGGTATCCGGGAAGCGGTAGAGAGAATCCAGTCCTGGACCCGCTCTGGTTTTGCCCTCTGCCACTCCTACCTCGGTCAGCGTCCCCCAACCTGCCACGGATCGAGTCAGCTTCTACGACTTCCTCTTCCTCAGGGCTACAGGCTCGCCTGCTTTCAACACAATAGTGAGCCAGCGCACAGCCACAAAAGACTCTCAGACCACAATTGGGAGGAGAGACTAATCCACGCGTTAGCGCTATGTCGCCTAAGGACTGTGTCACTGTGAGCTCAGATCACAATTACCGATCATATCTGCAATGCGGCAAGAGGGTGGGGGGCAGGAGCATGGGCGCGGCCACCTTACTCTTTATTCTCACTATCTCCCCATCCCTACAGCAGACTACTGTCCATCCCTTATTTTATTTTCACTGTTTAGTGATCTTCGAGACCAAATGGGCCATAATTTTTGTATTTTGTATTTACCCTTTCCCCTGATTTCTGCTAGATCTTTTAAAGAATTGCTTTGTTCTCTTCTATAGCATTAAACGCCCACTTCTCTCCTCTCCACTCAACAGGAAGTAAAGCCCAGAATTTTTCCTAGCAGACTTTTTGGTTTTGTCCCAGGCTAAAACCGGAGCAGGGAAGGGAGGTGAGGCTAGGTAGTCTGGAAAATAGGTAGGAAGTGACATTACAAAAAAGAAGTTCACCTTAATTATTTCCCTTTTTATTTATTTATTTATTGAAGGGGTGATTGTTTTTTTTTTCTTTCTTTGTTTCCTATCAACATGCATTCATGTTTTGCTTGTTATAATTAGACAATACTATTATTTTCAGTTAAAAAATAGGATTTGAGTTGTAAAAACTTGGCAACATGTTTCTGCTTCTGACTTATCCTATAAATACAGACCCTTCAGACAGGACAGCACCAGCTCCCCCTTTTAAGGGCTTTTAAATATAAACCTAAGCTGATGGTTCCCCTTTCTGAAGTGTTTGTATGTGGTCTTTCTATAACCGAGGCAGGAGTCTAAAAAAGTCTTGTTGGTGGATTTTCAGATCTTGAGAACCTGTGACAAACTTAGGGTCTCCTCTAAATTATATTCGTGCAACTTTACAAGACTCTAGCATAGCCTCTAAAATAGAGCAATGCTGAGGTCTTCCAACAATTCAGAACAATGATTTGGGAAAGTTATGCTGACAGATAAAAAATACTGTGAAGCTACAATATTAAAAAATATGCGATAATAAATATAGGAAAAAATGAAACAGAAGAGAGAGCCAATTGTCAAACCCAAATATAGAGAAATATTAACAATCTGATTGAAATATTTTGAATCATTGGGGAGAGTTTATATTGCTGAAGAAATGGTCCTGGGATAATTGGTTATCTATTTGGAAAAAATAATGAAGTGCTTATTTTTATTGTATACTTACAGACACTTAATGTTTAGATAAAAAAACATAAAACCATTGAAAAGAGTATATAACAAATGTTATTTTTATATACTATTAGGAAGAAAAAGTTGTTAAACATATGGCACCAGAGACAGACATGACCAAAAGGCAACTGGCCCAATTTTGCTGGGGACCCTCTAAGTCTAAAGACCCATGTAGACTGTTCCTTAGAACTATCCCAATTAGTAATGAGAATCTGGAGTATTTATCCACAGATGCAGGTCCTTTATTGGTGGAAGTTATCTTGGGAATGTTAAAATCTCTGGCACTTCTGAGTTGTCGTAAGCCTGGGCTGAGCAAGTTCCCAAGGTGTCAGAAACAGCCTTCGGTAAAATTAGAAAAAATAGTTAAAGTAGAAGGAAAACATCAGCTTTATCCTTACCTGAAGAAATATACTACTCAGATTTTACTGTAAATCAGTCCAAATATATTCCTTCAAAATAAAGACAATACACACATCTATTCCCATATTTATGGACATTTGGGCTGTTTATAGTTTTAAATATGATAAAGTGTTGAATGAAATTCTTTATACATAGGGTTTTTTGTTTGTTTGTTTGTTTGTTTAAAATAATACGAGGGTATTAAATTCCTAGAACTGTCATTGTTATGCGTGTTTGGACAATTAAGTTCTCAAATTCATCCTGGAAAAAGTGCTACATACCTCATTGCTGAATATCACTATGGTCACCTTTGAAGTACTCCCTTGGGAAGCTATGCACCGATGCCAGCACCTGGTCCACCCTTCAAAACAATTTTGGAACTCTTTCTGGAATGGCCATCAGAGCTGTCGTCATATTACCCTTGATGTTCTGAATGTCATCAAAATGTCTTCAATATTTCCTTTATCTTCAGGTAAATAAAGAAATCATTGGGGGCCAGAGCAGGTGAATAAGGAGGGTGTTCCAATACAGTTACTTGTTTATTGGCTAAAAACTCCCTCACAGACAGTGCCATGTGAGCTGGTGCATTGTTGTGATGGAAGAGCCATAAATTGTTGGCAAAAAGTTCAGGTCATTTTCATCTAACTTTTTCACGCAGCCTTTTCAGCACTTCCAAATAGTAAACTTGGTTAACTGTTTGTCCAGTTGGTACAAATTCATAATGCGTAATCCCTCTGATATCAAAAAAGGTTAGCAACATGGTTGAAACAAGTTCACGAACTTAATTGCCAGACATCGTATATGACTATGGATGCTTTTAATTGTCATAGAAATTGACCTTGAAAAATATTGTTCCAGTTTGGCTTCTATAATGTATTTGCATTCCTGTTTGCTCATGTGTCCACCAACGCTGGGTATTACCTGGTTTATTGTACTTTAAAATTTTTGTTTTATTTTTTGTTTCATTTTGTCTTATTTCATTTATTTCTAAAAATTTGTTGTCAAGGCCATTTAGGTAATAGTTTCTAAACCTGTCACATCATAACAGCTACTTTGAGATTAAGATTCCCAGGCTCTTCTCTGAAGATTCTAGTTCAATAGGTTGGAGCTAGGCCTGAGAACCTGCATTTAAGTTCCTAATGCAATTCTTTTTTTTTATTAGTTTCAGGTGTACAAAGCAATGTAATAGTTAGACATTTACATCCCTCACAAAGTGATAACCCCCCTCCTCCAATCTACTGCCCCTCTGATATCATATATAGCTGTTAGAATTCTATTGACTCTCTTCCCTATGCTGTACTCCATATCCTGTGACTATATATATATATATATATATATATATATATATAAAATTATAGTTGACATTCATTATTATTCAGCCTCAGCTTCACGTGTACACTGCAGTGGCCAGGCATCTACACCGTCCATGAAGTGGTCTCCCTAATAAGACAAGTGCCCTTCGGATACCCTACAAAATCTTTACAACATTATTGATTATATTTCCCCAAACTGTCTTTCGTATCCCCGCCTTATGCAATTCTTAATGTCAATAGGGTAGAGAATTTGTGTCCTAAGCAAAAAGAAACAAATAAAATCTCTGATTGTTATGTAAGTGGTCTTTAAAAAATCATGGTTACAAAATAGTTTCAAAGTTACAGAATGATTTTGAAAATAGCTGAAGACTAAATGGTTATTTAAAAATATTTAGTTCAATTCATTCCATATAAAATTTTCTTAAATATTAGTCTATTTTTGTGTTTGGAGATTTCTTATATAAAAAATTATATATATATATATATGTAATGTCTAAAGATAAATAATGTATAGTTTTACCAAATGTTCTCTACTCACTATCATACTCACATAATTTATTTGTGCATCTACTTTAATGGAATAATATACCATAAACTGCTGTGCTACTTGTTTTTTGTTTAAAAATATTTTCAAGTTAATGACAATTTAACTACTCTACCTGTTTTTAATGTCTTAAGGGTGTTCAAAGTATCATAATTTATTTGACCAATGCCCAGTTGATCCATGTCAGTACTGTTTCCATATTTACAGTTACCAATATTGTTTAAATGAATGTATGAGTAGATATGCAGATTTCCCTCCAAAAATTGTTTGTTCACATCCTCACCAACACAGGTTGTAGTCATTCATATTAATTTATAAAATATTTGAATCATATAAAACTCAGTTGAGTGAATATAACATATATCCATTCTTTTATGCTATATACAGTTTAATAAATGTGTATATATACATGTAAACACATCGATATTTTATGTACTTTAAATGTATATTTGTATATGTATATATACATGTATATGCATGCATACACACACAACCTGCTTTTCTTACAAATCATGTTTCTGAGATTCACCTATGTAGAGACATACAGTAGTTCCCCGTTACCTGCAGGGGATACATTCCATGACCCCCAGTAGACGCCTGAAACCGTGGATAATACCAAACTCTATATATGTTATGTTTTTCCTATACATTCATACCTATGATAAAGTTTAACTTATAAATTAGGCACAGTAAGAGATTAACAACAATAACTAATAAAATAGGAAAAATTATGACAATATGCTGTAATAAAAGTTATGTAAATGTGGTCTCTCTCCCAAAATATCTTATTGTACTGTACTTACCTTTTCATTTGAAGGAAGCACTCTATGACTTCTCTTTGGCATATCAGAATTGCCAGCATACTATTCTTGTGATTTAAGGCCATTATTAAGTAAAGTGAAGGTTACTTGAACACAAGCACTTCGATACCTGGACAGTCGATCTGATAGCCAGACAGCTATTAAGTGACTATTAGGCAGGTGGATACAGAGTGGATATTCTGGAGAAAGGGATGATTCTCATCTCCAGAGGTAGCGGGCAGATGGAGTGGAGTGGCGCAAGATTTCATCGTGCTACTCAGAAAGGCTCAAAATTTAAAATATATTTTTTTATTTCTGGAATTTTGCATTTACTATTATATTTTTGGATCTTGGTTGATCGTGGGTAACAGGAACTGTGGATGAGGAAGAATAACTGCATATATGTAGATATAGGTCATTTGTTTTACAGAAGTATGGCATTCCATTGTACAATTGCATTGCAATTCATTTTTTGTTTTCCTATTGATGCACGTTTAGATTTTTTTCCCTAGTTTTTTTCCATTACAAGCATAGTTTTAGTGAACATCCTTGTGCATGCCTCCTTTGCACTTCCTTCACTTGAACAAAATATTTTGTTCTGTTTGTTTGATTTTATGTTTCTTTTCTTTTTTTGCTTTGTAAACCTGATTTGCCAGGATTTCCCAAATCTGTCCTTTCTTGGGTAACATCCTAGATATATAAATAACAACTACATATACAAGTTCATCATATGGAGGTTTTAATAGTTGGTCTGGGATGAGACATGAAAGTTTGTATTTTATAATTTATAAATTATAAATTTTGTAATTTATAAGATCAGGCAAGTTTGGTAAACACTTTGATGGGTTTAAAAATCATCTTATACTATTAATTTGCTGTTTCATTTTCTTTGATTCTTAGTGTAGTTCAAACTCTTATTTTTAAATACCTTTATTGTCCTCAATGATGTAATGATTGGATTTTAAAAAATAAAGTAATACAGGTGTGTATAAAGTAGAAAATGAATGAATTTGCTATAATTCTTTCAGAAATTTTATTTTTTAATGTATTTACCATATTTTTCCAAGTACAATATGCAGTTTTTTCCCGAATTTGTGAGGGAAAAATAAGGATGCGCATTATACATGGGTAATACTAATTCCATTTTCCTGAAAGTTTGGGCCAGAAACTTGGGTGTGCATTATACACAGGAGCGCATTATACATGGCAAAATATGTTATGTGTAGGAATACTTTCTTAGCTTAAGCAAGGATAAAATAATATTTAAAATTGTTTTTTAATATTTAGAATGTTACATAGCTTTTAAACAGAGTAGCACTTATGCACAAAATTTCAGGTTGAAGGGAAAATTTTCAAACGGAATACATTTCCCTAAATTTTCTGTACAAGCAAATAACTTATTTTGGTAAACCATAAAAATGGTTACCACACACACACACACACACACACACACACACACACATTATTGATCTGTAATTTTCATTTCTTCTGTTTTTAAAATCAGCCCCTGTTCTTCAAAAAAAAATATTAATGATTGAGATGTTTTTCTTTTTTTAAAGATTTTATTGGGGAATTGGGGGAGGGGAACAGTGCGGGGGGGTTGGGGGAAGGGGAACAGACAAGTTGCTGTCCTTTTGTTCTTCAGTCTAGTGGAGCTCTTAGCTTCACTGGCCCATGTTGGTATTATCATTGTGCTCTTCCTGGATGAGGCAGATCGGTCGCCGGCATCTGGACAGCCACTCACAACGGCTCTTGGCAGCTCACGCCCACTGCCAGCTGCTCACGCTGGCTGCAGGCCACACAAGTTAGCTTATGACAGCCCACTACAGCAAGGGCTGCAGCCTACGCTCCAGGTCGAGCTGTTGTTCAACATCTTAGCTGTAGAAGGCAGTGTCACTGGCCCTCATGTGGGATCTGAACTGGGGCCCTGCTGCTCAGAGCTGGCGCTCAAGCCAGCTCTTAACCATTGCGCCACTTGGGCGGCCCTGAGTTGTTATTCAAATATAAAAAAATCCATCCAGTCTGGTGTATATTACTGGAAATTATTTTTGTGCATATACTTATGTAAAGGAAAAACTTTATTAAATCAGGGAAAAATTACATCATAAGTGTGAGTTTCTCCTTTAAGGATGGTACAGAATTATGCTTCAGAGCAAGATGCAAGTTTGAAGAAAAATAATGTCTTAAAGTCACTACATTTTCCCCATTTATTCTGCACAAGAAACTATTGTTCACTGCTCAACTAAGTTTTCTAAAAATGAATAAATTTTTTCTAATGCTAAAACTTGTAACAATTTCATGATCATAAAGGAATATTTGTCCCTTTTTATTTCAAATGCTTTAAAACAGAAACATTGTAATATATTTAACATGAGTGATACAGCAAAGTATAGTGGGAAAATTATTGTTGTTTTAAAAATTCTATCAGCTAATGTAAAATATCTTTTTTTGTTAAGCTTAGTAAGATTTTGTTTAAGAAAGCTTTGTATTCAAATGCTACTAAAACTCAGTTTTTGTTGTTATATTAATAAGAATAGTTTAAGATAAATCTCCCTTCTGTAGTGGAAATAAAGGTGATTCTAATGGCTTTGCTAATCTTAAATACATTACAAAAACTGTTTGCTTTATTAAAATATGTTACTAAAATAACACATAATACTGTGTATATATATATATATATATGCACATATTTTAATTGAACCATATATACTCTTCTGACTTGTTTTTTTTAATCTGACAATGTATTTAGGCATATTTCCATGTCAGTAAATATAGCAAAAGCTGCATTAGTTTTCTATTGCTGTGTGACAAATTACCACAAACTTAGAGGCATATACAACAAAATTTATTATCTCACAGTTAAATTAGGAGCAGCATGACTGGGTAATTCTCTGCTCAGAGAATTACAAGGCTGAAATCAAGGTGTTGGCTTGCTGTGTCCTTATCTAGTGGTAAACCCAGGGAAAAGTCTGCTCTTGAGCATATTCTCGTTATTGTAAGAATTCAGTTCCTTGGGGATATAGGACTGAGGTCCAGGTTTTCTAACCAGGTGTCAGCCAGGTACTGCTCTCAACAACTAGAGGTTGCGCTCATATTTTATTTTACCATGTGGTCCCTTCAATCCTAGCAAGAGAGACTCACCTTTATTTCAAATCACTCTCATCCTTAGAATTTCTTAGACTTCCACTTCTGCTCCAGCTGAAGAAACTTATCTACTTTTGAATGGCTCAGGTGATTAAGTCAAATCCACCCAGATAATCTCATCATTCTAAGGTCAATTTATTTGCGAAGTTAATTACATGTGCACAACTGAATCACATAAGTAACTTGATTAGCATTTGATTGAGTAACCAAGGGTCTGGAATACTGTATAGTGTGAGAGTGTGAGAGGGCATCTTCAAATTCTCTCTATCATGCTACCTAAATACTTTTTCTTTTTAAATTGAGGTAAAATTTACCTAACATAAAATTCAACATTTTAACCATTTGAAAATATGAAATTCAGTGGCACTTAGTCCATTCACAGTGTTTTGTAACCATCACCCTGTCTAGTTCCAGAAAATGTTCATCACCACAAAAGAAAACCTCATATCTATTAAGCAATCACTCCCCATTACTCCCTCCCCACAATGTCTGACATCCACTAATCTGCATTGTGTCTCTATGGATTTTCCTATTCATTATATTTCATATAAATGAATCATACAATATATGACCTTTCGTGTCTGGTTTCTTTCACTTAATGTTTTCAAGGTTCACCTATGTTGTAGCATGTATCAGTACTTCATTTCTTATTATGAATAATACTACAGTATATGGATATGTCACATTTTATTTATCCATCCAACAGCTGATGGACATTTGGATTGTTTCCATCTGTTGGCTATTGTGACTAGTTCTGCTATGAAAATGTGTATACTTGTTTGAGCACCTGTTTTCAATTTTTTTTTGGTATACATCTAGGAATGGTATTGCTAGGTCATATGGTAATTTCATGTTGAAGTTTTTGTCAAGATTGATTTTGAATCACTATTTCATTTATTTCTGATATAGTCTTTATTATTTCTTTCTGCCAGTTTTTGATTTAGCATGTCTTTTTTAAAAAATGTATATGTTCACAACTATACATTTGCCTCTGAGCACTGCTTTAGGTGCCTCCCATAAATTTGGTATGTTGTGTTTTTATATTTATTTTTTCTGAAAATATTTTCTAATTGCCCTTGTGGTTTCTTCTTTGACCCAATGGTTGTTTATGAGTGTGTGGGTTTTTTTCAATTTCCTCATATTTGTGAATTTTCCAATTTTTCTTCTGTTATTGATTTCTAATTTCATCCATTTTTGTTGAAGACATTTTGTATGATTTTAATTGTTTTAAATGTATTGAGTGTTGTCTTGTAGCCTAATCTTGGAGAATGTTCCATGTGTACTTGAGAAGAAAGTGCATGCTGATGGTGTTGGGAAGTGTTCTGTATGTGTATGTTTGGCCAACTGTGTTTATAGTGTGGTTTAAGTCCTCTATTTCCTTCTTGATATTCTGTCTAGCTGTAATATCCATTAATAAAGTGGAATATTTAATTATTTAGCTGTTATTGTATAACTATTTTTCCCTTCAACTATCAGTTATTTCTCATTATATTTTTGGGGTCTGTTAGGTGTGCATATGATTATAATTGTTATATCTTCCTGATGAATTTATCTTTTTATCAATATATTATATCTTTTGTCTCTTGCAATTTTTTTTACTTAATATCAAATTTGTCTGATATTAGTATAGACATCCAGCTTTCCATTGGTTACTAATTTCACAGAATATCTTTTAGATCTTTTCACATTCACACTATTTGTGTTTTTGTGTCTACAGTGAGTCTCTTGTAGATAGCATATAGTTGGATCATGTTCTTTTATCCATTTTTTCAATGTTTGTTCTTTAATTAGAATGTTTGGTCCATTTACATTTAAAATAGTTACTAATAAGAAAAGACTTCCTTCTGTCATTTTACTATTTGTTTTCTATATCTCCTATATATTTTTTCGTTCTTCATTTCCCTCATTAGTGCTTTCTTTTGTGTTTAAAACCATATATTCATACACAATGGAGATTACAAATTGGTATCTTCAATTTCTAACAATGTAGTTTGAATTAATACTAACTTAGTTTTGATAGTTTGCATAAATTTTGCTTCTATCCACTTCCATTCCTTCCCCTTAATGTTGTTGTCACAAATTACATCTTTATACATTCTGTGCCCATTAACATGGGTTTATAATTATAGTTATATGCATTTGTCTTTAAATCATGTTAAAAAAAGGAGTTACAAACCACAAATATAATAAAATACTGATTTTTTAATTTTTAATCCATGAGGTCTGACAATTAAGTTCGAGAATTCATTCTAAAAAAAAGTGCTACATACCTCATTGCTGAATATCATTATGGTCACCTTTGAAGTACTCCCCTTGGGAAGCTATAGACTGATGCCAGCACCTAGTCCACCCTTCAAAGCAATTTTGGAACTCTTTTTCTGGAATGGCCATCAGAGCTGTCTTCATATTACATTTGCTGTCCTGAATGTCATCAAAATATCTTCCTTTCAATATTTCCTTTTCCTTTAAAGAAAGAAGTCATTGGCGGCCAGATCATGTGAGTAGGGAGGGTGTTCCAATACAGTTATTTGTTAATTGGCTAGAAACTCCCTCACAGACAGTGCCCTGTGAGCTGGTGCATTGTAGTGTTGCAAGAGCCATGAATTGTTGGCAAAAAGTTCAGGTCGTCTAACTTTTTCAAACAGCCTTTTCAGCACTTCCAAATAGTAAACTTGGTTAACTGTTTGTCTAGGTGGTACAAAGTCATAATGAATAATCCCTCTGATATCATAAAAGGTTAGCAACATCGTTGCAACAAAGTTTGCAAACTTAATTGTCCGACCTCATATGGAATTACCTTGACTGTTGTTCTTCATATGGCTTTGTGTCAACATTTCCAGTTTACATGGATAAGGAATACAGTATTTTATTGGTTCAATGATCTAGTCCAGGGGTCGGCAAACTTTTGAGATGGAAGAGCTGCTAGGCATCAGCAAACTGCAGCTTATGAGCTGCAGGCTCTGAAGTAAAATTGAAACTAAAAATAAAACTATCATAGTTTCATTTATAAAATTTTTAAAGGATATTATTCACATAACAGTGATTATGTAAAAATATATTTATGGCCCTCAAATAATTTTTAAATTGTCGTGAGGGACAGAATTGGCTCTTCCAGGGGTCGGCAAACTTTTGAGACGGAGCGGCTCATGAGCCGCAGTTTGCCAACCCCTGATCTAGTCGGTAGGTATTTAGGATGGAAGACTGGCCAGGGACACTGCCCTCCACAGCTAAGATGCTGAACAGCAGCTCAACCTGGAGCTGGGCTGCTGTGAGTTGCCAGCGATGGCGTAGGCTGCAGCCCCTGTGGCAGTGGGTTGCCATGGGCTACCGTGTGTGGCCAGCAGCCAGCGTGAGCGGCCA
>NW_017732764.1:86875-106488 GCF_001890085.2 Hipposideros armiger | reverse complement strand
CAACGTCCTCCACAACTAGACTGAAGAACAAAAGGACAGCAACTTGTCTGTTCCCCTTCCCCCAATTCCCCAGCACTGTTCCTATCCCCCCAATTCCCCAATAAAAAAATCTTTAAAGTGGGGGAGAAGAAGAACAAGCCATAATGCATGTGCACAAGCTGGAGACCTTGATGGCAAAGTGAATTTGTTCTCAGGGCCTCCATAGTTAATGATATGGGTGTCATGCAGAATGACACCCTTCACATATCTAAATACACTTGCCAGACTGAGGAGCCGAAAAAGGAAATAGGACCCAGGGGAAATTTGTAGCAGTTGCAGACTTGGCTAACTTCTCACACCATTGAGGTAAGCCAGCCAATAAACAATGTCTGTGCACTACAAAGAGGTAGAGTCTTCACTTCCACCCTCAAAATCTCTCTTGTGACTCACTCTAACAGCGGACATAAAGATAAGTGAATCCTAGAAAATTCAGTCCATTCTACCCAGGTTGACATATTTAAAACAGTCATAACATGATTTCGTTTATAAGACATTCTGGTAAAGGTAAAATTACAGGTACAGAAAACTGATCAGTAGTTGCCAGCGGCTGGGAATGGATAGAGGTTGTGACTACGGGGTGGCATGTGGACATGTTTTGATTTAATGGAATTGTTCTATACCCCATCAATCCCATTAAAATGAGGGTGATCATGCCAATGGCAGGGTCTCCCATGTCATCTGTGGCCTACACAAGTCAGCCACTTCAGAACACTTCAAAGATGAAGATGTCGTCCTCACCAATACGTTCCCCAATGCTGTGGGGAAATGAGTGTCCTGAGTCCCTAACAGCAGCTGCTTGTTCTAGCGACACAGTGACTCCAAAGGCATTTCACTTCAAGTGACCACAGGTGACAACTTTTGCAACTGTTTACCTATTGAGTGTTATAGAACACATTTATAGTCTAGTATATATTTTACAATCCAAGTTGTTGAATGTTCTGGTATTGCATGTTGAACAACACCTTTAGTTTGTATCTTATATCTGTGGTGAAATTATTTTCTGTAGGATTTGGTGGCAAATTGAAATGTAAATTCAAACAAATGTATTTGATAGTGTTACAAGTTTGAAATAATGCATCACTGATCAATATAAATTGAAAAAAAGCTAAAAGGATCAGAAGTGGTAACATAACCACATAACAGGAATTTTACCTTAGTTATTTAAAAGTTATGAGGTAGGGCCAGCCGAGTGGCGCGATGGTTAAGAACTGGCTTGGGATGCCAGAGGGCCCCGGTTCGGATGCCACATATGAAGGCCAGTGACACTGCTTAGCATCTACAGCTAAGATGCTGAACAACAGCTCAACCTGGAGCTGGGCTGCTGTGAGTCGCCGGCGACGGCGTAGGCTGCAGCCCCTGTGGCAGTGGGTTGCCATGGTCTACTGTGTGTAGCCAGCAGCCAGCGTGAGCGGCCAGCAGCCGCAGTGAGCGGCCATCTAGAAGCCAGCGACTGATCTGCCTCACCCGGGAAGAGTGCAATGATGGTGCCAACTTGGGCCAGTGAAGCAACGTCCTCCACAACTAGATTGAAGAAAAAAACGACAGCAACTTGTCTGTTCCCCTTCCCCCAATTCCCCAGCAATGTGCCCATCCCCCAAATTCCCCAATAAAAATCTTACAAAAAAAAGTTATGAGGTAATATAACAACCATGAAAATGCACCACTCGTATCTCCTGTGGTTCAGAGCATTGCTGACTGATGGCCTCAGCTGCTGTCCCTCTGAATTCACCCCAACGTTCATGCTGAGGCCAGGCATTCCATGGGCTGATCCTTGCCAATAACTGGTACTAATCCAGTTGCATTTCTGGGAGGTATAAGACTCCTTGAACCAAAGTCTTTTGCTCCAGGACTCCCCTCCTGCCTAGCTGAAACTTTATGATGTCAGTACAGTCTAAGGCTCATCCTGTTAAACTATCCTTCCTTTTCTCCTCTCCACTAATGTCAAGACCTGCACTGCCATCTGAAAGTTCTCCCAACCTTCTCCCACTCCCTCCATTTTATCCTTCATAGTGTTTACCCCAATTAATCTATTTATCATCTATTGCAATTTGGGCAGTTATTTCTCAGAGTACCAGTGCTAACACAAATGGTGTCAGGAATCGTCCAAGAAAACTGGTGGTAAAGTGGAGTTTGGGTTCTGGCTCACTTACCACCCAACAGGCAAATAGAATAACATCCTAAGTTGCATAGGGACACAGAGATTCCCTGACACAAGATGATGGACAAATGACTGGAGATTTCACCACTCTTGATCTGGAAAAAAAGTCCTTTTTGATGAGAGCACCCTTGCTGGTATACAGGCATTTAAAAAAGTAAGGGAGGGAATAATGCCTATGAGGAGAGTGGAGGTAGCTAGTTACTAGTTGGCTAAGTTTTACTGATTCCCTGTAGAGGGATAATGAGAAACTGAAGGTCCTCAAGAAGCAATTAAAGCTAAGTATGAGAATATGGGAGCCTTCCTGGTAGCTTTTATTTTTTTTCAATTAAATTTATTGGGGTGAAATTGGTTATAAAATTATATAATCTTTGAGTGTACAATTCTATAAAACATCATCTATATATTGCATTGTGTGTTTACCACCTAAAGTCAATTTTCCTTCCATCACCATGTATTTGACCCCCTCTACTCTTTTCTACCTACGCTTATCTCCCTCACCCTATGGTAACCACTAAACTGTTGTCTGCAGCTTTGAGGTATTGTTTGTTCATCCTGTTCATTTGTTGCTTTTAGTTTTATATCTCCCGTATGAGTGAAATCATATGGTTCTTGACTTTTTCTGTCTGACTTATTTCGATTAGCATGTTATTTTCAACATCCATCCATGTTGTCCCAAATGGCAGTGTTTCATCTTTTCTTATGACTGAGTAATATTCCATTTTATGTACCATATCTTCTTGATCCAATCATCTATTAAGGGACAGTTCAGTTGTTTCCATGACTTGGACACTATGAATAATGCTGCTAAGAACATAGGCTTGCATACATCTTTTTTTTTTTTCTTAGCTGAGCCATCCTTCCACCTGATGGCAGCTCAGCGGCTGCTCAGCTCGGGCCAGGACTCGAACCGCTGTTTCTCAGAGCTCAAACTTTTGAGCGAGCTCTTAACCAACTGAGCCACTCAGCTGGCCCTCTTGTATACATCTTTATGGATAAATGTTTTCAGACTTTTGGGGTAGATCCTATCTAAACCCAAGGTTCATAAGTTTAATACCTATGCTTGCTTCTATGTAATTTATTGTTTCAGGTATTTTATTTAGGTCTTTGATCTATTTTGAGTTAAGTTTGGTGTATGGTGACAGATAGAAGTCAAGTTTCATTCTTCTGCAAGTGGCTTTCCAATTTTTCTAGCACCATTTATTGAAGAGGCTTTCTTTTCTCCATTGTATGTTTTTGGCTCCTTTGTTGAAAATTATTTGCCCATATATATGTGGGTTTATTTCTGGGATCTTGGCTGTGTTCCACTGGTGTGTATTTCTGTTTTTCTGCCAATACCATGCTGTTTTGGTTATTGTCACTTTGTAGTATAATTTGAAGTCTGGGAGTGTGATACCTCTGGCATTGTTCTTTTTTTCTCTGGATTGCTTTGGCTATTCAGGGTCTTTTGTGATTCCATACAAATCTGATGTTTTTCTTTGTTCTATTTCTTCAAAAAAATGCCATTGGGATTTTGATGGGGATTGCAATAAATCTGTATATTGCTTTGGACAATGGGGACATTTTAACTATGTTGATTCTTCCAATCCATGAAGATGAAATCTTTCCATTTCTTTGTGTCTTCTTCAATTTCTTTTAATAATGTCTTATAGTTTTCAGTGTATATGTCCTTCACGTCCTTTGTTACTTTTATTCCTAGGTATTTTATTCTTTTTGTTGCACTTGCAAAGACAATTGTGGTTTTTTTTCATTTCTTTTTCTGAAATTTCATTGTTAGTATATAGAAACACAGTGGATTTTTGTATATTGACTTTGTAGTATCCTGCAAAATTATTGTATTTGTTTATTATTTCTAATAGTTTTTTTTTGTGGAGTCTTTAGGGTTTTCTACATAAAGAATCATGTCATCTGAGAAAAGCAACAATTTCACTTCTTTCCCAATTTGGATGTCTTTTATTTGTATCTTTTGCTTGATTGCTCTGGCTAGGTCTTCCAATACTATGTTGAATTACAGTGGTGAGAGGGGGCATCCTTGTCCTCCTCCTGATCTTAGAGGAAGAACTTTCAGTTTCTCACAATTTAGTATGATATTAGCTGAGGGCTTGTGATATATGGCCTTTATTATGTTGAGGTGCTTTCCTTCTATACCTATTTTATTGTGTATTTTAATCATAAATGGATGTTGTATCTTTTCAAGGGCTTTTTTTTCTGCATCTATTGATATGATCATGTGATATTTATCCTTCATTTTGTTTATGTGGTGTAGCCTATTGATTGATTTGCATATGTTGAACTATTGTTGTGCCCCTGGAATGAACCTTATTTGATCATAATGTATAATCTTTTTAATGTATTGTTGTGTTTGATTTGCTAGTATTGTGTTTAGGATTTTTGCATCTGTACTCATCAGAGATATTAGTCCATAGTTTTCTTTTTGCATGTTATCCTTTTGGTGTCAGGGTAATGTTGACCTCATAAAATGAGTTAGGAAGTATTGCCCCTTCTTCAATTTTTTGGAAGTGTTTACGAAGGATAGGTATTAAATCATCTTTGAATATTTGGTAGAATTCACTAATGATGTCATCTAGTCCTGTAATTTTGCTTTTGGGGAGGTTTTCAATGATTGTTTCAATCTCCCAACAGTTGATTGTTCTATTTAGATTTTCCACTTCTTTGTGATTCAGTCTAGGAAGGTTATATATTTCTGAGAACTTGTCCATTTCTTCTAGGTTATTGAATTTGGTGGTATATCTTCCTTCATAGTATTCTCATATGATCCTTTGTATTTCTGTGATAACTTCTCTGTCATTTCTGATTTTATTTGTTTATTTTCCCTTTTTTCCTTAGCGGGCATAGGCAAGGGTTTGTCAATTTTATTAATCTTTTTTTTTTCTTAATTGGGAAATTTGGGGAGGGGAACAGTGTTGGTGAATTGGGGAGAAGGACCAGCCAAGTTGTTGTTCTTCAATCTTAGTTGTTGAGGGCACCAGTCGCCATCTGGCTGCCCGTCATCAGCTTGTGGCCTCTAAGCTCAAGGTGCTGTGTTACAATCTTAGTTGCAGGTGGGCATAGCCACCATCCCATGTGGGAGTCGAACTGGCAGCCTTGTTGTTAAGAGCACACTCTCTATCCACTGAGCCATCCTGGTGGCAGCTCAGCTCAAGGTGCCGAGTTCAGTCTTAGTTGCGGTCGGGCATAGCCCACCATCAGACAGGCAGTGTTGTTGTTAGGAGCATGTGTTCTCACCAGCTGAGCCATCCTGCCACCTGTTGGCAGCTCAGCGGCAGCTGCGGCGCAGCTCACTGGCCCATGTGGGAATCGAACTGGCAGCTCTGTTGCTCAGAGCTTGCGCTCTTAAGCTAACTCTTCATTAACTGAGCCACAGAGCCGGCCCCTTAATAATCTTTTCAAAGAACCACCTCATTGTTACATTAATTGTTTCTATTGTCTTTTTGTTCTCTATTTCATTTAATTCTACTCTAATTTTTATTTCCTTCCTTCTGCTGACTTTGGGGTTCATTTATTCTTCTTTTTCTAATTCTTTAAGATGTACTGTTAGGTTGTTTATTTGGAATTTTTCTTCTTTCTTGAGATTGGCCTGTAATAATATAAATTTTCCCCTTAATATGCTTTCCCTGCATCCCAATAATCTTGATATGATGTATTTTTATTCTCATTTGTTTCTATGTATCTTTTGATTTTTTCCTTTTATTTATTCTTTCACCCAGTCATTCTTTAACAGCATGTTAATTAGTCTCCATGTATTTGTGCTTTTCCCCACTTTCTTTCTGCTGTTTATTTCCAATTTCAAAGCCTTGTGGTCAGAGAATATGTTTTGTATGTTTTCAATCTTCTTAAATTGGCTGAGGCTAATTTTGTGTCCCAACATATGGTCTGTCCTTGAGAATATTTCATGTGCATTAGAAAAGAATGTGTAGTCTGTTGTTCTAGGATAAAAATGCTCTGTAAAAGTTGATTATGTCCATTTGGTCTAATGTGTCATTTAAGGCTGATATTTCCTTCTTGATTTCTTTGCCATTGTTTCTTTGCCTTTGTGTTTGGATGATCTATCCATAGCTGTCAACGGCATATTTAGGTCCCCTACTGTAATTGTGTTTTGGTCAGTTTCTCTTAGATTGGTCAGTTTCTGTTAGTACTTGCTTTATATATTTTGGTGCTTCCTGATTGGAAGCATATATATTGATAAGTGTTAAATCTTCTTGTTGTATTGTCCTGTCCCATTTATGGTTATGAAATATCCATCTTTGTCTTTTGTTACCTTTTTTTATCCTGAAGTCTGTTTCGTCAGATATCAGTATGGCTACATCCGCTTTTCTCTGGATGCCATTTGCTTGGAGTATCATTTTCTTCGCATTCATTTTGAGTTTATATTTGTCCTTGTAGCTGAGATGTGCCTCTTGGAGACAGCATATGGCTGGGTTTTGTTGTATGATCCAATCTGCTACTCTGTGCCTTTTACTTGGTGAGTTAAGTCCATTTGCATTTAGGATTATTATTGATATATGAGGACTTCCTATAACCATTTTATCTTTTGGTTTCTGGTAGCTCAATTTCTCCACTGTTTCTTTGCCTTTTTGTTTCTGTCTGTTTTAGTTTGATTGTATTCTGATTTTCACCACTGTTTCCTCTTTTTTTATGTTATGTGTGTCAGTACTGGATTTTTTGAAATGATTACCATTAAGTTTATGTAAAAGAAAGTTTCATAAATACAGTAGTCCTTTTTCTTCAGCATGTGTTGTATCTCCATTCCCCTTTGCAAATTCAGACCTTAACTTCCTCCTCTTTGTTTTTTTTTGTTTTAATTATTATTTTTTGTTATTTTTATTGTGAAATACACATTTTTTACAATTAGTTTCAGTTGTACAACACAGTGCAATAGTTATACATTTTACCCCTTGAAGTGACAGCCCCCCTCCCCCATCTGCCACCCCACTTCCCCTCCCAATATCATACATATCTATTACAATGCCCTTGACTCCACTCCCACACTATACTCTGCATCCCATGAATATATATATATAGATAGATAGATAGATAGATATAGATAGATAGATAGATAGATAGATAGATAGATAGATGTATATATATATGTATTCACTAATAGTTGACATACAATATTATACAACATCAGCTTCAGGTGTTCAGTGCAGTGATCAAGCCTCTACCCCATCCATGATGTGGTCTCCCTAGCAAGACATGTGACCATCTGACACCCTACAAAATATTTACAACATTATTAATTATATTCCTTCAACTGTCTTTCATGTACCTGTGGCAATATTGTAGTTACCTATTTATGCTGCCTAATCCCTTCCCTTTCTCCCTCATCCCCACTTCCTCCCAACGAGCAGCTATCAGTTGTTCCTCTATATCTCTGAGATCACTTCTGTTTACTTTGCTCATTCATTCAGTTTTTTAGATTCCACATATAAGTGAGATCATATGGTATTTGTCTTTCTCCGACTGACTTATTTCACTTAACGTAATAGTTTCTAGGTCCATCCATATCATCCCAAATGGTACGATTTCATTCTTTATAGCAGAGTAATACTCCATTGTATAAATGTACCACAGTTTCTTAATCCAGTCATCTACCAATGGGCATTTCTGTTGTTTCCAAGTCATGGTTATTGTGAATAGTGCTGCAATAAACATAGGGGTACATATATTTATTAGAATTAGCATCTTGGTTTTCTCTGGATAGATACCCAAAAGTGGAATTGCTGGGTCATACGGCAGATCCATTTCCAGTTTTTTGAGATACCTCCATACTGATTTCCATAATGGCTGTACCAATCTGCAGTCCCACCAACAGTGACCCAGGGTTCCCTTTTCTCCACAACCTCACCAGCACTTGTTGATTGTTGATTTATTGATGATAGAAATTCTGACCAGAGTGAAGTGGTATCTCATTGTGGTTTTTATTTTCATTTCCCTAATTAGTGAGGTTGAACATTTTTTTATATGCCTGTTGGCCATCTGTACGTCCTCTTTAGAGAAATGCCTCTTCATATCCTCTGCCCATTTTTTAATTGGATTGTTTGTTTTTTTGGTGTTGAGTTGAATGAGTGTTTTATAAATTGTGGATATTAACCCCTTATCAGATATATCATTGGCAAATATCTGCTCCCATTCAGTAGGCTGCTTTTTGTTTTATTGATGATTTCCTTTGCTGTGAAAAAACTTTTAAGTTTGATGTAATCCCATATGTTAATTTGTACTTTGATTTCCCTTGCCTGAGGGGATATCTCAGTAAAAATATTACTGAGGATAATGTCTGCAAATTTACTCCCTAAGTTTTCTTCTAGGAGTTTTATGGTTTCAAGTTCTACATTTAAGTCTTTAATCCATTTTGAATTTGTTCTTGTATATGGTGTAAGTAGGTGGTCCTTTTTCATTTTTTTGCTCATGTCAGTCCAGTTTTCCCAGCACCATTTATTAAACAGACTATCTTTACCCCAATGTAAATTCTTGCTTCTATTGTCATAGATTAAATGACCGTATATGCATGGGTTTATTTCTGGGCTCTCTATTCGGTGCCATTGGTCTATATGTCTGTTTTTATGCCAGTACCATATTGTTTTGATTACTGTAGGCTTGTAGCATGATTTGATGTTGGGTAGTGTGATACCTCCCGCTTTGTTCTTATATCTCAAGATTGCCGTGGCTATTCGGGGTCTTTTACGGTTCCATGTAAATTTTAGGATTAGATGTTCTATTTCTGAGAAAAATGTCCTTGGTAGTTTGATAGGAATTGCATTGAATCTATTTATTGCCTTAAGTAGTATTGACATGCTAACTATATGCTTACTATCCATGAACATGTTATGTATTTCCATTTATTTGTATCTTTTTTATTTCTCTCTTCAATGTCTTATAATTTTCTGAGTATGGGTCTTTTACTTCTTTGGTTAAATTTATTCCTAGATATTTTATTGTTTTTGAAGTAATTGTAAATGGGATTGATTTCCTGATTTCTTCTTCTGATATTTTACTATTGGTGTATACAAATGCAACTGATTTCTGAATGTAATTTTGTATTCTGCTACCTTACTAAATTCATTTATCAGTTCTAACAGTTATTTGGTGGAGTCTTTGAGACTCTGTATATATACTATCATGTCTAGGGGATAATTCTTCTTTAAATGTTTTGTAAAATTCATATGTGAAGCCATTTGGTCCAAGACTTTTGTTTGTTGGGAGCTTGCTGATTACTGATTTGATTTAAAAGTAGTAATTGGTCAGGTCAGATTTTCTATTTCTTCTTGATATACACTTGAAAGATTGTATGCTTCTAAAAATTTATCCATATCTTGCAGATTGTCCGATTGATTGGCATATAATTGCTCATAGTGTTTTCTTAAAATTTTTTGTATTTCTGTGGAGTCTGTTGACATACTCAAATTTCATATATGATTTTATTTATTTGGGTTCTCTCTTTTTTTCTTGATGAGTCTAGTTAACGGTTGTCAATTTTGTTTCTCTTTAAAAAAACAGCTCTTGGTTTCACTGATCTTTTGTATTTTTTTGTCTCTGTTTCATTTATCTCTGCTCTGATCTTTATTATTTTCTGCCTTGTACTCACTTTGGACTTTGTTTGCTGTCTTTTTCCAGTTCCCTTATGTGTGAAGACAGATGGTTGATTTCAGATTTTTCTTGTTTTTTAGGTAGGCCAGCATTGCTATGAATTTACCTCTTAGGACTGCTTTTGCTGTGTCCCATAGATTTGAGGTCGTTGTGTTTTCATTTTCATTTGTCCTAAGGTATCTTTGATTTCTTCCTTGATCTCATTGTTGACTCATTTATTATTTAGTAGCATGTTATTTACTCTCCATGTGTTTTTCAGTTTTTTTCTTGTAATCGATTTCTAGTTTCATACCACTGTGGTCAGAGCTAATGCTTGATATGATTTCAATCTTCTTAAATTTATTGATACTTGTGTTGTGGCCTAATGTGTGGTTCATCTTGGAAAATGTTCCATGTGCACATGAAAAGAATATATATTCTGCTGTGTTGGGGTGAAATGCTCTAAAATATCAATTAAATCCATGTGGTCTAGTGTGTCATTTAAGGCCACTGGTTCCATGTTGATTTTCTGTCTGGAAGATCGATCTGTCCATAGGTGTCAGTGGGAGATAAAGACCCATATTCTGATTTGTTATTGTTGATCTCTGCCTTTATATTGGTCAATATTTGCTTTATATATTTAGGTGCTCTTATGTTGGGTGCATAGATGTTTACAAGGGCTATGTCCTCCTGTTGGATTGATCCCTTTATCATTATGTAATGTCATTCTTTGTCTCTTATTATAGTCTTCATTTTAAAGTCTATTTTGTCTGATATAATATAAATATTGCTACCACAACTTTACTCACATTTCCATTTGCATGAAATATCTTTTTTCATACCTTTACTTTCGGTGTATGTGTGTCTTTCGATCTGAGGTGGTTATCTTGTAGACAGCATATGTATGGGGGTTATTTTCTTATCTATTCAACTACCTTATGTCTTTTGATTGGATAATTTAATCCATTTACATTTAAAGTGATTATTGATAAGTACATAGTTATTGCCATTTTATTATTCATATTTTTTATCTTTGTTTTCTCCTTTGTTCTTTGTTCTTTCTTTTTTCTTTACTAGTTTCAGGTGTTTTGTACAATGTAATAGTTATACATTTCACTACTCACAAAGTGATAACCTCCCTCTCCCAATCTATTGCCCCTCTGACATCATATATAGCGATTATCATTCCATTGATTCTATTCCCTATACTATACTCCATATCCTGTGTGTGGGGGAAATATATATATATATATATATACATATATATAATTATAGTTGACATACAATATTATTCAGCTTCAGCTTCAGGTGTACAGTGTGCAGTGGTCAAGCATCTACACCATCCATGAAGTGGTCTCCTTAATAAGACATGTGCCCATCTGACACCCTACAAAATATTTACAGCACTATTTATTATATTCTCCAAACTCTTTCATAACCTGTGGCAATACTGTAGTTACCAATTTATGCTGTCTAATTCCTTCCCCTTCTCCTTTCTTCTTCTTATAAAAATCTTTTTTTAAATTAGATTCAGGTGTACAAAACAATGTAATAACTAGACATTCACACCCCTCAGAAATCCATAAACCCCCAATCTACTACCCCTCTGAGATCGTATATAGCTGTTACAATTCCATTGACTCTATTCCCTATGCAGTACTCCACATCCTGTGACTATATATATATATATATATATATATATATATATATATAGTTGACATTCAGTGTTATTCAGCTTCAGTTTCTCACTTACATGTGGAATCTAGAGAATAGAATAAATGAGCAAACTAATCAGAAACAGTCTCAGAGATGTAGAGAAAAAACTAAGGGTTGCTAGATGGGAGGTGGGTGGGGATGAGGGAGAAGGTGAGGGAATTAGAAAGCACAAATTGGTAACCACAAGATTGCCACAAGGATACAAAAGATAGTTTGGGGAATATAATCAATAATGTTGTAAAGATTGGCAGAGTATCTGATGGACACTTGTCTTATTAGGGAGACCACTTCATGGAGGGTGTAGATGCCTGACCACTGCAGTGTACACCTCAAGCTGAAGCTGACTAGAAGTCCTTTTCACATTTCTTGTAATACTGGCTTGGTGGTAATGAATTCCTTTAGCTTTTTTTGCCTGGAAGCTCTTCATCTCGCCTTCAGTTTTGAATGATAGCTTTGTTGGGTAAAGTAGTTTTGGTTGTAGGCCCTTGTTTTTTATCACTTTGAACATTTCCTGTCACTCCCTTATTGCCTGCAGTTTCTGATGAGAAATCAGCTGATCATCTTATGAGAACTACCTTGTAAGTAATTGGTTGCCTTTCTCTTGCTACTTTAATATTTTTTGTCTTTAACCTTTGCCATATTAATTATAATGTGTCTTGGTGTGGGCCTCTTTGTTTTATCTTGTTAGGGACTGTATGTACTTCCTGGCCTTGTATGTCTATTTCCTTCGCCAGGTCAGGGAAGTTTTCAGTCATTATTTCTTCAAATAGGTTCTCGATCCCTTCTTCCCTCTCTTCTCCTTCTGGTACTCCTGTGATGAGAATGTTATTACATTTGATGTTGACACACAGGTCCCTTAAACTATCTTCATTGTTTTTAATTCTTTTTTCTTTTTGTGGTTCTGATTGGGTGTTTTCTGTTACCTTGTCTTTTAAATCACTAAGTTGTTCCTCTGTTTCATCTATTCTGGTGTTGATTTCTTCTAGTGTATTTTTCATTTCAGTTATTGTATTCTTTATTTCTGACTGGTTATTTTTTATGGTTTCTATGTCCTTTATGCTTGCCATCTCTTTGTTGAAATTTTCACCAAGTCCCTTGAGCATTCTTATAATCAGTGTTTTAAACTCTGTCTCTGGTAGGTTAGTTGCCTCCATTTCATTTAGTGTTATTTCTGGAGGTTTCTTCTGTTCTTTTATTTGGTACATGTTTCTTTGTTTCCTCATTCTTGCTGCCTCTCTGTGTTTGCTTCTATGTATTAGGTAGATCTCCTATGTCTCTCCGTCATTGCCGGGTGACCTTATGTAGTATGTGTGCTGAGTCCTCCAGTGTTGCAGTCTCTCTCATCATCTGTGACTGTGTTCCATGAGTGTCCCTGGTGTGTATTGTGTGTATTTTCCTGTTGTAGTTGAGCCTTGATTACTTTTGGCACATCAGTCAGTGGGATTAACTCCCAGGCTGACTAGCTGTGAGGATTAGCTACGCCCACAGTGTATTAGCTGCTCTGTAAGGGCTTAACCCTCAGAGGAGAATTCACCCCAGTGGGCTCTAGTGCCTGTTGAGATCACCCCTTTGGTGTGCCACTTGTGGGGCTTACTGGGTAGTACTCAGGTGTGTTCTGAAGCTGGACTTCGAATTTGTTTTTTCTTGTGTCTCTTGGAGGGGCTCCCATAGAGGCCAATTTCAGCCTTGCTTGTGACCTGCCTGGGGCTATTTGATAGGATCTACAAAATTATGTGGTTGGTTGCTGCCTGTGCTGGACCTGGAGACATGTGGGGGTGGCCTCATCATGAGCCAAGGCCAGATGACACCAGTATTGGGTCTGGGGCATCTTAGCAAAAGTCCCAGTGTCCCACATAGGCCTGTTGCCACCTGACAGCTACCCGTAAGGGTCAGTCATTGATAGAGCCTCCTTAGGTGCACAGACCGGGCTGGTTGACACTGTTGAAATGCAGCACTAGCTGAATGTAATGGGGTGCCGGGATGTCACGAGACATGGCCTGTGGTTTTTACAAGGTTAATGCAGATTCAGTTATTGCGCTAGTGCTGAGCCTGTGACCACTTCTCAAAATTCCCTGAGAACACTGCAGTCAGTCACTGCTCACTTTAGGCCTACAGATCTCCAAGAGCCAGCCAAGAGAGGCTGCAGCACAAGTTGTGGTTGACTGACTGCCACCAAAATTTCTCCAGACTGCCTCAGGCCTTCCACTGCTGGAAAAGTCTTTCACAGTTTGTGGTATAGGGCCGGCCACCCAGGAGCCAAGAGTGCCCCAGGCAATGCAGCACTAGCTGGGAAGGGCGGGGTTCCAGGGAGTTACAGGGTGTGGGCTGTGATTTTTACAAAGGTAATGCAGATTTAGTTCTTCCACCAGTGCTGGGCCCATGATCACTTCACAAAATGCCCTGAGAACACTGCAGCTATCCACCGCTCTCCTCAGGCCCACAGATACCCATGAGACACCCAAGAGAGGCTGCAGCTCAAGTTGTGGCTGACTGGCACCCGTCCAAAGTTTCCTAGGTCACTGCAGGCTGTCCACTACTGTAAAAGGCTACCACAGCTTGTTGGGGGTGGAGGTCTGGATGCTCAGGAGCCGAGAGTGCCCCTGGTGATGCAGAACTGGACGTGCAGGGTGGAGACCCAGGGCTTCACCAAGTTGGTGCACATGCACAGATTTTACCAGACCATTGTGATCTCAAATTTGGCCCTTTGGGAGAGGGCTCAACATAGACAAGATGGCACCCTCCTGTAGGGTACACATGAGGCAGGCTCCACATTGGGACAATGGCGGCTGTCCCTGAAGCCCTTGCTTTGAAGCCACAACTCAGTCTTTCCCCATATGTCTCTGGTGCCTCTTGACTTGCCACCCCTTCATGGAGCCCAGGTGAATGTTTGCAAGTGAGTGAATCTGTGTGCAGGCCCTTTAAGAGGATGTCTGAGGATCCAGCCATCTTCCATCTCACTGGACAGACAGTCCTTGCTGATTTTCACTGCAAGCTGTTATGGAGACTCCTCTTCCCAGAATAGGACCCCAATATAAGGCTGGGACCCCTCCCTCTTCAGGGGAGACTTTGGCCACTGAGGCATCCCTCTGGCTGCTCAACCACCGCCTGTGGGTTTGAGTATGTTTACTTTTGAAAGAAACTGCCAAAATGTCTTCCATAGTGGCTGTATCATTTTACTCCCCCTCTCACCCCCAGCAATGAATCAGTTCCTGTTGCTCCACATTCTTGCCAGCGTTTGGTGCTGTCACTGTTCTGGATTTTGATAATTCTAATAGGTGTGTAATGATATCTATTATTGTAGTTTGCATTTCCCTCATGACATATGAAGTGAAATCTTTTCACATGCTTATTGTGGATGTTTATGCTCTAACAAAGAAAACAGCCCCCACTTCCTGTTATTTAAATATTTAAGCCATTAGAAATGGGTGGTAATACTTGTGGTTTCAAATAACAGGTGTGATGAAACACTAAGGTGAATATTTAAATTAAAAAATTACAGTACTTTTACACATTGCCATTAATACCCCTCAGAATAATCCTCCTCACTTCAACCACAATTATCCCATCATTCTTACCACTTTTTGAAGCAGTTCTGGAAGTCCTCTTTCATGAGTGTCTTTAGTTGCACTGTCCTGGCTGCCTCGATGTCCTCAATAGATTCAAAATGCTTTCCTTCATGGTCATTTTGATTTTGGGGAAGAGCCAGAAGTCGCATGGTGCCAGATCTGCTGAATGAGATGCATGAGGACACACCATAATGTGTTTTTGACAGAAATTGCTGTACCAGAAGTGATGTGTGACATGGAGCAGTCATGATGGAGGATGACGTAAAGACACTCATGAAAAGTGGACTTCCAGAACTGCTTCAGAAAATGGCAAGAATGATGTGTTTGGAGCGAGGGGATGTATTTTGAGGAAGATTAATGATAACGTGTCTTTCACTGTATTAATTTTATTTAAACATTCACCATAGCTTTTGATCACACCTCGTAAGTACAAACAGTATAATTCTTTTTTTGTATGAAAATGTATGGTAATAGACCACAAATAGATGGTCATACATCCAAATGCTAACATTTCTAGTTGGTGGGATTATAGGTGATTGATTTTTATAAATTGAAAATTATAATAGTATTTTTTAAGGGCAGGGATGGAGACACTCCCATTCATATGTATTTCTTGTGCTCAACATTAACATCAAAACTGATTAGGTCATAAAAATTCTGTTCAGGACAAAAACCAGACCAGAGGTTCAGTGCTGCTGGTCATTAGCACATATTAAATATCTGAGTTTATGCTCAATAGAATATGTGATGTGCTCAGCACAGTATGTGAGCAAATGTTCCTTTCCTTAACAAACCATAGACTTTGGTATCTCCTTCCATTAAATTGAAAATACTTTCCAGAAAGCAAACATGCCCAGTTTAAATTCCAGCCCTTGGGGCCGGCCGAGTGGCACGATGGTTAAGAACTGGCTTGGGACACCAGAGGGCCCCGGTTCGTATCCCACATATGAGGGCCAGTGACACTGCACTCTACAGCTAAGATGCTGAACAACAGCTCAACCTGGAGCTGGGCTGCTGTGAGTCGCTGGTGATGGCGTAGGCTGCAGTCCCTGCTGCAGTGGGTTGCCATGGGCTACCGTGTGTAGCTGGCTGCCAGCATGAGCGACCATCTAGAAGCCGGCGACTGATCTGCCTTGCCTGGGAAGAGCGCAATGATGGTGCCAACTTGGGCCAGTAAAGCAACATCCTCCACAACTAGACTGAAGAACAAAATGACAGCAACTTGTCTGTTCCCCTTCCCCCAATTCCCCAGCACTGTTCCCATCCTCCCAATTCCCCAATACAAATCTGTAAAAAAAAATCCAGCCCTTGTTCACCTTGAGTAGATCATTTCAGACCCTGTGTTTTTATTTCCTCATCTCTGAGATAATGTGGCTAGTCCACATTACCTCCTCTCCCAAGGTTCTCAAATTTGATGATTCCAACTCTGTGGAAAATCAGTTAGCATCCTCAAGTCAAGATCCACTTGATCTGGAAAGAGAAGCACCTTCTCCATGTAGATATATAATTTGTGAAAGCAGCTTTCCTTCAACCATTTTGTTTGGCTGAAAATAGTATCCTTGTACATGTCCATTCCTTACAAGACTACCAAGAATGAACCACAGGAGTCTCAACATAATGATTATATTTATTTTATCACTACATATGAAATGAAAATAAACTGTGAGAAGCTGCAAATGCATGCCATTTTATGAAGATTATGGAACAATGGAGACATCAATTGTAAAATGTTAAAAGTGGCTTATTCTTTGGGGATGCAAGGACTACACACACAAAGGTCATCAGTGGTGAGATTATGGACAGCATCTGCCAGCTGGAATTTACTCACCAATGGAAAGTTTAAAAATGAAGGTAAGGGAACACTGGCTACCCCTGACCTCTTAGCCAAGGAGTATGAGTGAGAAGACATCAGAAGATGCCTAAAATCTCAACAAACAAATAGGTTTACAAAAAAACAAACAAACTTGAAACCAACACACTCAGGCAATGTTGATATTAGATCTTGAGGAGAAGATCCTCATTTTATGATGTTTGAACACACTGTTTCTCTTGCTGGATAGCTGGGGGGAAAAACAAAGACACACAAAAAAATCATTAAAAGCGTATTTTCCTAAGAGTAACTTCAGTTTCTTCCAAAAGAGCTCTTTGCCAAGTCACTGAAGGCTGCCATACCCTTTAAATTTATAATGCCAAGGCACTAAGCACCAATCCTGTCCGGTGTGTGTGTGTGTGTGTGTGTGTGTGTGTGTGTGTGTGTGTGTGCGCACGCGCGCGCCTGGGTCTGCAAGTTGGCCACCTGAACATTCATTAGAATCTATATCAACTGTGGGGTTTTTTTTTTACTTTTAAGAGGTAGATGTATGCTGTTACCATTTTTCCATAGATTATTCTGAGATTGAGGAGCAAGTGAAGCATTTCCCTCAGACTTATCTATCACTATATATTTAGGAAGTTATATCCTTTCAGATAATTTTGACTAACTTTGAAACTCCCAAATAACACAGACATGACAAAAAGTACCTGTCAGTTTTGTGAATATGTGTGGAGTTTCTCCATCAGGCTGTAACTCCCAAGGGCTAAACTAATCCCTTAAATCTGGAAGCCTTGAGTGCAACCCAGATCTAAACTTGTTCTCTGCATCATCTTGTCCTCAGGTAGAGAAAGCCTAAACTGCAGTCTGTGTGGTTCTTTAGGAATGAGATCATGGACTCGAATTGTTTGATGCAGAAAATGCCAAATAACCACAAAGTGGACAAAATTAAGATTTTTCTAGTGCTAAGTCCAATATTCCAAGATTGGTTGTAATGTGATTTTTAGTAATTTTCCAACAAGAAATTAATTTTTTATTCCCTCATTACTTCTTCGGTCTATCATGTGAGAACCACTTATATAATCCAAGTAAGAAGAAAGCTATTTGATATTTTTACTGTTGCATTAAATATAGTTGTATTATAATTGTCTTCCTTTGTGGCAAAAATTACTAGAAAGAGTGTATCTACTGAACCTATGAAAGTTCACCATTGTTTTTCACCACTAGAAACCACACCTTTACCTCCCATCCTATGACTTACTTTCCTGTGAGGGGAGAGTATTTTTTTCTTCAGTATTCGTTTTCTTGAGTTTTGACCTGTCAAACTTCTCCACTTCAGACAAGTCTGGCTTATCACTCATTTTGACTAAAAGAAAGACTGAAAAAAATTTTTTAACTGGCAGAAATGTTATAATACTAAGGTATCATAGCCAAAAACTCTCATATTTAATATCAGTGTGTATTCTAACTTCAGATTTTCAATAAGAAAACAACACTCATCTTAGAAAAGTCATGTTTTTATTAGAATGTTTTGAATTCCACATTATTATCCCATTTCTGATAGGCAGTAAATGCCATTGAATCAGGATGCACTAGAAACCAAGATGCTCTAAAACCCAGAGTCAGTATGTTGGTCTCTTTTAAAATAACAGCAAAGGTCAAATGGAGGTGACAGAAGCACAAGAACAGATATAGACAGGAAAAAAAATAAAGACTGGGCTTAACTAGGTAATGATTTTTTTTAACAGGAGATGGCATTATTTGAGCATCTTCACTTTGTATTCAATTACTTTGGGGGGCATTTTTCTTAGGGAATAGTGAGCAGCACACAAAAAAAATGGTAGCATAAGTTGGACTGGTTTCTATCCATTTCATATGCCCAAAGACAGTAGATTATGGGGCTACAATAAGAGAGGGAGGGGTTTAATGCAGTTATAACTAATTAAACGTCACATAATAGCTCCTTGTCGCACTGGTTTGTAAACACTGCAAGAAGGCACTGCTGATTAGGATCAGACCAAGGACTTCAGCAGAATGGGATAAAACCAAACAGAGTTCCTTTTTATTTCATTTCAGTACGTTTTCTCCACAAAGGGAGAGGCGAGGAGGTGAAGCTAGGAGATGAGGTGCCCTGTGACCGACCCATCGGTTTGTCGCGAAGAGACAATAGGAAACCCCAGAGACCGGAAAGCAGAGCTCTCATGCCTGTGCCTGACCCCGCCCTGGTGGGGCTAATGCACATCTAGTGACCAGGGTAGAGTGGCGGGGCCCCAAATAGCCAAAAGTCCCGAATATACCTCCTTTCCCTCGAGGTCACCCTAAGACCCGCCTTTGACCAGCGATCAGACGCCAATCTCCAGAGGTGGGAAACAGGGACTTCACATAAATAACAGGCTGGGCGCAAAGGCCAGTTTGTTGGCAGCACTTTGCTTACATTTTAAAATAACTATCATCGTAGTCGGGCACCCAGCCTCACCTATCCGCCACGGGAGGGGAGAGAGCGAAGGGCCAGCCCCCAAGGGCCCATCCCGGAATGTCCCCAAACTCCTCGTCCTCGCAGCCTGGGACCTGCAGCCACAGCGGACAGGCCGCTCTGGGGGCCGCCTCCTCGGGTCTTCCGGACCAACTCGGGAGGACTCGGCATCGCGCGCAGAAGGCGGCGCCGAGGAAGACAAAGGCGCGGAATCGCCAGGAGGCGCAGATCCGAAACGCCAGTCCCAGCCCGGCCTCCCCAGTTCCC
>NW_017732764.1:83117-85380 GCF_001890085.2 Hipposideros armiger | reverse complement strand
ACTATGTCTTTAGTTTCACCCCATATTTTCCATATGGTTCATGTATGGTGGTAGAGTTCTGCATAGATCACCAATCTCTCTCTCTGCAAGGATTTATCAAGTCTTCCCCATCTCTCTCCATTACCTTGTCTATGCTCTTGTAGCATATTGTGTTAATTTGAGAATTTTGTCTGTTGGAGAAACTTTTAAAAGAAAGGCAGACTCATTCAACAAATATTATTCATTGAATACCTACAATGTCCCAGGAATTAAATATAATAAACACCACTGTTTCCACTACTCAAATTTAAATATTAACATTTGGTTATATTTACTTTTTCTTCTTTTAGGAATAAAAACATTACATAAAAATTGAGGCATACTTGACCCTGGCTCCAAGGCCATTCACCTTCCCACTTCCCAGTAGTAGTCCTATCCTGAATGTCAAGTGTAGTTTCTAGCCTGTTTTTCTATCACCACAGATTTATGTGATCTTTGTTTCCAGGAGCAATATGGAGCATTGTGTGAACCAGTGCCATGGGTGTAAGACTGAATTTCCACATCACTAGGGGTTGACAGGAAGCCCCAATTTCCTCCCTCTCCCTAGCCCAAACTTCAAAATCCTGCAACCCCTATCTGCCCTGAATCCATCAGAACTCATCCAATGATGACATATATCCCCATTTGTACCAGTCCCTACAAGAATCCCAAGATTCCTAAACACCCCTCAAGTACCACATTCTAACCTCAATAATGCTGTGACCATATCCTCTCTTTAGTTCACTTCTCGAACCCCTCTCCTACTCCTAAAACACAATGCACTCTCAATAATCCTCTATATCCTCAACCTCTTCTCTGAATGTGCCCTTCATTGACTTCCCCTAACAGAAACCAGGCTCTTCCCTGAGGACTCTGTGTCCCCTGAAGCCCACTCAAGAGGAGATGATTTCTCTGTTACCACCATTGTACCACAGAGCCTGAAGTTTGGGTAAATGTCATCCTTGCTTCTCATTGCTGCCTTTAGACCATTCCTCTCCCACCTCCCTGAAAACTTCCAGCTTTTGACAGTGTGTGTCACTGACTAACCTTCATTGTTGTCATCTAGCAGACTTTAGCCACTCCCCACATTATTTCTCAAGTATTTTAGCTCCTGGAACACAGTCACTCTCAAAAGTCATAATCTTGTCTTAATTCCCAGTGAGTTCAAGAATGATAATTCTGACACACTGGCTCCTTCAGTTCCTTGAATATTTCTCCTCCATGACATTGTCCTTGACCCCACCTCAGATACTCACTGGCATGGCCATATCCTAGGCCTTGTCATTGCGATTATAGCAACCCCTTCATAATCTCAATTTCAAACATCCCTCTCTATGACCATAACCTCCTCTCTTTTCGGCTCACTCCCTTTGGTACTTGAACCCCACCTTCTTTCAACCTCACCTGAATCTCCAATCCATTGATCTTACCAGATTTTACCATCCGTCATTCTCTTATTGTCTTCTCTACCCTATTTCCCTAACTCAAATATCATGCTCTTTCTTTATAATCACTTATTTTCATATACCCTCTAGTATCCTGCCCCTCTGTCATTTTTTATTGCCTCCCTGGAAAAATCATAACTCTGGGTAAGTCCAATTATACCTTAAGTAGCCCAAATTCATGTAGCTAAACTTAGCTGGAGGGAAATATACAACATGACTAGTTTTAGTTTAAATCCATGACTATGAACCTCATTTGGGCCCTTAATGCTGCCAGTCAATTTCTCTATAGGTCTCCTGTCCCTTAACTTTCTGAATTTTTTGAGTCACTATTTCATAGCTTTTCTCTCCTCAAACCCCCAACACCACCTCTCCATTCCAAATTTTCTCTTATTTTCTATTTTACTAGAAACTTGTAGCCATCAAAAGAGCACTTCCACAGACTCTGAACACCACATTGCTTCACCTACCCACACCTGCATCTGTGTCCATGGTCTCGTTGACAACTGTATTAGTTAGAGTTCTCCAGAGAAACACAATGAATAAGATAGATAAATAGATGGATAGATGAATAGATAGATAGATAGATAGATAGATAGATAGATAGATAGATGAGATTTATTATGAGGGATTAGCTCACATGATTATGGAGGCTGAGAAGTCCCACAGTCTTCTATATGCAAGCTGGATGTCCAGGAAAACCAGTGGTGAAGTTCTAGTTCAAGCCTGAAAGTCCAATAACCAGAGGGCCTACAGTGTTAGCCCCAGTCTGAGTCCAAAGACCTGAGAACCAGGAGTACCAA
>NW_017732764.1:77987-81902 GCF_001890085.2 Hipposideros armiger | reverse complement strand
TATTTCAAAAAATACTTTAAATCTCTGTAGCACATACTATTCTATTAAGTGTTGAGCCAAAGCTCCAATTTTATTCTACTAAATAACTGTATCAGTCAAGATTCTCCAGAGAAATGAAACCAGTAAGACATATTTTTTTCAAATAATTTTATTTATTTAGAATTATTTCAAGGAATTGGATCCTGCAGTTGGGGGTCTGGCAAGTCTGAAGTCCACAAGGCAAGCCAGCAGGTTCATGTATGAGTTGATAATGCATTCTAACAACAGTTTCTTCGTCCTCTGGGAAACCTTAGTTTTTTGCTCTTAAGACCTTTCAGTTGATAGATGAGGTTCACCCACATTATCAGGGTAATCTATACTTAAAATCAACTAATTGTTGGTGTTAACCACATCTACAAAATATCTTCATAGCAGCATCTAGTTTGGTGTTTGATTAAATAACTAAGTACTATAGCCTAGCCAAGTTGACACATCACAGTAACTAAAACACCTTATTCAAGAATCCTCTGTGAAAGATCATCTAAATACTTTCTGAATCTTCTACTCTAACAATTTTAAGTCTGCTCCAGATATTTTCAATATATAGATTGCCACAGATCATTCTTTCAATTTAATAAATATTTATTGAATATCTACAATGTGGTAGGCACTACTGGAGTATTTGTCCCCAAGAAGCTCCATCAACTTCAGGTTTTGTGGGCACTGAATTTATTTGGTCTATCATTACCACTTCTTATTACCTTTAAGCAAATGGGTCAGATTTCAAAGGATGCATCTGAATAGACTACTGAAAAAGTTTCACCAACAAGGTTTGATAGGTTGCTTGTCTATCAACATTATCTCTTAATGTTCAGCGTTAGAAGTCCCTTTGCAGTCTCAAAAGTTTCCTCTACTGTGTTGATTGAAAATTTAAGAATGCATTATGCTAAGTGAAATAAGTCAGTCGGAGAAAGACAAATACCATATGATCTCACTTATATGTGGAATCTAAAGAACTGAATAAATGAGCAAAGTAAACAGGAATAGTCTCAGAGACACAGGAAAAACTGATGGTTGCTAGATGGAAGCGGGTGGGGATGAGGAAAAAGGAGAAGGGATTAAACAGCATAAATTGGTAACTACAATATTGCTACATGGATATGAAAGACAGTTTGGGGAGTATAATCAATAGTGTTGTAAATATTTTATAAGGTGTCGGATGGACACATGTCTTGTTAGGGAGAACACTTCACGGACAGTGTAGAGGCTTGACCACTGCACTGTACCTGAAGCTGAAGCTGAAGCTGAATAATATAGTATGTTAACTATAATTTAATATAGATATAGTCACGGGATGTGGAGTATAGTGTGGGGAGTGGAGTCAATGGAATTGTAATAGATATGTACGATATCAGGAGGGGGGTGTGGGTTGGAGGAGGGGGGTTGTCACTTTATGAGGGGTGAAAAGTATAACTATTACATTGTTTTGTACACCTAAAACTAATAAAAAATTTAAAAATAAAATAAAATTTAAGGATGACTTCACCATTACCTGAACACAATGAGGCCACACTATCCCTTCTATATTCTGGCTTTTATATGACATATATTCCTTATCTTTCAAGTCCGTTCTGTTTTGTCTACACCCATCTATTCTTGTATATTTACTCACTTTTACTGCGCTAGTTGGTCTTTGCTAAAAATCATAAAGTGAGACAAAAATAAAGAATTTTATGTCTTACAAGCCAGAGTGTAATGGGGATGATGCAGCCTCATTATGTTGACCATTTGTAATGGTATTTCCCTTTTGGCCTATGTAACTGAAGTTGTAGCATAAGATAAAACTATAATTCTTGGAGTATTACCATTGCTAAAGTGAGATTATATGTAAGAAACATTGTGGCCCCTCTGTTTCTGCAGAATCCCAGTGCTGGCAGCCATATCATCTTTGTTCCTACAGCTATGATCCAACCTCAGGCTCAGAGTCAGGCCACTTTCATTGTTGGTTCTTCCCTAACTTTGGCCTAGTTAATTGAGCTTTGTCTTTCAGTTCTAAGACTTTGGCCTCAGTCTTACTTCCCCATATTTTTCCCATTCCATTGCTCTTAGGACCAAACTCTTCTATGATCAAAGATCCTCCTGGTTCTTGCCAATCATCCCAAGTCTGGTTTCTTGTCTCTGGGCTCCAGTCCCCTAGTATTAGATCTCCCTGTATTTGACTGCCTACTTTCCTAGATCTTCATCTCCTACCTGAATCCAGAGCCACACAAACTCTCCTCCATGGAGGTGTGCTCTGTCTGCTGACCAGAATCTATTTTGGCTATTCACAAACTGATTTTTGCTACACTTAACTTTTCTTCATAGACCATGAAAAGAGTCCTCTTTAACTGCCTACTACATCCATTCCATTGTCATACCCTACATATGATATCAGCTGCTAGATCTACAAGTAAAGAGAGGCAAACTTGAAAACTATATTTCTTTATTGGTTTCTTTAAATTTGGCATATTATATTATGAAAGAAATGCATGTGCCTATTAAATATATTATATAGTAAAATGTAAACATCCTATCTTCTCCTTCCTCTGATCTCACCCCTTGGAGAATAGTTAGTAGTCTAGCAGCAATAATTTTTAAGCCCAACTGCATTTGTATCACCTGAGGAGTTTTTAAAAAAATACTGATACTTTTTTTAAAAAATACTGATACCTGGCCTCTGCCCAGTGCTCTGCTAGCTGCTAAATGTTTAATAACCACTCTGGAGAAGAAGAGGCTGATTTTTATCACTTGCTGATTTCTATGGCATAAATACTTCTCACATTGGTCAATTTTAAACTACAATAATAATGAGCAGTGGGTATGAAATGGTGGATTCAATCAGCTGGTAAAATTCCTGAAAATTTTCTAACCAGCTCTCCTGAGACAGGATGCCTCTGCGTCTACTACCCCCATCCCATCTTACAATAATTGAATCAGAATCTCTGGGGATCAGTTCAAGGAAAATTTGTCTCACACAGAGTGCTTTCAAATTTGTGTTTGGCCACTAGGTTTGCAACTGGATTGTACTATATCACAGTGGTGTAATCTTCTATGATATAGTAACTACCTCAACTTTCTTCATTTGTAACATGGGAATATTAATTGTACCTATTTCATAGGATAATTATGAGGATTAAAAGAATTTATTTACAACACTGAGAACACTGTCTGGCATATTAGCTATTATTTTCTCTTAACTCAGTTTCTTCATCTCAACTGGACCTCCTTGAGGGAACTATCCAAACTTGATTCTGGCTATCATTTTTTTATTAGTTTCAATTGTACAAAACAACATAATGATTAGATATTTATACCCCTCACAAAGTGATAACCCCACCAATTCTACTACCCATCTGACATTGCACATATCTATCACAATACCCTTGACTATATTTCCTATGCTGTACTGTACACTGCACTGTACACCTGAAGCTGAAGCTGAATGATATTGTATGTCAACTATAATTTAATATAGATATAGTCACAGGATGTGGAGCATAGTGTGGGGAGTGGAGTCAATATGACTATATATATATATATATATAGTTATATATAAGTACATATTATATATAATATATAGTTATAGTTATATAAGTTATAGTTATAGATTATAGTTATACTTATAGCTTTATAGTTATAGTTGTCATTCAATATTATTTTATGTTACTTTCAGGTGTACAATACAGTGGTTAGGCATTTATACAATCTATGAAGTGATCCCCCTGATAAGTCCAGTACCCATCTGACACCCTACACCAGTGGTTCTCAACCTGTGGGTCACGAACCCTTTGGGGGTCGAACTACCCTTTCACAGGAGTTGCCTAAGACCATTGGAAAACAAAAAGATATTTACATTACGATTCATAACAGTAGCAACAAAAATAATTTTATGGTTGG
>NW_017732764.1:63052-76897 GCF_001890085.2 Hipposideros armiger | reverse complement strand
AATAGATAAGCATGATATCGGGGGTGGGAGGGCAATAGATGGGGGAGGGGGGCTGTTACTTTGTGAGGGTGAAAAGGGTAACTATTGCATTGTTCTGTACACCTGAAACTAACAATAAAAAAAAAGAAAGCTCATTCAAGATATTTCAAACAGACTATTGTTGAGAGCAAGGCTGGAGGGCTGTTACATCAGTCCAGCTGACATTAAAGCTTGGACTATCCTAAAAAAGAAAGTACAGTTTGCTAATACTTAATGAAATCAGTTTGGTTGCTGATTGTTTTGGGAGGTATGAGAAAATTTGTCTCCCATGTTGTGGCGAGTTTATTAGGTTAAAGAGGCCTGAAAGAAGGCAAGATTCATATGCCTTCCTAGTGTATAACCTATGAATGTTCATCTTTTTGTGTTTTTTTAAAATAAATCCTGTCTCATTTTCTAAATGGTCCCACACAGTTATCTCTTCAAGATTTCTTCTCTGATTATGCCATCCATCAAATAAGACTCTCATATCTAGACAGGTAGAGGAGTTTGCTATCTGGGGTTTGTGTGATTGCTCCATTCAGGCAGATTGACACGTGGCTTGCATTACCATGATGTTAGGCCAAGAGGTAATACATGGTATGTGACCACTGATGTGTATTCAAACTTATATTTTTGTTCTCTGCGGGAGACCGGCTCCCACAAGTCCAGGGGTTCCCTCAAGTGGAGACGGCGTCCACAAGGAAATGTTTCTTCCTTCCCAGGGTCTATTTTCCTTAGAAGTTTGTTTTTCTCCGAATTTTACTTCCTCACGATGTTTCTATTACAGGGTACAGCCGAATCTGTTCTTCACTAATGACTAACTTATCCTAACTATGTTTCAATTTCTTCCATTAATGGCCAGAGCTGAGTTCCTGCCTTGGCACTTAAAGTATGTTTACTACTTAGCAACCGTTTGAAACACTACTGGCTAAACAGGATCTTAAGAATTATAAGGTGCATAACTAGTCTATCACTAAGAATCTATCATTAAGAAACTAACAGTAAAACAGAATTATTGTAGTATGTCCAAAACTCACTTATTTAAAGAAAATAAATAAAACAATCAATATAAGTAGGGGTGTCAGATCTTTATCCTACTGGGGGCATCCAAAGGGGAATTTAAACTTTTCAAAACATAAAGCAGCATCTGTTTCTCAGCCAGAGCTTCAGGATTTGTCACAATAGCTGTGTGATAGGCCATGTCAGACACTGAGGTGCAGCCGGCTCCCAACAGTTCTCTATTTCAAAATACAATGATGGTGGTAGCTTTCCTCAAGGAAAAATAGTGGTTGGGATTCTTTTCCAGAATTTTGGCAAGGAGAAACTTCATTATGAACATGGTGGATATGCGCCTTAGCCTTCCCACCTTCAGAAGGATGAGGAAATGTGGTGATGCGAGATTCTCAGAAGGACCCCCAAGTAAGAGTAGATGACCAGGCAGCCTGGTTTGCAAGTAGTTGCCCCTGGGACTATGTAACTCTGCATGGTCTTCTTTTTCTTCTCCCACTGTAAAGGTGAAGAGTGAGAGAACTGGAATAATGGTTGAACAGTCCAAATTGTAGGCCTGGTATAACTGAGGTGAGCGTATATAGAATATTTTGTAACATTTCTATACATTTATGGACACTCATTGCTATGCACTTCCCCACAGTACCCTCTCCTAATTTCCACCCCAACAATAGCAGTGTGAAATGGTGTAATGAATATGAAGATAGAACTCCTCCAGAAAGACAAATGGAAAACAAGCAGGATGGAACCCTGGGGGAATGGTTCAAGATCACGGTGAGTAAACTGACAAAATGTAGGAACTGTGTAAGGGATGCAGATCAAAGGGAGTTGTGCTGATCTCATGTAGAGATGCTAGGAACTTTGTTGAGGACAGGCGGAGTTAACATCCATGATTACCTAAGTGCAGGTTCAGAGAAGCACTATAAAGGGAACAGGCTCACTGAAGGAAGGTCATGGGAGGTTGTCTAAAGGGAAAGGTAAAAACTACTGCCAAGGAGATGAAGCATCTCCTCACCAGATGTCTGTTTGGCTCAAGCTGAGCGTGGGGGTGTTGATTCCTTCTAGTTCTTATCAGAGGCACAAGTAGGGTCTTCAAATAGGTTGGATCCTGTCTGGAACCTTATTAAAGGAAGATCATTTTAAGCATCTAAATTTGATTATTTCAGAGGTAAATATTGGAATAGAAAGGAAAATTGGAAAATCCATGTCTGACAAAAAAAATTAAGTTGAAATTATGTCAAAGGTCTCACTTTAGAAGTCTTTTAAAGCTCGGTAGAAGGTCAGAATAGAATGCTGTGTTGGGTCCATTCTCCAGCCATATTTCCATGTTGTCTCTTTTCTCTTCCATCTTTTCTTTATACATTTAGATTCATTCCTTATGGGATGAAGTATGACAAGATATGGCTAATAAATTCAATCGAGAGCCATTGCAGTGTCCCCTTCACTCCAGTGGATGTAAGAGAGGGCAGTGAAGCCAGATTACGGCACACAGGGCAGAGGGAGAGACCTGGCTCAGTAGGGGCCATTGGCTTATGACACTATTGTTGCTCCAATCTCTGTAGTTCCACTATGCAAACAACCGAGCCAGGTTCTCTCTCCAGGGTGCTAGCACTGCCTCTGCATTGAGGGATGTCAGCTACAAGATTTGTAATGAGAAGAACCAAAATGTGTGTATGGAGGGCATTACCTGTACACAGTCCTGGGACAGGACAGGCCAGGGGCTGGTCATCTTCTTTGGAACTGGAATTCCTAGTGCTTACCCCACCTCTACTTCCTGTAGATACCTATCTTTGTGAATACTTCTGTTGTACCCTACTCTGTGTGGGATAAGTTGAAGACAAGGGAAATGGAGTGGCTAAAGGTAATGCAGACTCAAGGCATGTTGTCTGCCCACACCCAGACCCACATCTTCTTCCTCCAGTCCCCAATTTTCCTGTCACCACCACAGCCTCAGAGCTCTCTCTTTGTCTCCTTCTGCAGCTGACCGTGAACAAGAGATATGATGTCTCCCAGAAAGCTCTTGACCTTCATAAGCTCTGTTATTACCCAGGTATGGCTGACAGCAGTAATTCTAGGACAGGTGAGGGCAGAGGGGTCTGCTTAGGAGGGACTTAGGGATGGTAACGAGGGAGGGGTTAGTAGTGGTCATGGACCTTTTCAGCCTTCTGATTCCATCCTCTCACCTTCCCGAAGACTTGGTAGGCCTTGATATTGATATAATCCTGAATCGAAGAAACTGCATGGCTGCCACCCTGCAGATCATCAAAAAGAATTTCTGAGGTGAGACCTAGTATTATGGTAGGGGGTGGAACAGATGGCGTGGAAGGCAAATTTGTCCTCAAAACCCTAACCTTCACTCTAACTCTTCTCCCCGCAAAGCTGCTGTCCTTGAACTTGTGCAAGAACAAACTGTACCAGCTGAATGGCCTGTCTGACATTATACAGATGGCCTCCACAGTTAAGATCCTGAACCTCTCCAGAAATGAGGTGAGAAGAGGGAGCCAGATCAAAGTTGGGTTGTGGGGGGAAGGGTACTCATCAGAGTGATAACAGGAGGCAGACAAAGGTACCTGTGGGGCAGGGAGGGAGCTGTGTCTACAGGGGCAGTTTCCTTCCCATATTTCTCAGCTAAAGTTGGCATGTGAATTGGATAAGATGAAAGGGCTGAAGCTCGAAGAGCTGTGGCTGGAAGGGAACCCCTTGTGCAGCACCTTCCCAGACCAGTCCACCTACATAAGTTTGGTGATAACCACTGTTACCCTTCCTGGGGACCTTGGCCCCTTAGAAGCCAAATTATGCTTGACAGTGCCCCTCTGCTGGAAGCAGCAGCTCCAGTCCTCTGGGAGGACCAAAGGCCCTGCCCTCTCCTATCTCATTATATATATCTTTCATCTGAGCTTAGAAGTCTACTTTCCTTCCTCTGACCTGCTCACCTGTTCTCTGGTCTAAGGTCTTGTTCCTCACTCTGCACCTAGTGTTCTCTGGCATGCCCACCGAAGAGTGTGCTCCAGGAAGCAGGATGTCCTTTCCTCACCAACACCAGGGTGGTCCAGCCTTATGCCAGATGTTGGTGCCCTGCACTGAGAAGGGTCCTCCAGCCCAGGGTCTTATTCTGAGACTGGCCTTCCTACTCCAGGCTCAGATGGGGTTTTTCCCCTACTGCCCTGAGAGGGGCCCTGTTTCTTGTGCTCCAAAAGGGTTTCCCTTGAATCCCAGGCTGACATGGGGACTTTCACACTCTATGCTAATGGCTGAGGCCCTGGGTGGCTGCCATCATGACATTTGTTCCTCTGGCCCAATGCCAGGAGCTGGGTCCTTCTTGGGAGAAACTGGGGTTCCCTGAGTAAAGGGGCCAGAAGTGGGCCACCACCAGTGAGCACAGGGCGTCTTGAGGGGGAAATGGAAGGCCAAGGGCAGAGGGGGTTGAGGAGACAGAAGGACAGACCTCTCAGGGGCACTGCCCCTCCCTCCCTCCACACAACACATCTTCCTGCCTGGTCCTTCAGAGGAGCCCTGGGTAGCCCGACATGGGTATGATTCCTCAGGTGAGGTACCAAGTCAGAGAGGCACAGATGCACAGGAGCCATGAGAGGAGAAGGCGGTGATCATAGAAGGAGGCCACAGACCCTCTACCCCATGCTGAGCTGGGGCCTGACCACTTTCTCCATCTGGGGAAGGTCTGCTGTTCCCGGCATGCTCCATTTCCCCTGCCCAGGTCAGACTGAGCTCCCACAGGTGACAAGGGCTCAGTCAGCATGCAATAGGCCCCCAGCCCAATGGGTGCATGTTTTCCATTCCTACCAGGGGACCCAGGACCAGCCAGGGGCAGGTGAGGCAAAGATACACAGACATAAAAGGAACTATTTCCTCTTTCTTCTCTCCTCGCTGACCCCACCCCCATGACAGAGCTTCTTTGCCTTCCTTTTGCTTTTCTTTCTCTTTCTCCCCTGTCTCTACTCCCCTATGTCTCCCCGATCTCTCCCCTCCTATCTTCATTCCCTTTTTGTCTTCATCCCCTTCCCTTTCCTTCTCTTCTTCCTGCACCCTGCCTCAGTCACACCCCCACCCCAGCATCCCAGCCCATCTCTTGGGCGTGTCCTGGTCCAGGAAAAATGCTGGACCCCCAGTGAGGTAGCAGAGCCTTGGGTTCCCATCCCATTGCTTCTCTGGAGCATTTAGTGGGGACCTGGAGGAAGGAAGGGAGGCAGGATGGGGGAAGAAGCCCTGAATCCTGGGATCCAAATGCTGCTTCTTGTGTCACAGAAGCGAGTCTGGGCAGTTTAAGTGAGAGCTACTCAGGGTGAAGGAGGGGGAGGAGAGAGAGTTAGTGAGAGTGAGAGAGGAGGAGCAGATGCTCAATGCTCAGCAGGGAAGTGGACCAAGAACCTTTGAAATCATAGACTTAGGTGGGAAAAGGGGGACTTTTGAGTGGGCAGAACACACTGGTCTCTGTTTATGGCATCAGCATTTTAACTAAAAGGAAGCATTGCAACCCAAACTATCAACCACTCCTTTCTATTTTTGGTTTTGGACAGTGCCATCAGGAAATATTTCCCCAAGTTGTTACACTTGGTAAGTGTCTACATTCATCATTGTCTCTTACTAGCATTGACCACCTCCACACCTGCATTCAAGCCCTTTGGGTCTTTCCTAGATTACATGTTTGCATCAGATCCTTATACATTTTACAAGACATAGACTCCTGAAAAGGACATGAATATGCTCTGTGGAAAAATGTACACACACACACACACACACACACACACAAGTTGTATATAACAGCAGAATTTTCCAAGACCTCATGATGCAGATGCCCACTGGAATCTGCCCATGGAATTTCCAGGGCCCTTTTGCACCTGATCTCTGACCTTCACCTTCTCTTAAACCTATCCTTTTCCTTATCATCCAGGACCACCTCCCTCATCTCCATTGATGACTTTCTCTTCTCTTTTCCAGGATGGCCAAAAGTTACCCCCACCAATTGTAACTGACATTGTAGGCCTAGAGATAATAAAACCCTGTAAGGTGAGAACAGACCAAGCAAGATTTGGGGTGTTGCAAGGCATGCTTTGTCTACCACATTGTTTGAAGATATCTTTTGATTCCAGGAAAGCTATAGAGGATCTGAGACCCTGAAGAATTTAGTCTTTCAATTCTTGCTTCAGTAAGTAACTCCTGGGACCGTGAGGCAGAAGAAAGCTGGGAGAGGAGAGGCTTACCAAGCACAGGTGTGCTCATGGGTTGAGGTGAAGCTTCAAGGCCCCTGAGAGGCCCAAATCACAGTGATAGCTTGTCCCTTTTGCTCCCTCACAGGTATTACTTGATCTATGATTATGGAGACCGACAGAGTCTCCTTAGTGCTTATCACGACAAAGCCTGCTTCTCCCTGACCATTCCCTTCAACCCCGAGGACCCAGCCCTGTGAGTGTCACAGCTCAGACTCTGCTCCTAGGCCTGGTGGCTTCCCTGCAGACATAGGCAAGCTCTTGGAAACACCAATACTGGCCAGAGCACCACCTGTTTCTCTTTTTCTCATAGAAGCAGCTTACTTGAGTACTTCAAGAATAGCAGGAATATGAAGGCAGTCAAGGATCATGGTAATTGCACAATGAGAGAAGATCAACATGATAAGGGGTTGTGTGAAAGGGTCAATCATAGTGGCCAAGGGCCCAACCTTACCTCCTCCTGCCCTCATAGACCTGCAGGTTCAGCTGCTGAAGCACGGAAAGTGTGACATTGTTGACTCCCTCAGTGCATTGCCCAAAACTCAGCATGATCTTAATTCCTATGTTGTAGACCTGTGTGTCCAGACGGTGAGCACTTGCTTCCTCCTTCACACAGACCAAGAAAGTCAGAGGTGGGTAGACAGCTTAGAAGGATACTGAGAATCTTAGTAACTGCTCTCCCCTTTCAGGAAATGATGCTCTGTTTTTCTGTCAATGGGATGTTCAAGGAAGGTGAGTGTGTGTAGTTCCCTCCCTAGATCCTCCACTTCTCCTTTTCCCTAACTGGACTTCCTCCCAAACATTCCCAGCTTCCCAGGTTGCTTCCTTTTCTTTCCTTTCCTCTCCTCTCCTCTGCTTTTCTTGTTTTTTCTTCTTTTCCCTTTATTTTCCTTCTCTTCCCTTCCGTTCTCTTACTTTCCTTTTTATACCCTTTACTTCCCTTCCCTTCCCTTTCTCCCACCCCCACCTTGCTCCTCAACTATCCTGGCCTGACATACTTTATGCCTTTCTGCCCCAATGCAGCCCATGTGTCAAAGACAAAGCTTGTGGAATTTTATAGCTGTCATCTCAGTTCCTTACTCTATGACCTTGGGTCCATTATCTAACATTTCAGTTTCTTCATTTGCAAAATGGGCTGATATACCCTTCTCTTGGGCTGCTTTAAAAAATGATTCAAGGAAACATGTGTTTGTCAGAGGATCTGACACTTGTTAGGGGTCCTATTACTGGGAGTTGATTGTTGCCCTCTCAGAACTTGAAACCGCCTCCTGAATCTCAGTGAAAAATTGTGCCTGTATGGTTCCCATCAGGGTACTGCTAGAGTATCAGGTAAGACCCTCACTGGGGAATGCTGCTTGTGTTAAAAGTTTTTACAACTCTAAGAGGGGTTTGCTGTTTGTTGTCATTGAAGTGGAAGTAAAGTCTCAAGAGTCTGTCCGTGCCTTCACCCGAACCTTCATCTTGACTTTTGGCAGCAATTCCAGGTAAGTGCTGTGTTGTGGGTGCAATATAGGAATGAGCATGCATCCCAGCCTAAGTCCAGTGGTGTAGGAATATGATGGTACAGCTTGGAGGTTTTCTCAGCATTGTATAAAGCCAACAACAGGTAGACCCAGGGAGAGGTCTAGATTGGTAGTTAAGAGCGTGGGCTCTGGAGTCAGAATACCAGATTCTTTTCCTGACCTCAACACTCACTAGCTAGCTAAGTGACCTTGGTCAAGTTATAAGAACTCAGTGACTCATTGTCCTCCGAAAATGGGGGTTAAAGTGCCCATTCCTTGGGCTGCTGTAAAGGGTAAATGCATTAGGATTAAATCTACAAATCTAGTGAAGATAGTAGACCATCTCTCCAAGAGTGGGTTCTGCAACAGGGGCAGAGGTAGCAGCCAAGGAATCGGGGGGGGGGGGGGAGGCAGGTGTAGTCGGGGTATGGAAGGAATCTGGTTGCTGAATGGCAGTGGAAACAGGATCAGTGTTGGGAGTGTGAGGTTGTCTATTCCTCCTGTTGTCTAAGGGCCCGTCTTCCTTTCAGTCTGTGCATCGTGAACGATGAACTGATTGTGGGTAAGGCCAGGACAAAAGAAACCCAGAGTGCCTTATCCATTCCAGTACCCACATCCACCTCCATCTCCATGCGCAGCCTCTTCGCGGATCAGCAAGAAATGGTGCAGGTTATCTCCACCCAGTCTGGGATGAACCTGCAGTTGTCTCAGAAGTGAGTGGTAAGAGTCTATGGGGATAGGTGGTAGCTAGGAGGGCAAGGGAGTGGATAATGGGAACTTGCAGTTCATTTGTAAAAATAGCTTGGATGTGGTGCTTCCAAAAAAGTGAGCTCATGAAAAATGTATATTAATTTTATTGTGATGTATGTAAATAATTTTAAAATAATATAATGTTCAGACGACATGAGCTTGCATATATAAAATCCTAAGGAAACCACTAAAAAACTATTAGAATTTGCTTGATCACTGTACTGTACACCTGAAGCTGATGTTGTATAATATTATATGTCAACTATAAGTGAATTTATATATATATATATATATATATATATATATATATATATATATAGTCATGGGACGTGGAGTATAGTGTGGGAGTGGAGTCAAGGGATTTGTAATAGATATGTATGATATTGGGGGGAAGTGGGGCGGCGGATTGGGGGAGGAGGGTTGTCGCTTAGAGGGGTAAAAAGTATAACTATTCCACTGTGTTGTACAGCTGAAACTAATTCTAAAAAATGTGTATTTCACAATAAAAGATAATAAAAAAAGAAAAGTACTGAATACCTTTAAAAAAACTATTAGAATTAATAAACAAGTTCAGCATGATTGCAAGACATAAGATCAATATACAAAAATCAATTGTATCTCTATACACTAGTAAGGAACAACCAGAAGTGAAATTAAGAAAATAATTTCATTTACAATAGCACCAAAATATAATGTTTAGGAACAAATTTAGCAACAATGAAAAACGTATACTCTGAAATATGCAAAATATTGCTGAAATAAAATTTTTTTAAAGATTTTTATTGGGGAATTGGGGGATGGGAACAGCGCTGGGGAATTGGGGGAAGGGGAACGGACAAGTTGCTGTCATTTTGTTTTTCAGTCTAGTTGTGGAGGACGTTGCTTAACTGGCCCAAGTTGGCACCATCATGCACTCTTCCTGGGTGAGGCAGATCAGTCGACAGCTTCTGGACTGCCGTTCATGCTGGCTGCTGGCTACACACGGTAGCCCATGGCAACCCACTGCAGCAGGGGCTGTAGCTTACGCCGTCGCCGGCAACTCACAGCAGTTCAGCTCCAGTTTGAGCTGTTGTTTAGTATCTTAGCTGTTGAGGGCAGTGTCACTGGCCCTCATATGTGGGATCCGAACCGGGGCCCTCTGGCATCCCAAGGCAGCTCTTAACCAACTGAGCCACTCAGCCGGCCCAAAATAAATTTTAAATCACCTAAATAAGTAGAAAGGCATGCCATGTTACTGGATCAGAAGAATTAAAAGAATTAATATTGTTAAGATGACAATATTCCCCAAATTTGTATGCAGATTCAATGCAATCCATATCAAAATCCCAGCTGGTTTCTTTGTAGAAATTGACAACTTAATCCTAAAATTCATAGGAAAATTCAATGGACTCAGAATAGACAAACTAATCATCAAGAAGAACAAAGTCAGAGGACTCATACTTCCGTTTCAAAACTTAGTACAAAGCTACAGCAATCAATACCATATAGTAATGGCTTGAAGATAAACATATAGAGCAATGGAACAGAATTAGAATCTACACACACACACACACACACACACACACACACACACACACACACACACCCCCTCATCTTTACGACAATTGATTTTCAATCAGGATGCTAGAAATATCCAATGAGCAAACAATAGTCTTTTCAACAACAGATTCAGAGACATCTGGATACCTGCTCAGAGAAGAATTATTTTGCAAGTCTCTCTTACACCATATACAAACAAATAAAGTTGGAGCTAACACTATAAAAATCTTAGAAGAAAATATAGGGGTAAATTCTTTGTGACCTTGAATTATGCAACAGTTTCTGTACAGTGCCAAAAGCACAATAAAAAATTAAATTAATTGGGTTTCATCAAATTTTACAACTTTTTGCATCAAAAGACACAAACAATAAAGTGAAAAGACAACCTGTGGAATCAGAGAACATATTTGCAAATCGTATATCTGATAAGGGATGTGTATCCAGAATATATAAAAAAACTCTTAGAATTGAAAAACAAAAAGGCAAGTAACTCAATTAAAATTGATAAAGATCTCAATAGACATTTATCAACAAAAAAGGCCAAACGTTACATGAAAAGATACTCAACATCATTAGTCATTTGCAAAATGCAAATCGAAAATAGAGTGAGATACCGTTTCACACACACTAAGATGATAGATATAGATAGATAGATAGATAGATAGATAGATAGAGCCAAAAAATGTATACACATTTTAAGAATGGAAAAAAATCATATTAAAATTGTAATACTCAGTATATAGTCACGTTTGACTTCTGCAATTATAAGAGGTGCTCAAGGTGGTTACCATCAGCCTCCAGACACTTCTGATTATGGCAAACTACTGCTACATAGATAACATCTCTTAAAATGTATATACATTTTTTGGCTCTCTCTCCCCCTCCGTGTGTGTGTGTGTGTGTGTGTGTGTGTGTGTGTGTGTGTGTGTGTTGGCAAAGATGTGGAGAAACTAACTCTCCGTTGCTGGTGGGAATGGAAAATGTTGTAGCCACTACGGAAAAGTTTGGCAGTTCCTCAAACTGTTAAACATGCATTTACCATATGACCCAGCAATTCCACTCTTGGATATATATCAAGATAATTGAAAACATGTGTTCATACAAAAACGTGTATGCAAATATCCATAGCATCATTATTCTTAATGGCCAAAAGTGGAAACAACCTAAATGTCTATCAATTTATTAATAGATAAATAAAATGTGGTATATCTATACGATGGAATATTATTTAACAATAGATACCTGTTATATATATAACATTATATATATAACAGATACCTGTTCTGATACCTGTTATAACATGGATGAACCTTGAAACTATTATGCTAAGTGATAGAAGCCAGGCACAAAAGACCACATTATATGAGTCCATTTATGTGAAATGCCCAAAGAGACAAATTTATAGAGACAGATAGCAGGTTAATGGTCACAAGGGTCTGGGAAAGGGGGGACTAGGAATTGACTATTAATGGGTAAGGAGTTTTATTTAAGGTGATAGAAATGTTTTGGTATTAGATTATGAAATTCTGATGTCTGCGAAATCTTGTGACTATACTAGAAAACCACTAAATTATGGTTGTTTCACCTTAAAATGATGAATGCTACAGTATGTACATTATGACCCAATTTACAAATGATTGGAAAATTGTATTTTAAAATTTCCATTTGTTATAGATTGAGTGGTGGCACTGCATGGTCAGCATGTCTATACTGTGATACTAGTGGAGATCACCTGTTCTCCCACTCCAGGTGCCCTTGGGACAAACAGTAGAACTAAACCAGGGCTGGTCAGGTCTTCACTATGCTCAAGGTGAGGTCTGGGTATCAAATGGGTTAAAGATGGATGTTTATGGGTCTTTGGGAAGGCCACGAAGGTGGAGGCTAGTGCCCTGGGAATGAATCTCAGAGAGCTGGCTCTTCTGACATCCTGACTTCTCCCCTCCAGACCAACGGCCAGATCCCAGTGGAGGCCTTCAAACAAATACTCTAAGAAGAGCCCTTGGATGTCATCTTTGTCTTCATCTACATAGTTTTGGTTTCTCTTTTCTCTGGCCTAAGGCCATGCCCATGATTGGGGTTGGAGGCCTCACTGAGAAGCTAAAGTTACTTAACTACCTGAGGGTCAGTTGTTCTGTTTATTTTCCCCATTCATGATTGCTGTTTATTTTCATAATAAAGAATGATGTTACGCATTGTATGTTGCGTGTCTTGGATTGCTCTTCCCCTGCCCAACCATGAGCTAATGGCTCCAGGACTGAAAAGCCTCATCCTCTTCACCCCCAACTCCCTCATTCACCCTGACAGTCTCTAGCAGATACATCAGGCTTGACTCATAGGTAGTTTGTCAATAAATTCTGATGAAAAGGGACATACGCTGCTTCCAGGGACTGGCCTTTGGAGACAGTGTGACTCAATCAGATGCTCTACCTGGAGGCCTGCAGAAGCAGGTATGGCACCTGGCACAAAGGGGCTTTGACAGGGATGCCTAATACAACATGTAGGAACCTTTAAAACATTATGCTAAGTGAATAAATTAAATCACAAAGGACCACATATTGTATGATTCCATTTATATAAAACATTCAGAATATGAATATCTATAAATATAGAAAGCAGATTAGTGTCTTCCAGGGGCTGGAACAAAGGGGAAATAGGGCATGACTGCTCAATAGGTATAGGGTCTCCTTCTGAGGTGATAAAAATGTTCTGGAACTAGATACTAATGATGGTTGTATAACATTGTTAACATACTAAATGCCACTGAATTGTACAAGTTAAAATGGTAAATTTTATGCTGTCCATATTTTACCATCATCTTTAAAACTCCACAGTGGAGTCTTTTAAAAATACTGGATTTTTCATGAATATAATATACTTATTGTACAAATGTGAAAAATACAGAAGACTATAAAACCATAGGGAAGAAAACCTCACATAATCCAAATCATGAGCACAATCACCACTGATGATTTTTGCTTTTCTTTGCCCATACTCTTTCCTTATATAACTGATATTCTGGATAAAATTGTTTTAGGAAATGTATTTTTTCATTTGGCATCATTTCATGAGTATTTTCCCTATGTCATTAAAGTCTTCCTAAACAGCTTTTAAAACAAATTGTGAAATACTACAAACAAACAAATAGAAAAATAGTTGAAGCAAGAAATGGCAAAGGCAGAAGCTTTTGTGGGAAAAGGGGTCAAGAGAGTGTGTTTTTAAAAATGGGAGAAATAACAGCGTGTTTTATGCTACTGGAAAGATAACTGATTATAATGAAATCTTTTTTTGTGAAGATATATATGTGTATATCAGTGTGTGTGTGTGTGTGTGTGTGTGTTGGTAAAGGGACAATACACACACACACACACACACACATTCACATTGATAAAAATTTGGAAGGATGTATACCAAAATGTTAGGAATATTTATCAGTGTTAGGATATGCAATACCTGTGGTTTTTTTCATTTTCTTATAATTACTAATTTTTATACTGTGAATACACATATAACTTGGGTAATTAAAAATAAGTTAAAGGATAGGGAAAATAGAATTTGCAGCAATTTCAATAGAAAAAAATTACAATAAAAAAAACTAAATCATTTTCAGAACAAGGAATATTTATAAAGCAACATGTGAATTGAGTTAAGAGTATGGTCATAAGAACCATCTCACTGCTCTCTGTTTCAACTCCAATGTAAGGGCCAAAATCTGGGACCTCCCCAAAAGAATAAAGATGCCTAAGAAATAGAAAGCATGTTTCCCATAAACGCTAATTTCAATGGCTACCCTTTCTACTCTTCGG
>NW_017732764.1:60719-62745 GCF_001890085.2 Hipposideros armiger | reverse complement strand
CAACATGGGCCAGTGAAGCGACATCCTCCACAACTAGACTGAAGAACAAAAGGACAGCAACTTGTCTGTTCCCCTTCCCCTGATTCCCCAGCACTGTTCCCCTCCCCCAATTCCCCAATAAAATCTTTAAAGAAAAAAAACTGCTGGTTCACATCACACTTCTGTATAGATTCAAATACAGTCTCCTGAATGTAAAGCAAGACTATCTTTAGTAGTAGTAGTAGTAGTAGTAGTAGTAGTAGTAGTAGTAGTAGTAGTACAGCATGTATTATGGACTTACCTAGTAAACTATTAATAGATTGTGAATCACACAGGAGAAATATGTAGTTAAGGAACTCTTGGAGGTTTGTCCTTCAGGTCTGGAGTGTAAGCTATCTACCCCCATTAATGCCATTTCAGAATTGGAAACATTCCTAAACCAACAACAGGGCCTCTCTCACTGTCTTTACAAAATAGTGGCCCAGCTTGGAGTCCAGGAGTGTAGGCCTATGGAGTTGGAGCATTTCTAAAAATGTGGTATAAACGTTTAAAATATCCTCTGATACTAAGGCATTAAATTGAAATTTATTTTTGAATAATTAATACAGACATGAGCTTCAAAATTCAAACAGCACGAAAGTTCATACACGTAAGTCTCCAAGTCTCCTTCTCATTTTTGTCTGCCATTAGGTTAGTCTTCAAAAAAAGAAGCCCTATTACCAGTTACTTGTTGATATTAACAGAGATATTCAATATCTAGATATATGTAATACAGTATTATTAAGTAAATGAGAGCACAGTAAACTTTGTTCTTCACCAAGTCTTCTTCACCTAAAATGTATATGAGGTCTGATGATTAAGTTCGTGAACTCATCCAAGAAAAAGTGCTACATACCTCATTGCTGAATATCTCTATGGTCACCTTCGAAGTACTCCCCTTGGGAAGCTATGCATTGATGTCAGCGCCTAGTCCACCCTTCAAAGCAATATTGGAACTCTTTCTGGAATGGCCATCAGAGCTGTCTTCGTATTATCCTTGATCTCCTGAATGTCATAAAAATGTCTTCTTTTCAATATTTCCTTTCTCTTTGAGTAAAGAAAGAAGTCATTGGGGGCCAGATTAGGTGAGTAAGGAGGGTGTTCCAATACAGTTATTTGTTTACTGGCTAAAAACTCCCTCACAGACAGTGCCATGAGAGCTGGTGCATTTTTGTGATGCAAGAACCATGAATTGTTGGCAAAAAGTTCAGGTTGTATAACTTTTTCATGCAGCCTTTCCAGCACTTCCAAATAGTAAACTTGGTTAACTGTACAGTTGATACAAATGTATAATGAATAATCCCTCTGATATCAAAAAAGTTTGGCAACATTGTTGCAACAAGTACGTGAACATAATTGTCAGACCATTTACTTGCTCTTTCTTTTTCACAGCTGAATATTTCATGTAGAAACACCGTAATTTATTTAACTTGCCCCTATCAATGTAGAGTATTTCTAATCATTTACTATTATAAACAATTTTGTTGTGAATATCCTTGTACACACAGCATTTTGCAATGTAAAAATATTACTTTAGGATAGATTCTTAAAGTACAATTGCTGGTTAATGGCTTTGTGCATTTGTATTTTGATAAATATTGCCAAATAACCTTTATAAAGGGTGTAGCAATTTATGTTCCCATTAACAATGTATAAGAATGCTAGTTTTCCCAACTCTTCCCCAATAAATTTTTTTTTCAGTTTTTTTGTTCTTTGCCAATATGATAGAGGAGAAACAATATATCATTGTAATTATAATTTGCACTTCTGTTATTATCAGTGAGATGAAGCATTTTCTCATTTTTTTTTAAAGATTTTATTGGGGAATTGGGGGAGGGGAACAGCGCTGGGGAATCGGGGGAAGGGGAACAGACAAGTTGCTGTTGTTTTGTTGGCCCAAGCTGGCACCATCATTGCACTCTTCCCGGGCGAGGCAGATCAGTCACCGGCTTCTGGACGGCCGCTCACTGTGGCTGCTGGCCAGTCATGCTGGCTGCTGGCTACACAC
>NW_017732764.1:14765-60267 GCF_001890085.2 Hipposideros armiger | reverse complement strand
TTGCTACTCTATAACTGTAATTTTGCTACTGTTATGAATCGTAATGTAAATATGTTTTTGTTTTCCGATAGTCTTAGGCGATCCCTGTGAAAGGGTCATTCACTGCCCAAAGGGTTTGCGACCCACGGGTTGAGAACCACTGCTATATATTAAGGAGCTTTGTAGGGAACTGTTTTTTTTATTTTTTATTGTTCGTTTCAGGTGTACAGAACAATGCAATAGTTACCCTTTTCACCCTCACCAGGTAACAACCCCCTCCCCCCATCTATTGCCCTCCCACCCCCGATATCATGCTTATCTATTACAATTCCATTGAATCCGTTCCCGCTCTCTACTCCATGTCCCGAGACTATATGTATATATATAATTATAGTTGACATAAAGTATTATTCAACATCAGTTTCAGAAATACAATGCGGTGGTCAGGCCTCTACATTGACTATGAAGTGGACTCCCCAAAAGGACATGGGGTAGGGAACTGTTTTAAGCATGAATGTAAGACAGAAAAAGAAAAAAATGAACAAACTACTAATATCAAATCCAAATTATATGTATCCCCCAAAATGTTCATTACAATATGAAATATTAAGATACCCCAAGGTGTCTTTCTAAAATATATATTGTTTAAAATCTTCGCTTCCTTCCTCCATTGACAAATTATACAGAGAGCATCTGCAGCATGGCAGACTCTAGGTTAAAGCCTGTGGTTACAGACATCAAGGGAAAAGACACATCTATAGATAGGTATTGATCTGCAACCAATAGCAAGTACCATGGAATTCTCATGACTCAATGCTCCTCAGTTCCTTCAACTATTGATTGAGTACTTTGTCATCTATGTGTGGCACCAAGGAAACAGTGGTGAACAAGACTGAGTTAAGGGGCCCTTCCTTCATGGACCTTACAGTCTAATTCAAATTCCCTCCTGCTACTCCTTGGAATGGAAGGTCAAAAAAATTTATATATTCAGGAAGAAAGAGCATATGCATTCATTAGGGGTCAGGAGAACAGCTGGTATGTTCCTTGAGAAGTGTGAAGATAGTGTTCCTTTTCCTTAGAGAAGGAAGTGGAAAAGGAGCCAGAACCCAATCTACCTGATGCTTGACACTTGGCAACAGAGAGGGAGGATTGTATGACCTGCTGCAGGTCCTGACAGGGAAATGTCCTCTTCTGGGGGCAACTGTGGGGAGAGCAAAATGTCAAATGTTGAATGAGAATAAAAGCTGTGTGGCAGAAAGAATTACTCTGGGCTCAGGGCAGTGGATTGCTTCCTCAGGCTAAAGGTCTAGGTCTGCCCTCCTATAGAAGAGAGTCAGTGGTGAGGCTTCTATTGGTGCCTCCTCCCACCTTCCTCCCCTCTGTGGCCCCATGAACAATGAAAACAGAATTTGGGAGGGCCACCCAAGAACCTCCAAAGCAGTCTGGCCTTAAACTTCCCTTCCTCTCTCAGCCTGCCTTCCTGACACTTCCTCTACCCACCTGACTTTTTGTGCAGGAGATACGGTGGGTCAGGCCTAGAAGGGGCCCACAATGGGATATTTGGATAGTTTGAGATTTAATATGTTTTCATTTCAGTCGCTGCTTACCTCAGTTCCACTTTAGGTGACAAATAAGTAAATTATGTGATGGGGGGCCGGAGAGGGGGAGAGGTGGTACACAGCCACAAAGTTATTTGGATATTAATCTTCTTACATGAGTACAGAATTATTTTCCTCATGCCAACACTCAGGCCCCTGCATATTTAGTTGCGAAAAATATCATGGGCATCAGGAGGGGAGGCAGGGCATAAGAATGGGACATGCATGCACACACAAGGATATTTTGGTCTTCATATGCTTCTTCGTGTCCATTTCTGCTTTCCTTACGTCTGTATCCCACCTTTACCTTCGACTATTTTTGTGCAGGAAATCTGGTAGGCAATAAGGTGAGAGACTTAGAGGAACAAGAAAAGACTAAGTTATTTGATACTGATAAACGTATCAGACCAGAGCAGCTTTCTAGGTGCCCTACCCCACCCCTTCCCATTTCGTGTAGAAAATAGAGTACTTGGAGGAGCGGCTTGGACGGTCTTCTCTCATAGAGGGGATGTACAGTTTTTGGAATAGGGTAGAATTCATCCTCCTTGCTCAGTCTCCAGCCTCTCTCTCAACCTTCTTATTTCGGCTCCCTCCCCCAGCCCAACTATTTCGGTGGGTTTGGGGCTTAGGGATTTGGTGATGTGAATGTGTCAACACGACATTTTGGTATCCGTCCGCCTCATCAGGCTGGGGCTGATTCACTGGCACCACCGCCTGAAACCCGCGTATACTGCAGTCTGGGGGGTGGGAATGTAGCTTGGTAGGGGGAGCGCCTAAAAGAGGGGAAATAATACCGACACCCTTTAACGTAAGCCTGCTTCTCTCCTCCCAGCAGGGCTGTCTCAAAATCCAGATCCCGCCCCTGCCCATTCCAATACCGGAAACAGCCAGGGCAGGCGGGGCGTACGTAGCTCACCGACTGAGGGAGAATCGACACTCTGCAGAGTTTGGTATCAGTCCGCGTCCTTCTGGCCGGATCCCCTTAAAGTACGCTAGCTCCTCCCGCAGTCGATTTTGGGATTGGGGACGTGGCAAGGCAGAGTCTGCGGAGGAAAAGGTAGCAGTTAATTTAGTCATTAGGAGTGGGTCCCTGAGCAGCCTTGGGGACGGGAAGAAAACGGAATAGCTAAAGGTGACTATTGTTTGTAATTATGGCCCTTAATCTGATAAAGCAGGTATCTCGCCCCAGGCGCCAGGCCAATCCCCAAACAGTCGCCGCCATTGTCTCGTGTCCTTGTGTCCGTCTGACTGACTGTCCCTCTTTCTATAGGGCACGGCACTACTTGAGGCAAGGAAATGAGAAAACTGCCCCTGATCAAAGCAGAGCAGGTCAGTGAGAAGGCGGCCATTGTTTGGGAGGGTGGATATGAGTATCAGAGATGAATGTGGGATACGTGACCTGGTCATGGGGCGCGCGCGGTGAGAGTGCGAGACCGACCGAGGCAATTTGAGTGACACACAATGATAAATGTAAAATGATCTGTCTACTGCTAGCTTGATTTCCATACCTTCTCCCCACCTCCTACCAAGTTTGGGAAGGAAAAGGAGTGCAATAAGCAGCTTCTAGGGGAGAAATGGAGGGTTATATAGTAGGAGGGTCTGCTGCTCCCTGTGAGAACAATTGCCTGGGGGAGCCCTGGGAGGGAGAGAGTGTAAAAGCTGGTTGTAAGTGTTTGATAATCAAAGCCCTGAATTAGAAGAGGGTCTCATGTCCTGGTAAAGACTCTGACTATTAATAACCAAGTCTCTACGAATGTCTTTTCATTTCATTTTTGGGTGTGTATCATGTGTGTATATGTGTAGGTCTGCTCCGAAATTTGCTGGTACCTCAGCTTCTGTGAGGATTTGTAGGGGGCAGCAGACATCAAAGGGAGGGTATAAGAAAAAGAAAATCAGCCACATTTTTGTAGACAGTGCATGGAGGTGATAGATGGTTAAGACTAGAGCAGGTAGGGATCTAAGGAAAACCCAGATCTCTATGCCAGCTTTCCAAACAGTCCCCCTGTACTCTCATTGTGTTGCAGAAAATAACAGGCTTTGGGGAGAGTAAGGAAACATAAGAACTTAGATGAAATTTGTAAATGATACTTTTCATTGATTTCCCAGCCAAATTCTATGGCTTATCTTAGCACTCCATCCATACCGACACCACCACTAACATGCAGGGATGATTGAGTTGCCTCTGCAGGGGAATTGGCAGACTTTGGAAATGGAGCAGAGCAGATGAGAGATTTGGGGTGAAGGGGAGGAAGAAAGGGAGGTAGAAAATGTTGGCCAACAGGTATCCATATCCAGAAGGGATCAGTGTCTCTATTTATTTATCTCTGGGTTTGTGAATTTCTGTGTGTTCTCTGCTTCTGTCAAACTCTCAGTTGATGTGAAGGTTTATAAATGGTAACGCAACTTGAAGCCAGGAAATGATGATGAAAAATGCCTGCCCTATATATGTTAAGATTGGTGTGAAGGTAGAGGAGCAGGGAATGATTGAAACTAGAGAATTATATCCCTTCTGTTTGCCATTTTCCTAATCCCTGTTCTCTCCCCTGCTGATTTGGTTGGGAGTCTTCATAAGCATTGGGGGTATAGAAGAGTAACATCTGTTCATCTCACTTCCCACTTGATTTTATTCCTATCTGTATGTTTCACCGTAGCCCAATTCTGTAGGGAAATGGCAGGGCAGTCACAGAAGGGAAAAATGTGAGCAGCACGGAGGAGGAGCAGCAGCCCTGAAGCACGGCAGTGGGGGAGTGGAGGAGGGAAACAGTAGACAAACTACAAATATAGGGAATAGGGACCAAGGTGTCTACCAAGAGATCAGTTTCCATATCCTCCTGTTTGTTTATTTGTCCATAGATCTGCCTGTAGTTGTGCTGTAAGGTTTGTCATCATTGGAAGCAAGGAAAGGAGGATCAGTGCAGTTGCTGTGGGTGTGGAGACTTCCTCAGTAGCCTTATAGGATGAGGTAATGGAGATCTGCTTGGGTCCAGCAGGAGTAAAGAGCCAGTCTAGGGATTCCTCAGTCTCCCTCGCTCCCATCCAACTTTCCCATTCTCCATACTCCTGTTTTGTGTCTGGAAAGATTAGTAGCACCTGCTGTTGTAAGGAATGTAAAATTAAGGGAGACATTGCTAATTATCTACCTCTTCCACTTAGCATTGAATTTCTATACTCTCTTGTCTCTTTGTGATAATCAAAATGAGAAAAAAATTGGAAGAGACTCAAAGCCCCATTTCCTTCCTCTACCCCTAGGTCCAACTTCAGTGGCAGATCTGGTGGCCTTGGAGTGGCTGAAGATCACCACCCTCCACAGGGCTATGCTCAGGCACACGGTCATCCTTACCTTCCCCGAGTGACCTTCCTCTGCACGTTGTTTATATAATTGGCAGCTGTAGTTGGAAAGGGGGCTGAGTGACTACTGGACTCTGTATGAAAACACCAAATTGGAACAGACCTTGGGTCAAGACTGTGATGGGGGTGGGGTATATAAATTGGCCTTGCCTTTAATTTGATTTGTGACTGACTCCAAGGCTAAGGCAGGAGCAGAGGAGGGACTGGAGTTGGCCTGAAAGTTGGAAGCAGTGGCCCTGACAACGCTAGAACCAAGGCTAAGATCCAGACCAAGGCAGTGGGTGAGGGAGAACTGAAAACAGGACCAGTGAGTGATCCAGGCCAACGCTGGGGATGTAGCAGTGACCAGGACACAAACAGTGTCCTATACTGAGGCCATGGCTATGACAAGGGACATGAGCAAGATGAAAGCTAAGACTAAGACTAGAGTCATGGCCAAAACTAAGGCAGAACCCCTGGCAGAACCTGATGTAGTACCCCAAAACAATTGGAAGGCCATCCCTACATCCAGGGTCAGTGCTGTGACCAAGTTTGAAGTCAAGGCTGATGCTGGAAGTGAAGCCAATATCAGGTCCTTTGCCAAAGCTGATGATAAGGCCAATATTGGATCTAGGCCCCAGAGAAGGACAGAGGCCAGCATCAAGTTCAGGGCTGGGGACAGAGCTGATATTATAATTGAGTCCAGTGATGAGGATGAAGAAAATATCTGCTCCTGGTTTTGGACTGGAGAAGAGCCTAGTTTAGGATCCTGGTTCTGGCCTGAGGAAGAGAACCCTTACCAAGTTTATAAGCCGCCACCTAAGATCCAGGAAATGCCCGAGCTCACACCCGAACCTGACCTTACTATAAAGCGAAAAGCGGCAGCATGGTCAAGGGCCAGGTATAGTGTCCTAGTCCCAATAGAGGGAGGGGAGCGATCCTTGCCTCCAGAAGGGAATTGGACTCTGGTTGAGACCTTGATTGAAACTCCTCTGGGGATTCGGCCTCTGACCAAGATCCCGCCCTATGATGGGCCTTACTTTCAGACCTTAGCTGAGATCAAAGAACAGGTTAGGTATAAGGAAAAGTATGGGATCCATCCAAAAACCTGCCGCTGCAGATCACGTTACTTTAGTTTAGAGCCTAAAGAGTTCGATAAATTAGTTGCCCTACTTAAGTTAACTAAGGATCCTTTCATTCATCAAATAGCTAAGATTATAATGGGAATCAGTCCTGCTTATCCATTTACCCAAGATATAATTCATGATGTAGGTATTACTGTTATGATTGAAAACTTGGTCAATAATCCCAATGTTATAGAACACCCTAGAGCTTTAAATATGGTGGATGACAACTCTGAGTCTTCTGAAGAACTAAAAACAAGAGAGTTGTCCATACATCAAGTTTGTAAGGACATAATATCTTATCCTTTGAACTCCCCTGTGCAACTTGATGGACTAAAATTATTAGAGTGTTTGAGTGTGAAATTTGAGGATCACCATACGATTGCCAGTTATATTCCAGATTTCCTCACCTTGTTAAACAAGGGAAGTGTCAAAACCAAGTTTTATGTTTTAAAAGTATTTTTGCGCTTGTCTAAAAATCAAGCCAATACAAGAGAACTCATCAGTGCTAAAGTACTGTCATCATTGGTTGCTCCTTTTAACAAGAATGAGTCAAAGGCCAATATTCTTAATATCATTGAAATATTTGAGAATATAAATTTCCAATTCAAAAAGAGGGTGAAGCTATTTACCAAGGAAGAGTTCACTAAATCTGAACTTATTTCCATATTCCAGGAAGCAAAAGAGTTTAGTCAGAAACTCCAAGACTTAGCAGAGCACAGTGATCCTGAGGTGAGAGATAAAGTTATACGATTAATACTCAAACTCTGAATAGCCGAATGTTCTCACAAAACCTTGAACAGTTTTTGGTGTCATAATATGAAACCAATGCATATTGTAAGTTATTGTCTTTATGTCATTTGTGTTGATTGAAGGAGGCAATTTTATGGATACCAAATGGTCTTGTATTGTGCTATATAAATTGAGATCATTTTAGTATTTTTGTAACACGACCTGATAATGAAACTACTCATCCTAAGTAAGATATATTTCTGTGCTTTATATTGACATAAATGTATTCATTTGACACTTCATTTACAGGTTAATAAAGTTGCATGCTAAAACTGTTGAAAACATTGTCCTAGTTCTTCAGTTGAAGTCTAGTCAGGAATAAAGCACAAACAACACAAAAATAAACAACACTGTCTGTCTGTAGGGAAGCGTAAACAAAACAAGTTCACATTGGCAGATCCTTTAATTTCATGTTCAAAGAGTAGAATCACTCTGTTTACAAGAAGACATGACTGTGCTACTAGTTGATATCTGGACCAATCTGGAGAAAGGGATGAAGACACAGGCTTAGGAAAAAGGGAACACAGCTGCTTCCATTCCAATCTGAGTTCCAGAACTTGTGCTCAGCCTTTCATATGGAATATCTCATCAGGATACCTTTAACTTGTTAACCCCCAAGAGGATTCCTGGTTCTCACCCCCATTCAGCAAAGCCACGAAAGTGTAGTTCTGAAACAACCCAGCCTCACTATGCCCTCAACATCCAGTTACCCCATCTAGAAGTACCAGGTTTACTGCTTCATCTGAGGCTCCCTCCCCTCATAGTCCTGGGCCTCAGAGGAGGGTCTTTCTGGAGACTAACTACAGAAACAGTTTCATGGATAGTCTCGTTTGTCCTGCCTCTGTGACTTTACTCTCACCCTTGCTTTTGTTTGCTGGCCAATGCTTTAGCCTTGGTGATTTGCACCTGTCTGGTGGCAGCCCCTGTTTTTACCTATCCCTTTTGGTCAGAGTTCAGCTCTGGAAAACAGCAACAGGATACCAAAATCTGTTAGGAGTGTGTGGTTAGGAAGAAATTAATTCCCCTGATCCTGTCCTATATATGTATTTGTACAATTGACAGAGCTGAAGCTACATTGTCTATACTATTGGGTTGTTGGAAAAGTCATGATGTATTTTTTTCTGTTTTTCATTGCAAAAATGCGTCATGACTTTTTCAACAACCCAATACCTCATCTCCTCCTGTTTAGACTTCTGGCTGGGGGTTTGTGGCATAGAATACCAGAGTATCGATTGGGATCTGAGGTACCTCTGCCTCTCTACCCTCTGCCTTTTTTGCTATTATTATCCTCTTTTCTTTACTGCCCAGAATTGGGATATACAGATATTAGTATCAGTGTACAAATACTGGACTTTCTATTGAATTCTCTCTCCTAACTTTTTATATTTTGGGGGGAAGGCCTAAACTGAAAAATCTCAACAAGGTGTCATGTAACCCTAGTTTCAGCAGCTATCCCTAGTTTAATTTCTATTAAGGTCAGATCTGAGTTTATATTTCATACATCTAGGAGTAAAAATGAAGGACAACTGGCCACAATTGTGCGTTAAGGGTGAAAAAAAAAGCAGGTAGGCTTTTTGCAACATGTAGTTGCAACTTAGATAATTTTCAAAGTTCTTTGTAACTTGCTTTTTAATCCATAGAACTCCCTTAGCCTGGAATCTCAGCTGTGGGTACTGCTTTCACAGTTGGGGACCTTCAAAATACAATTTGACCAGAATATTTTGGAAATATTTCTGTGTCTTAAATGCCCTATGAAGCACACAATCAGTTGATGGCTATAGAATTTTCCATCAGCTAAAGAGAAGGGTGAGTGTGGGATACGCAGATCTTTGTATCGAAGCAAGAAACTGATGGTCTCTTCTTGGGTGGGAATTATGGGAGATGGAGTCATTTCACAAATTGTTCCTGGGGTGTGCTTGAAGTCAAAATTTCATCTCTTGTTTCATCTCCTTTCCTAGAAAAATAATTCAGGCAAGCCCATGTAGTATCAGGGCTGATCCAGATATTACTTGTCTTAACATGTTGCCACCTGGGGGTAAAAATCAGTGTGAGTTTCTCATCTTTCCTGCCATGAAGTAAAGCAAGTAATCTCCCTCCAGCACAGGTGGACTATTAGCACCCACTGGCCTTTTACCATGACCTTAATTTTAAAAGAGGAATTTTCAGTGGGAATTCACCTATAAAATGTCACTAAATTCCCGGCAAGCTTTTCAAAGCTCTGTATCCTTCAGCACCTTTCCATTTTTCCTCGTTATATCCCACCAAGTAACCTACATTCAAGCCACACTACTATTTCTTGACTATTTCATATACTTTCCTCCTTTTGTGCATTTCTTTGTGCTGTTCACTCATGCTGCAATGCCTTTATAACCCTTTTCCTGCCTGTGGGAAATCTATTCATTATTTTAGGCTCAGCTCAAATGCTAGGTCCTTTTGAAGTCTTCCCTGATACCATTATCCTTTCTGTCCCCATGTTAGAATTAATAGCTCCTTCTGCATTTCCAGAGTTTTTTTTATTTGTTCCTCTATTTTAGCATTTGTGTCTTTATACCATGCCTTGGAGCTTTCTTAGTAAGTTGGAGCTCGTGTTTAGGGACAGGGAGCATAGAGGGGGAAGCTTAGATATGAGTGTCTGACTCCAAAGCCTGAACTTTTTATTATGTATAGTTGTAATAATTACTAACATTTATACATTTATTGGAGTGCTTACTCTGTATCAGATACTATTCTATGAACTTAACTTGTATTAACTCACTTAATTCCTAAAACATTCCTATGGATTAGGTACTGTTATCCACATTTTACATGTGAAAAAGCTGAGATACCAAGCTCATTGAGTTGTTTAGTAGCAGAGCTGAGATTCAAACCTTTGCAGTCTGAATCTGGAGCTAGCATATGCGACCACTTTGTAACTCTGTACCCCTACACGACATCTGGTAAAGTGCATTGCCCATCCCAAACTTAAATTTGTGTGTTGTTAGACACACCTGTCCCTTATCTTTTCTGTTTCTTCCCTTTGTGTAAGCCACTTCTTCCTTACCTTCATTCCCTACTCAACTAAGCATTCACAGTCCATCACTTTCAACATGTTTTTAAATTGTTCTTATTGTGGTAAATATATATAATATGAAAATTGTCATTTTAATGATTTTTAAGTGTCAATTCAGCAACATTAATTGCAATCACAATGTTGTGCAGGAATCACTACTATTTCCAAAACTTTCATCATCTAAAAGAGAAGCTGTGTAACCATTAAGCAATAACTCCCCATTCCCCTTCCTCCAGACCTCAGTAATCTCCAGTCTACTTTCTGTCTCTATAACTACTCATGCACCTATTCTAAATATTTTCTATAAGCGTAATCATACAATATTTATCATTTTGTGTCTGGTTTATATCACTTAGCATAACATTTTCAAAGTTTTTCCATGTTGTAAAGCATGTATCAGAACTTTATTCCTTTTAATGGCTGAGTAATATTCCACTGTGTATATGTGTGTGTGTGTATGTGTGGTGCATGCACACACATACATACACCACATTTTGTTTACCCATTCATCTGCTGATGGACACTTGATTTGTTTTCACTTTTTACTATTATGAAGAATATTACAATGAATATTGGTGTACAAGTATTTGTTCAAGTCCCTATTTTCAATTCTTTGAATACACCTAGAAGTAGAATTGCTGGGCCATATGGTAATTCTATGTTTAGATTTTTTAGGAATTCTCAAACTGTTTTTCACAGAAGCTGCACCATGTAACATTCCTACCAGCGACATACAAGAGTTGCAGTTTATCCACATCCTCACCAACACTTATTTTCCATTTTTAATAGCTATCTTAGGTGTGAAGCGTTATCTCATCATGATTTTGATTTGCATTTCCCTAATTACTATGGTATTGAGCATTTTTTTTCATATGCTTATTGGTCATTTACATATCTTCTTTGGAGTAATGTCTATTCAAGTTTGCTGATTTTTTAAATTGGGTTGTCTTCCGGTTGTTGCATTGTAGTAGTTCTTGATATATTCTGGATACAGGTCGTTTATCAGCTATATGATTTACAAATATTTTTTCCTATTCTGTAGGGTTTTTTAAATGTTAATGATGTGTTTTGACACACAAAAGTTTTTCATTTTTATGATGTCCTATTTATCTATTTTTTTGTTTTGTTGCTTGTGCTTTTGGTGTCATATTTAAGAAACCATTGCCAAATCCAAGACCAGAAAGATTTGCCCCTGTTTTCTTTAAAAGTTTTATAGTTTTAACTTAGGTCATTGATCTATTTTGAGTTAATTTTTGCATGTGGTATGAGGAAATGGTCTAACTATATTTTTTTGCATATGGGAATCCAGTTGTCTGAGCACCTTTTGTTGAATAGTCTGTTCTTTCCCCATTAAATGGACTTGGCATCCTTGTCAAAATCAATTGGCCATAGACATGTTGGTTTATTTCTAAACTCTCAATTCCAGTCCATTCATTTCTATGAATATCTTTATGTCAGTACCGCAGGATTTTGATTACTATAGCTTTGTAGTAAGTTTAGAAATCAGGAACTGTATGTGCTCCAACTTTTTCTTCTTTTTCAAGATTGTTTTTGTTAATCTGAGTCCCTTGCCATTTTATATGAATTTTAGGATCACCTTTTCCATTTATACAAAAAAAAGCCATTGGAATTGTGATAGAGATTGCATTGAATCTATAGATTGCTTTGGGGGTATTGCCATCCCAACAATATTAAGTCTTCCAATCTATGAACACCTATTTATGTAAATTTATGTAAATCCTTCATTTATTTTAGCAATATTTTGTAGATTGTGTGCAAGTCTTTCACCTCCTTGGTTAAATGTATTCCTACATGTTTTACTCTTTTAGATACCATTCTAAGTATTAGAATTGCTTTTTTAATTTTCTTTTCAGAATATTCATCGTTGGTGTAAAGAAACATAACTGATTTTCGTGTGTTGATCTTGTAACCTATAACTTTGCTGAATTTGTTTATTAACTCTAGTAGCTTTTTTGTGGATTCTTTGGAAATTTCTATATGTAAGATCATGTCACTACAATTAGAAATACTTTTCTTTCTTCCTTTCCTATTTGGATACCGTTTATTTCTTTTTCATGTCTAATTGCTCTGGCTAGAACTTTCTGAAGAATGTTGAATACCAGTGGTGAAAATGGGCATGCTTGCCTTGTTCCTGACCTTAGGGGGAAAGCTTTCAGTCTATTACTATTGAGTATGATGTTAGTTATGGGTTTTTCATAAATGCCTTTATTATGTTAAGGAAGATCCTTTCTCTGTCGAATTTTCTGAATGTTTTTATCATGAAAGAGTATCAGATTTTAACATATGCCCTTTTTTGCATCAAATGATGTTATCATGTGGGGATTTTGTTGTTGTTGTTCTATTAAAGTGATGTGTTCAAATGGTATTTTACATTCATTACTGTCATATGTTGACCACCCTTGCATTCCTGGGATAAATCTCACTTGATCATGGTGTATAATTTTATTATTATACTATTGGATTCGGTATGCTAGTATTTTGTTGAGAATTTTTGCATCTTTAATCATAAGAGATGTTGGTCTCTAATGTTCTTTCCTTGTGGTATATTTATCTGGTTTTGGTATCAGGGTAATGCTGGCTTCATAGAGTTAATGAGGAAATATTCCCTCCTCTATTTGTTTTGAAGAGTTTGAGGATTGGTGTTAATTCTTCTCTAAATATTTGGTAGAATTCTTCAATGAAGCCATTTGGTCCTGGACTTTTCTTTGTTGGGAAGTTTTTGATTACTGATTCAGTATCTTTATTATTCATGGATCTGTTGAAATTTTCTATTTCTTTTAGAGTCAGTTTGGGTAATTTGTGTGTTTTTGTGAATTTGTGACATGATTACCACAATGAAGTTAGTTAACACCTCCATCCCTCACATGATTACCATTTGTGTGTGTGTGTGTGGTGATAATATTTAAAATGTTCTCTCTTAACGTTCAACTATATAATAGAGTATTGTTAATTATAGTCACCATGCTTGGTGAACACACAATGTGATATATAGATGATGTATTACAGAATTGTACACCTGAAACCTATGTTACTTTACTAGCAATTGTCACCCCAATAAACTTTAATTAAAAAAATTATAGTCACCATGTTGTACATTAGAGCCCCAGAACTTAATCATCTTATAGCTGGAAGTTTCTACATTTTAACCAACATTTCTCCATTTCACCCACCCCCATCCCCTAGCAACGACCATCCTACTCTCTAATTCTATGAGTTCAGTTTTTATTAGATTCCACGTATAAGTGAGAACATACAATATTTGTCTTTCTCTGTCTGATTTATTTCACTTAGCATATTGTCCTCAAGGTCCAGCCCTTTTGTCCCAAAAGGCAGGCTTCCCATGTTTATGGCTGAGTGATATTTCATTGTATATATACCATATTTTTGTTATCCATTCATTCATCGATGGACACTCAGATTGTTTCCATGTCTTGGCTGTATGAATAATGCTGCAGTGAACATTGAGGTACAGTTGTATCTTCAAGATAATGATTTAATTTCCTTCAGATATATACCCAGATGTGGAATCGATGGATCATATAGTAGTTCTATTTTTAATTTATTTGAGGAACCTGCATACAGCTTTCCATCGTGGCTGAACCAATTAACTTTTCCACCAACACTGCACAAGGTTTATCGTTACAAGTTTCCCTTGTAGACATGTTTTTGTTACATCCCATAAGTTTTTTGTATATTGTGTTTTCATCGTTGTTTCAGATATTTTTTTATTTCCTTATTGATTTCATCTTTGATCCATTGTTTGTTCGGGAGTTTGTTGCTTAATTTCACATATTTGTGAATTTTCAAGTTTTCCTCTTGTTATCTTCAGCTTGAGGAATTCCTTTCATCATTTATTCTAAATTTTAAAGTTTATTTCCTAAAAGTATATTCAACACATTTTATGTTAGTGCATTTATTTGCAATTAGTGTGTCTTATTATTACCAACCCAACTGAGGACCTGCAGCTGTGGCAACAGACTCCTTAAGTATAAAATTCCATTTTCTCAGATAAGAAATTATTTTCTCTCTCTCTAAAATGAGATTTGAAGGATTTTCAAGCATGTGTAGACCTGGCTAGTATTAATTTCATTTTAGGGGGTTGACTTATTCACCAGAGAAGAAAATTAGGCATACAGAACTCTGTGATCCAGGTTGAAAAGGGAGAAATGGCTGTGAGTAAAACCATGTAACCTGATCTCCAGATGTTAGAACTACATTCTGTACTACATCAAATTCCACACTCTGATTGAACTACAGTGATCCTAAGCAGTGTGTGTGTTAAATTAGGAATTCTATATCATTAGCTTTTATTCCCCAGCAAAGATTTATTTCAGTGAGATAACACAGTTGAAGTAACTTAATGTTCTCTGAGGCACCTTAGGTGAGAAATACTGGTCCAGAGCTAATGATTCATCCCTCAGTTAGTCAGTGACCAAGTACAAAAATACTCCTAGAGGAGGGGTACACTGTCATCCTTCAATTCTCCTAAACAGATAATTTCTTCTGAGTAAAACTAGTCTGGTATGAAAAACAAATAATTATGTGGAAGTCTTCCCTTGGTGTATAAATCCCAATTAGATAAGAAACAAGAGGAAATGACTCAAATGTTGTGCTTTTTTCATTTGAGCCTCCTGCTAAAGTAGTGTGATTTTTCTGTTATATCAAGAATAATGGTAGAAACTCTTAAGATTTATATAAGCCCATTAATGTCATTATTTTGTTGTATATATAGACTGTAAAGTCTTGAAATATAACATTAAAATTTCCAAAGATAGCCTAGATGATCAGCTCTGTTAAGTGATATGCTTTACAATTAATTCCCTCTCTCTTTCTCTTCATTCTACAAGAAATAGTCCCATGGCTCCATTGTGCAGAAAAAAATATTTTCTTTAAGGAATTGTTGTGGCCACCCCTCAAAGACAGAATACACTATAAGCCAAAATTTGGGTCAGATGTCCAGACTGATGATCACACAAACACACACACACACACACACACACACACACACACACACACTAAGACAGTATGAAAAGTGTCATTACATAATGAGGCTTTCTGGGTACAGCAGGGTAGCTCCCAGACAGATACAGAAATGACTGCAGAAAGTAGGACAAGGTGATGGTGGCTAAGAGACAGGTCTAGGGTGAGGGTTCCTGTATGTGGTTTGAACTTGCCAACAGTGCCTAAGGAGGGAGCACCTTGGTCTTCTGATCATCTTGCCCAGATGTTGGGCAGAAGGGGAAATTATCAACTTATTTATATGTGGGTTAGAGGAGAAGGAGGGGGGTGAAAGTTGTTAATAGTCAAAGATCAAGAAATGGAGGGCCGGCCGAGTGGCTCAGTTGGTTAAGAGCTCGCTCAAGAGTTTGAGCTCTGAGCAACAGTGGTTCGAGTCCAGCCCGAGCTGAGCAGCCGCTGAGCTGCCAACAGGTAGCAGGATGGCTCAGCTAAAAAAAAAAAAAAAAGAAAAAAAAAGAAATGGAGTCAACCTCTTTATTACAGGGACTATAAAATATTGCTTCATTTACCAGTCATAACCAAAAGCATATACAGATAAGTTTCCATTGTGATTGAAGCAGAAAGTCAATTTTCATTGATCAAATTTCTCTGAAATGTATAGTTTGTTTTCACATCCTTGTCCCAAAAGTTAAATCTACCAGAATATCCTAGAGTTACAAGGATTCAATAAACTAATGGTATGGATATATTGAGTAACTTCAAACTTTAAACAAAGTGTTGGCTCTATTACATTAATAACAGAATTTGATGATTAATAAAATGAATAACAAGTATTATCCTTCAGTGCTTCTCATAGCAAAAATATTAGGCTTACTCAATTTCACTTTAAAATTAGCAACATGCTTCAGATCGATAGAGACAGTTTTGAGGACCTTTGTGCTCACTTAGCGTCCTTATGGCTCATCCCCTGCCCTCTGGGATGAATCTTCTTTCTTAAATACTCCGAAAATAGCACTCTCTACTTCCGCAAACTCTTTCGATGCCTCTGGGGGTCCAGGAGTCTCTATCTATGTCTCCAGCTCTCTTGAGCTTTCTGCCCTGCTGGCTGCTCCTCCTCTTGTGTATGTGCAGCTTCAAATATTTGGAGCCTGCCTCCCTTTGATTAGAACTGGCAACAGCATCTCTGTCCCAGATCCAGTCCACTGGATTCTGGCCTCTGCTTTCTGCGCCACTGCCTGTCTTATTTTTCTACCCGGGCCCAGTCTGACTCCTCAGACTCCGGATTTATCTGGCCTTAAAACTGGACAAAGACTGATACTAATGGCAAGGAGAGGTCTCTCTAATTTATTCTAAAGGTTCGTGGTGAACAACTTGAGCAATCCTTCCAGGAATTGGCCTTTAGGGCTATAATAGATAGGATCCTCTTCAAGGTCTGGGCAGATAATTGGAGATGGGAAGGCTATAAAAAAAGGTGGTTAGCAAAGAGATATAGAGTCCACACCAAAGTCCAGAGTAACCACCACTTTGAAAATTGGCTATGCCAGGCAGACAGACGGGGATGGTACAAGGGAAAAGGGGCAAGGATGAGACCGGGGTCCTGCCTCCCCAGACAACTAAGAGGGGAGAAAGACAGAGGGATCCCAACTCCAACCATTGGGGTTCCAGGGGTAGAAGCATGCTGTAAAGTGTATGTAATTCTGTAGCTTCAGGTAGACAGGAACAGGCCTGCCCCATGCACTGAGACAGGGATCACTTTGCCTCCGTAGGTATCTCAGAAACGTGGGATAGAAAAGGGGATGCCCTTCTGCCTTGCCTTCCACTCTGTCTTTTCTTGTAGATAGGTAACCAGAACTCCATCCCTTGGGATTCTCCTCGTGGCTGCATTCTATAAAACTGAAACAAGTTTGACCCCCAGACATTAAACGAGAAAAGGCTCATCTTTTTCTGCAATACAATACAAATTAGAGGATGGGGAAAGCTGGCCCCAAAATGGTAGTGCGGCATGCCTGACCGGTGGTGCGATAGAGGGTGGAAGTCAAGGAGCCGCTGGCTCCTGGGGGTGGAGCTGTGGTGCAGGACCATGACAGTCGGTTCATCGTGTTTCTTACACCGCTTATACGGCCATGGAATTGCAGCAATGTTTGCAAAACGTGCCCCAGACCAACCCCCAAGCCTGTAATCAGACCCTGATTAACTGGCTTATGTCTGCTGCCCACACAGTCTGGGACAATGGAGGGAACTTGCTGGAGCATGTGAGTAAGTGGACCACCTACTTGGACGTGGTGCAAGTCATACGGGAGATGGGCATGCGGCAGATAATGTTTGCTTTACAGTATAACAGTCCTGATGAAGAGATATTTACAGCCCGCATGAAAGACCTTATCCTTGCTAGCGGCCCGCCAGGAACTTTTGTGACTATGGCTGCCTTGTTAGCTCTCTATACAGACCAGCCTGTCCATGAGGTCACAGGGGCTTTGGCTACACTGGGGGATGTGGAAGTCCGTAAGCAAGGCTGGACTATGCAGACACAGGCTGTGGCTGAAAAGGGTGCGAGCTGTCCCCGTTCCCAGAAACAGGCTACAAAAGCCTCGCCCTTGAGGGGACCCTGTTAAGGCAAGCCGCCCGCAAATGTGGTTTGACCTGATAGCCGCTGGGCTGGCCAAGGAGAAATTACACAGCCAGCCCCTCGAAATCCTCCTGGCCCTCTGGCGGAAGCTACAGCCAGGGAGTTACCCTAGCTGACTTCCTCCCTGACTAAGGAGTGGGCTGGGGCACCCGGTTGGCAGAGGAGCTGGATGACCTGAGGCCACATGTTGAACTCACCATATATTGGTCCCCCCAGAACATGTAGCAGGTGCTGACCCTCGTGGACACTGGGGCAGACAGCACCCTCATATATGGCAATCCGGACCGTTTTCAGGGCCCAAAAGCCACTATTGAGGGGTATGGTGGCTGACACATCACGGTGCATACAGTCTCCCTCACCCTGGGCATCGGACGTCTCCACCCCCCAGGGCCTATGAGGTCTATGTGTCTCCTATTGCTGAGTACGTCGTTAGGGTGAATGTGCTCAGGGGACTGACTGTCATGACGTCTGTGGGGGACTTCCATCTGTGGTTGCGTGTAGTGAAAACGGTGGTTAGAGGACATCCCCAGCATGCGCCACCCCACCTGCCACAGGCCACCCGAGTGGTTAACATCAGACAATATCGCTTGCCCCGGGGGCATGAGGAGATTGGGCGTACTATTTTGAAGTTGGAGGAGGCAGGTGTCATACGGTCCACCCACAGCCCCTTCAACTCCCTAGTCTGGCCAATATGGAAACCAGATGGTTCCTGGAGAATGACAGTGGATTACCGGGAGCTGAACAACGTGACCTCCCTTCTGCATGCCACTGTTCCAAACATCACAGAGTTAATGGATCGCCTCCCGCAGGACATAGGACGGTTCCACTATGTGGTAGACTTGGCTAACGACTTCTTCTCCATTGACATTGACACTGCCAGCCAAGAACAGTTCGCATTCACCTGGGAGGGCAGACAATGGACCTTTCAGGTGTTGCCACAAGACTACCTGCACAGCCCAACCCTGTGCCATGGACTGGTAGCACAGGAATTAGCTACATGGACCAAGCCCCTGACCATGTGCTTGTTTCACTATATAGATGACATAATGTTAACCTCTGATTCTCTTGCAGATTTGGAAACTGCTGCCCGCAGTCTCCAAGATGCCCTAACGGTTTGGGGCTGGGCTGTCAACGAGGACAAGGTCCATGGCCCTGGCTACTCTTTCAGGTTCTTGGGTGTTATTTGGTTGGGTAAGACAAAAGTAATCCCCAAGGCGGTTATAGGTGAGATTCAAGTATATCCCCATCCAGAAACGTTGAAGCAGTTACAGACTTACCTGGGGCTACTGGGGTTCTGGCGAACCTTCATACCACATTTGGCAATGTTAATGCGACCCTTGCACCGATTGGTTCACAAGGGGGAACACTGGAATTGGTCCACTGAAGCCGAGCAGGTGTTCAGGGCGACAAAACGCGCCATAGCCCAGGCCCAGACCCTAAGGGTTGTTGACTCAACCCTGCTGTTCCTCCTGACTGTCCAGGTAGAGGACTCTGGGTTTTTCTGGGGTCTCTGGCAGAAGCAGGGCATGTGAAAGACTCCTATTGGGTTTTGGGCTCAGCTGAAAGGGAGCCAAGGAATGATACTCCCTAGTAGAAAATCAGATGACAGCAGTGTACACCACCCAGTTGGCCTGTGAAAGCATCACGGGCCCTCACCCAGTCACGGTGCAAACGACTTACCCAGTGGAAGGCTGGCTCCAGTCCTGGGCCACAAGGCCGTGAACCAGCGTGGCGCAGACACCAACATTGACAAAGTGGGGAGCCTATTTAGAACAATGGGCTCAGTTCTCCACTAGTCCTTTGACCCAGGATCTGCACGCTCTTTTGGGGCCCATCACTTTCTGCTGTAAGCGAGCAGAAGACCTCGTGGAAACAGGGGAGACTCCTAGTCCTTTTGAGGAGGGAAAGCCTCTAGTACCAGCTGATGCCTGGTACACGGAAGGGTCTTGCCGAGGGCAGCCCCCCACATGGATGGCTGTAGCCCTTCAACCCCTCACTGAAACATTTTGGTATGCCACAGGTACCAGTGGGCTGAGTTAAGGGCAGTCTTGATGGTTTTGACTAAAAAACCTGTCCCAGTACATGTTTGCACTGACAGCTAGGCCGTGTATCGAGGCCTGACACTGTGGCTGCCCCAATGGGCATCCCAAGAGTGGCTGATCGGCCACTGCCCATTTTGGGGCAGGGACCTCTGGGAGGACATTTGGAGACGAGGCCAGAGCACGGGCGCCACCGTGTACCACGTCTCGGGCCATCAGCCATTGCAGGTGCCCAGCTGATGCCTTGGTGTGAGTACGCTCGCTTGTGGCGCCCCTAGGGTTCACCGCTATGGCCACTTGGTTTCACAAGAAGTTAGGCCATGTGGGTGCCAGGTCTATGGGACTGGTGGCTACCCGCTGGTGCTTACAGCTGACGAGAGCTGAGGCCCAGCAAGCTGTCCGTCAATGCCCTTGGTGTGCAGAGCACTGCCCCCAGAGACAATGTCTGCTCACCTCCATGGGGTCTGTACCTCGGAAGGCGCAGCCCCTGCAAAAATGGCGGGTGGACTATATTGGGCCACTCCCTACAGACCAGGGAGCCCTTTATGCCCTGACAGCAGTAGACACTCCCACCGGACTTGGCTTTGCTTACCCTATGGCCCAGGCGGACCAACGACACACGCTCCTAGCCTTGGAGCACTTGTCGGCTGCCTGTGGCCGGCCCTTGCTTATTGGTGGAGATTGAGGCACCCACTTTACAAGTTCACAGGTTCAAACCTGGGCGAAGGACAATGATGTCGAATGGTGACTACACGTTCCTTACCAACCCCATACTGCCGGTATGGTTGAACACTTTAACGGGTTGTTGAAGGACAAGTTAAGGGTATTGGCCCCCAGGTGGAAACACTGGAAAAACCAGGTAACAGTAGCTGTTCACCTATTGAACGAGCAGCCACAGAAGACTGGTAAGGCCCCATTGGATAAGGTAACCGAGGGACTTGCGCGACTCCTACGGGTCATGGGGACCGGGGACCCGGAGTTACAGCCCAGGCTACAGGGGGGATGGTAATCCTACCTGTTCCATCCACAGTGGCCCCTGGTCGGACGCAGGAATGGAACTGGCCTTGGCAGGCTCAGGTCACCCAAGAACCCTGGGTCGCCCTACATGAGCCCTGGGAACAGGGTCTAGAGACAGGCCTGGAGGTTACGCCCTGGCTTGGACACTGGCCCTTCACAGTACAAGTGACTTTACCGGCCAATGCAAGCGGGTCTTTCTTATGAGGTACCCCCATGCTACGCCTTTGGTGCATACCCCTGTATTCAGTGGACCGAACCCTTGGCCCCTTACTGACAACCCACGGAACCCAGGTGTGTACCACCAACCAGGAGCTGCCCCCATACCAGCTACAGTGCTATTGCAGGATGAGCACATAGTGTGTATTTTTCCAGAAGGCTGTGACTTACCCATGATGGTCTCTTTATCTGCTCTGTCATATCGCCAAGGTTAGCTACAGGAAACAGCGTTATATCCTGGGTGCACACCTTTGCCCAGGTGCATAACGCCTTGCACTGCTGGGTGTGCACAGAGCTGCCAGCAGATACTGCTGAAGGACTGCCCTGGCAAGTCACCCCTGCCACCAGTACCAACTGGACAGACCTCCAGTGCTGGGACCGGAACAGTCCGGAGGGGAATGTTTGCCGCCGCGCTGTCGAAGCCCTCTTGCGGAAGCAACACCACAACAACCCCTGTCTCCTCGGCAAGGCTGTGGACATTGGCTGGGGGTGGTTGGTGGGGACTCATGTGACATTGTCTAATTGTGCTCCTCTGTGTATCGAACAATTCCCCTCGGTTCCCAACCATAAGGTGGGCTGGTTACCCGAGGAGCTCTGCCTCAATGTTACTGTTGTAACGGACCCTACTCGCTGGTGGGATGGCCACTGTATAGTGGGAACAGAACCCACTGATTTCCTGCCAGGTGATCTATTTGGGTTTGTGGTTGCCATGGCTGGCCATATTTGCCGGCCCAATGGATGGGTCGTTGCACTTGGGGGCGCCCCTTTATTCATGGTCACGTCCTGCCCATGTTGTCCCAGAGGCCGGCCAGTTGGGACCCAGTTTACCATCGTTGGCATCAGGAAAAGTGGCTGGCCTAGTGGTTTTACCCCTTAGCCATCTTATTACCAGGGGGTGGAGTGATACACGTAGAGCTACAGGTGGAAGCCCTTGCCCAACACGTCGCCAACACCCTGAACATCACACGAGCCTCTTTAGCCCTGCTCCTTGACGAAACAACCCAAATCAGAAAGGTGGTTTTACAGAACAGAATGGCCCTAGACTTGTTAACTGCTGCGCAAGGGGGGACACGTGCCCTCTTGCACGTTAAATGCTGTGTTTACATCCCGGACCACCAACAAAATGTACAGGAGGCCTTGCAAGAGATAGACATCAAGGTTTAGGTGATCCAGGCCCGGCAGGACGACCCCGTTTCGCATTGGTGGAACTCCCTTGGCTCTTCATGGCGATGGGCAGGCCTTATCTTGGCAAGTATTGCTTCTGTTGCTCTATGTATTGTTATTGTGGCCTTTGTGCACAGGAACATGCTCTTTGGATAAAGTCTTGAACCGCCACCCTGCAGGGGGTGGACTGACAGGGCCCGGGCTGTCCAACTGTGTGCAGAGTGACATATGGACCCTGACCCCAGACAAGGCTCGGGCCCACACAAGCAGCGGCCCTGGGCACTAGACCCGGGCTGTTCAGATGGGTGCCAGCTGACGCACGGACCCTGACCCTGGATGAGTTTCAGGCCCACTCAAGCAGTGGTGGCTGACGCACAGACCCTGCCCCCAGATATGCAAACCTTGACTCTGGAGCCTGCTGCGCAGGCGCCGGGCTCCGGTTTCATAAGCTCTACATAAACATGATTCACAGTTGTGGGAGGGAGCATGCACACTTCCGTGCACCCTCCTCCCCCAAGATCTCTATATAATGGTTGCTATTGCTGATTAAAGATCCAGGTTCCTCCTCATGCTGGCTCCATGTGCTTTTCTTTCCCGGGGCATCTCACCACCGAAAGCTCCCCCATAGTCCCCTGACAATGACACTCCCCAACCCAAAAATTAGAACAATGGCACATTACAAAAACCTTAAATTTTCTAGCCGAACAAGGATACAAGGTATCCAGACCAAAGGCGCAGTTAGTGAGCCAACAGGTCCAACACCTAGGACTAATCCTTACCCCGGGAGAATGAAGATTGTCTCCTGATAGGGTCAGGGCAATTAACCAGCTGCCTCTCCCACAACAAAGAGACAGCTTAGAACATTCCTTGTACTTTGGGGGTACTGCAAGCTCTGGCTAATAGGTTATGGGCTCAGGGTTCAACCACTATGCGAAGCTCTCAAAGAGAGTGGGTAGCAAGTTTTCCTTTGCCTGGGGCCAGAACAACAGGAATTCTTTGGGCAGTTAAAGATGTTGGCTTAGGCCCTGGCCTTAGAACTGCTTCACCCACGAAACCCATAGTGGCTGTATGTTACTGAAAAACAAAGTGTAGCCCTCAGGTGCTAAACCCCAGAATTGGGTCCCACTCAACACCCGGTTGGATACTTATCTAAGAGACTAGATCAGTGACACAAGATTGGCCAGGTTGCCTAAGGGCCATAGTGGCCACCACCCTTCTAGCAGAAGAGGCATCTAAAATCACCGTAGGGCCGGCCTTGGAGATCCTTACCTCCCATCAGGTGGCCACCTTACTAGCCCTCAAGGGCCTCCAGTGGATGACAGACAGTAGGATATTAAAATATCAGGTCCTGGGCCGGCTGAGTGGGTCGATTGGTTAAGAGTGCGAGCTCTGAGCAACAGGGTCGCAGGTTCGAGTCCCACATGGGCCAGTGAGCTGTGCCCAAGCTGAGCTGCTGCTCAACTGCCAACAGGTGGCAGGATGGCTCAGCTGGTTAGAGCATGCACTCTTAGCAACAAGGTTTCCAGGTCCACTCCCACATGGGATGGTGGGCTATGCCCACCCACGACTAAGATTGAACAGGGCACCTTGAGCTGAGTGGACACGAGCTACTGACGGGTGACCAGAGGGCGATTGGACTTGGAGCAGAGCTAGCTGCGCGCTCCACAACTAAGATTAAAGGACAACAACTTGGCTGTTCCCCTTCCCCAATTTCCCAACACTGTTCCCCTTCCCCAACTCCCCAATAAAGTCTTTAAAATGATAAAATAAAATATCAGGTCCTACTGTTAGAAAGTCCTGACATCGCCATCCGAAGGTGTATCACCCTTAACCCTGCCACCCTGATACCCTGCTCAGAAGAAGATGCTCCAATACATCCTCTGGAGAAACCATTAATCTAACCTATGCAAGCAGGAGAGACTAAAAAGACCAGCCTCTAGAGCAGCAGTTCTTAACCTGTGGGTCATGACCCCTTTGGGGGTTGAACGACCCTTTCACAGGGGTCACCTAAGAGCATCGGAAAACAAAAAGATACTGACATTATGATTCATAACAGTAGCAAAATTACAGTTATAGAGTAGCAACGAAAATAATTTTATGGTTGGGGGGTCACCACAACATGAGGAAGTGTATTAAGGGATTGTGGCATTAGGAAGGTTGAGAACTGCTGCTCTAGAGAAACCAGATGAAACTTAGTTTACTGATGGAGGGAGTTAGACATGCTGGATATTCGATAGTCTCCCGTTCGAAACCATAGCGGCCAAGACATTACCGCCCGGGACCTCGGCACAATTGGCTGAACTAACCGTCCTAAGCAGGGCCCTGCAACTAGAGAAAAACAAAAAGATCACTATCTACACAGACTTTAAATATGCTCTCCTAGTGCTTCACACTCATGTCATTATTTGGAAAGAAAGGGGTTTTCTCACAGCCAAGGATACTCCCATAAAATACAGACACCAGATATTATCCCTTCTGGAGGCTATACACCTACCTAAGGAAGTTGCAGTAATCCATTTCCAAGGACATCAAAAAGGACAGGAAGAAATAACCCAAGGAAATTACCAGGCCGATCAGGCAGCCAAGACCGCTGCCCTCTCTAAAGAACAGTTTATAGGTGCCCTCATCCCTTCCCTGCTGGATCCCATTCCTCCTCCTTCTCATACCCCAGAGGAGAGGGACTGGGCCATTCAAAGGGGATACACTGTTAATCCCCAGGGATGGTGTGAGCTACATAAAAAAATTACACCTCCCCCAGTCCCTCCAGTGGAAAATTATTAAAGGACTCCATGATTCTTGCCATTTTGGATGAGATAATATGCACCAAATTTGCAGGAGGATTTTTTACAAAACAATGTAATAGACATTTCACCCCTCACAAAGTGATAACCCCCCTCCCCCAATCTATTGCCCCTCTGACCTCGTATATATCTACTACAATCTACTACAATTCCATTGACTATTCCCTGTGCTGTATTCCATATCCCGTGACCATATATATATATATATATATATATATATATATATAATTATAGTTGACATACAATATTATTCAGCTTCAGGTGTACACTGCAGAGGTCAAGCACTACACCGTCCATGGAGTGGTCTCCCTAATAAGACAAGTAAGTGTCCATCTGACACTACAAAATCTTTACAACATTATTGATTATATTCCCCAAACTGTCTTCCATATCCCTGTGGCAATATTGTAGTTACCAACTTGTGCTTTCTAATCCCCTCCCTTACTTCCTCGTCCCCACACCCTCCCACCTAACAATCATCAGTTTTTCCTCTGTATCTCTGAGAGTACTTCTGTTTACTTTGCTCGTTTATTCAGTTCTTTAGATTTCACATGTAAGTGAGATCATATGGTATTTGTCTTTCTCCGACTGACTTATTTCACTTAGCATAATGTTCTTACTGTAAAGGACATATAACATGGTTGACCAGGTATGTTGTGCCTGTCTGCTTTGTACTTTCAACAACCCCCAAGGGAATAGGCCACCCCAACTCATACAGCCTGTCCAGAGTTAGGGAAGCTACCAGGGGAGGATTGGCAATTAGATTTTACCCAGTTGCCCCCATGCGAAGGATTTAAATACCTACCAGTATTGATACTTTCACTGGGTGGGTCAAGTCATTCCCCTCCTGAGCTGAAAAGGCCCAAGAGGTTTCTAAACAAATACTGAAGGAAATCATTTTTAGGTTCAGCCTGCCCCTATCCTTACAGAGTGATAATGGGCCATCTTTTACCTCACACATTACCCAGCAAATAGTTAAAGTCCTAGGAATACGGTATTATTACATTCCTCAAGGAAACTTCAGTACTCTAGCAAGATAGAAAGAGCAAACCAAACCCTAAATACCACCTTAAGGAAGTTCTGTCAAGAAACCTCTCAGCTATGGCTTGACCCCTTACTGGTAGCTCTACTGCTGGTTTGATTACGCCTCAGGCATCCCTGCAACTAAGCCCCTATGGGGCTTTATATGGGAGACCCTTTCTCTTATCTAATATACTGTTAGACTCGAACCTTTTTCAATACGTAGTCTCCCGAGGACAGTTCCAGGAAGCCCTTAGAGCCTACGGGCAGAAGGCCCTGCCTTCGCCTGCCATTCAGGACCTACCATCATCAATATATTACCCACCTAGTAGCAGGAAACCCATCAAGTCTTGGGAGGATGGCAGCCCCACATCCCAACTGAGCCCAACTTGGAAGGGCTCCTTTACTGTACTAATTTCTACCCTTATAGCTGTCAAGGTGCCAGGGATCTCTAGCTGGATACATCACTCCCAGATAAAGCCATGGATGGTTGATATAAGAGAAGACCTACTGTCTGAATCACAGTATTCTTGTGAGCCCCTAGAAGACCTCAAGTTACTACTCAAGAAATTACCAGTGAAGTGCTAATGACCATACCCATAGAATTACTTTTTGTTACCTTTGTCTTGAACCTCATTTTAGCTCTAGTGTTTCTCTTCACTTGTGCCTCACCTGGAATCCTCATCAACCACTGCTTCTTCTGCAATTATAGCCAATAATCCAATGACGATCCAGTACCTGCTGTATCTTACTATCCCCACCCTCTGTCTATCCCCCTGTCTCTATTGCCCTCTTCTTCTTCCCCCTTTACAGGCAGCTCTCAGGTTTTTAAACCTAACTAATTCTAAATATGCCCCAGAATGTTGGGTTTGTACCCATGCCCAGGGCACGGGGACCTTGGCTTGGCCTGCTTCCATGCAAGAGTGGAGAATAACCCATGGATCCATGTTCTACACCAATTCTGGGAGATACCAAGACATTTACATGGGCAGGGGGACCAAACAGAACTATTCACAACCAATTATAGGGGCTGTATATCAAGGGGTCTGACTTAACACTCAGGACCCTCTTTGTTTAAGCTCTTCACCTTTCAGTTTTGGAACACCGGTGGGGTCACGTTCCCCTTTGCCCTGAAATCTCAAAGTTCATATATATCTAGATAACCACAGCTTAGATCTTTTCTCTAATCCCCTTATAGGCATAAGCAGTCTAAACCCTCCTCTTAATATGTCCTTATGGAGCCAATACAACCATTCTCGCTTTCATCAAGGGAGACCGTTAGAATGCTCAAATTTAGCCCTACTTGCAAATTCCAATTGTGGAACCATCAGAACAGATAATTGTTCTGTTGTCTACTCCAATTAGCCAATTAGAACTCTAATCAATGCTACCAGGAGGCTAATCTTCTGGGAAGGCCCTAATAACAGAATATATAATGACACCCCATGCTTCAGGCATCTTTAGCTGCCAGTTATTTCTGAAAATATACAGAGCACAGTAATCACACCTCGATCAAGTTAATCACACCTCTCAGGAGTACTACCACATATCAGGATGCCTTTCCCTAGGAGATGCATTTACTTTTTCTGTGGGTCTTCCACATATACTTCCCTTCCTACCAATTGGACTGGATTATGCACCTTTGCTTACGTACTTCTCAAAATCACTTTGGCCTCCAAGGACCAACCCATCCCTATACCAGTTTGTACAAATCCACACCCAAAGAAAAAAAGCACCCCACACACACACAAACACCATACTTGTTCCTATACTTGCCATACTTGGCGCAATGGCCATGGCAGGAGGCAGGGAAGCCAGAATCACCACAGCAGTCTCCATCAACGATGTTTATTCAAATCTTTCCCTTGAGTTAGCGGGTTAACCAGCAGATCGCGGCTTTCCTATCATATTACAAGGGCAGATCAACTCTCTAGCTGCAGTAGTTCTTCAAAACAGAAGAGGCTTAGATATCTTTACTGCCTCACAAGGGGGAGTATGTGTTATGTTGTAGGAACAATGTTGTTTTGGGGTCAACCAATCAGGAGAAATTAACACAGACATCCAACACTTACTAGACAAGGCAAAACAACTTAATACACAGGCAACCCTGGGATGGCTAACCTGGGACAGGACATGGTCCTGGTTCTTCTGGCTTTTGCCCTTATTAGGCCCTCTTTTAGGAATTCTACTTAAGCTTCTTTTCAGTCCCTGCTTATTGAATATACTGACATTTTTTTGTCACCTCCCGCCTAGGATCCATCAAACTCCAAATGCTCGCACAGCTGCTCCCCTATCCAACAATATCTTATGCTGCTCTTCAAAGGACAGACTCCCCAGATCTATACCAGTCCCCTCTACATGCCATCACTTGCCACTTCCGTGCCCCACCTGCAAAAAGCACCAAGGCAGTACCTCTTCTATCATGACAGAGAACTAGAGGATGAGACCCTGATCACATTACTCCTTCTCAGCAAGAAGTAGATACAGAAGAGACTCACCACTCCCTTCCTAAAAGATTTCAGGGTTTCAAACTCTTGCGGGGGGAATAATAGAGTAGGCAGGAACGTAGAGATGAACAGGAGGAGGAAGAACTAGCCCTAGCCGAAACTGCCCTTAGAGATCGCCCCATTTTCAGACCTCAGAGCATGCGCACAGGCATAGAAGTCAAGCCCGCAAGTACATCTACATTGCAATTCCCCACTCCAACCCCTGCCCTCAGTGGGTTTTCAAATGGATTATGGAAAATTGACGGCTTGCGCTTGTGCCCTAGAAATAGGAAACATGTGGTTAGAAAAAGGGAAGGTGCTAGAGAGGGAGAGGAAATATCCTACCCACAAGAATAAAAGCCATCAGGAGAGGCGGCTACCCACCCTCACGTCAGCCAGTTCCATGTCGCAGAGTGTACTTGCCTCGCTAATAAACCTTTTTGCCGTTTTTGCCTACCTGACTCTATCTCTCGACTGAATTCTTTCCTTCAAGAAGACAAGAACCGAGGAAAACCACCTTTCCCGGTGACAAAAAGTTACCATCAATAAGTCAAAAAAGAGTTCACAGCCAAGGAGAAAATATTTGTAAATCATATATATGATATGGGTCTAATATCCAGAATATATGATGAACTCATCAGTCAATAAAAATAAAAATAAAACAATAAAAAATAGGCAACATTTTAAAAAATTATATTAAGTTTATTGGGGTGACTTTGTTTCATAAGATTATATAAGTTTTAAGTGTACAATTCTATAATACATCATCTGTATATTGCATTGTTTGAATAGACATTTCTCCAAAGAAGATATACAAATGGCCAATAGGCACTTGAAAAGATACTCAACATCATTAGTCTTTAGAGAAATGCAAATCAAAGTCAGAATGATACTACTTCACATCCACTAGATGGCTATAACTCTTTAAAAATTGGATAATAGCAAATGTTTGCAAGGATGAGAGAAATGGGAACCCTTGTACTTTGCTGGTGAGAATGTAAAAAGACATAGCCACGATGCAAAAACAATTTGGCAGTTTCTCTAGTGTGCCATTTTGATTCACTTCTTGTTGCTTATTATTTTTTTCAGTTTTTTTCTTAGTGACTACTCTGGGGATTGTAAGTAATATCTTAACTATATAACACCCAAGTTTGAATTAATAGCAACTTAGTTTCAATAGTATACTAAACTCGGCTTCCTTACAACTCCATTTCCCTCTTCATGTTGCTATTGTCACAAATTAGATCTTGATACATCTTGCATCTATTACATTGTTTTCTATTTATATTTTTATGCATTTGGCTATTAAAATACACTAGAAAGAACAAAATAACAAACCCAAAATGCTGTAATACTGGCTTTAAAAAGTTATTTGACTTTATGTTTTAGAACAGTTTTAGGTTTACAGAAAATTGAGCAGCAAGCACAGAGAGCCCCCATATATACTACTTCTCCTCCACCAGCCCCCTTCACCGAACTCAGTTTCCCATATTATTAGCATCTTGCATTAGTGTGTACATTTGTTACAATTGATGAATAAGTATTGATACATTATTATCAATTGAAGTCCTTAGTTTACATTAGAGTTCATCCTTTGTGTTCTACATTTCTTTTTTTCTTTTCATTGTGGTAAAATACACATAACATAAAATGTTTAAACAATTTTATGTGCTTATTGACTATTTGTATGTCTTCTTTGAAAAAATGTCTATTCAATGCCTTTGCCCTTAAAAATAAAGCTTTAAAAATAGGGTTGTTTGGTCTTTTGTTGCTGTTGAGTTTCAGTTCTTTATATATTCTTGATATTAACCCCTTGCCATGTATGTGGTTTGCAAGTATGTTCTAGTATTCTATGGGACTGCCTTTTCAGTTTCTTGAGAGGGTCTTTTGATGCACGAAGATTTTTGTGTTTTTTTTAAAGATTTTTATTGGGGAATTGAGGGGATAGGAACAGTGCTGGGGAATTGGGGGAAGGGAAACAGACAAGTTGCTGTCGTTTTGTTCTTCAATCTAGTTGTGGAGGACGTAGCTTCACTGGCCCATGTTGGCACCATCATTGCACTCTTCTCAGGTGAGGCAGATCAGTCGCCAGCTTCTGGGCGGCCACTCACTGCAGCTGCTGGCTGCTCACTCTGGCTGCTGGCTACACACAGTAGCCCACGGCAACGCACTGCAGCAGGGGCTACAGCCCACGCTGTCGCCCGCGACTCAGGCGACTCACGGCAGCCCAGCTCCAGGTTGAGCTGTTGTTCAGTATCTTAGCTGTAGAGGGCAGTGTCACTGGCCCTCATATGTGGGATCCGAACTGGGGTCTTCTGGCATCCCAAGCCAGTTCTTAACCATTGCGCCACTCGGCCGGCTCCAAAGTTTTTAATTTTGATGAAATTCAATTATGTTTTTGGTTTCATATCCAATGATTGCCATTTTGGCAATCATTGCCAAACCCAATGCCATGAAGCTCTTCCCTATGTTTTCTAAGAGTTTCAAAGTTGTAGCTCTTAAGTTTGTCTTTGATCTATTTTGAGTTAATTTTTGTATATGGTGAAAGGTAAGGGCTCAAATTCATTCTTTTGCTTTGGATATTCAGTTTTCCCAACATTATTTCTCAAAAACAATGCTTGTTCCCCATTGAATGGCCTTAGTACCCTTATCAAAAAACATTTGGCCATATATGCAAGGGTTTATTTCTGGGCTATCTATTCTATTTCACTGGTTTATTGTCTGTCTTTATGCCAGTACCATAATGTTTTGATTACCGTAGTTATTGTAGCAAGCTTTGTGTGACATTGTGATTTGTAATAAGTATATATTTGGTCATTCAGTTGACCAAAATATATTTCTCATATATATTTTGCCTTTGTTCACAGTTCCTGGCTCACAGCTCCCAAATCCCTTAAAATTTCTGAGTGATGAGAGTAATGGAAGCTTCTTTTGTCATAATATTTGGTCTCTTGTCTTCAGTTCCTGAAATTTACTTCAGTGCCATTAAGGTGAAATGGGTGTCTTGTTAATCATAACAAGCCCCTTTCTACTATAACAGGGTTTATGTTAATAAAGTGAGTTTTGAAAAGCATCTAAAGATGGTAGATGGTTGCCAGGAGAATCAACCTGGTGATTAGCGAGTTGGAACTTTTAATCCAACCACCCCACCTCCACCTCCTGGAAAAGGAGAGCAACTGGAGGTTGAATAAATTGTCAATTGTGAATGATTTAATCAATCAAGCCTTTTAACAAAGCCTCAGTAAACACCCAAAAGGACGAGTTTTGGGAGCTTCTGGGTTCACGAACACATGGAAATTCTGGGAGAGTGGAGCACTGATAGAAAACATGGAAACTCTACACTCTTTACCCATACCTTGCTATATATCTTCTTGTATCTCTTCCATATGACTGTTCCTGAGTTAAAACGTTTGATAATAAACCAGCAGTCTTATAAGTAAAATGTTTCTCTGAACTCAGTGTGCCACCAGCAAATTAATCAGATCTAAGGAGGGGGTCATTGGAACTTCATGTCTATAGCCATTTGATCAGAAGCACAGATGTAACCTGGACTTGAGACTGGCATCTGAAGATCAGGGGCAGTCTTGTAGACTGAGCCCTTAAATTATGGGATTTGATCCTGCCTCCAGTTAGAGAGTGTAAGAATTGAGTTGAATTGTGGGACACCTTGCTGGTGTCCAAGAGTTGAATTTTAAGATAGGTTTTTCTATTTCTGCAAAATATATTGTTGGGATTTTGATAGAAATTGCATTGAATCTTACAGATTGCTTTGGGTGGTATTGACATCTTAAATATTAAATATTCCAATTAATGAACACAAGATGTATTTCTATAGGTATTTTAAAATTAGTCTCACAAATGTTTTGTAGATTTCAGTGTACAAGTCTTTGGCCTACTTAGTTACATGTATATTTAATTATTTTATTCTTTTGATGCTAATGTAAATGAAATGACTTTCTTAATTTCTTTTTAGATTGTTCATTATTATTGTATAGAAATGCAACCCATTTTTGCTATGTTGATTTTGAATCTTGCAACTTTGTTGAACTTAGCAGATCTAAGAGGATTTTTTTGTGGAATCTTTGGGATTTTCTACACATATGTCATGTCATGTGTCATATGTGAGCACAGATAATCTTATTTCTTTCATTCCAATTTAGATGCCTTTTATTTCTTTTCCTTGCTTCATTGCTCTAGCTGAAACTTCCAATACTACATTGAATACATGTGGGAAATATGGACATCCTTGTCTTGTTCTCTATCTTAAGGAAAAAGCTTTCAGTCTTTCATATACTATATGATATTAGCTACGGGTTTTTCATATATGGCCTTTATTGTGTTGAGGAAGTTTACTTCTGTTCCTAGACTGTTATGTGCTTTGATGAAAGGGTGTTGAATTTTGTCAAGTGCTATTTCTACATGACTTGGAATGATTACATGTTTTTTCGCCTCATTCTGTCAATGCGATGTCTTATAATGATTGATTTCTGTATGTTGAACCATTCTTAAATTCCAGAAGGAAATCTTGATTGGCCATGGTGTATAATTCTTTAAATATGCTGCTTCATTTAGTTTCTTAGCACTTTATTTTGTGAATTTTACATCAATATTCATAAAGGCTATTTGATTGTAGTTTTATTTTCTTGTAATGTCTTTGACTTTGGTACCAGGGTAATGATGGCCTATTGGAATATTAGAAAGTGTTCCCCCCTCCTCCATTTTTTGGAAGAATTTGAGAAGGCTTGCTGTGATTCTACTTTTGTTGCTTGTTATAATTCAATTGTGAAGCCATCTGAACCAGGGTTTTTGTTTATTGGGAGGTTTTAATTACTTATTCAATCTCTTTAAAATATAGATCTATTCATATTTTCTATTTTTCATGATTCAGTCTTTGTAGATTTGGTATTTGTATGAATATGTACATTTCATCCAATTCGTTAGTGTACATAGTTAGTGTTCATAGTATTCCTATAATGCTTTTTATGTGAAATTGGTAAGGTTTCGATTTGCATTTCTGATTTTAGTAATTTGAATCTTTTTTTAAGTTAATTTAGCTGTAGGTTTGTCAAATTTGTTGATCTTTTGAATAACTAAGTTTTGGTTTCATAGATCCACTGTTCTTCTATTCTGTATATACTTCCACTCTAATGTTTATTATTTTCTTCCATCTACTGGCTCTGGTTTAGTTTGCTATTCTTTTTTTAATTCCTAAAGGTGCATAGTTTAGTTGTTGTTTTGAGATCTTTCTCCTTTTTTAATGTAAGCAATGAGAACTACAGCACTGCTTTTGCTGCATCCCAAATGCACTGGTACATATTGTTTTAATTTTCATTTTTCTGAAGGTGTTTTATAATTTCCTTCATGATTACTTATTTGAACTGTTGGTTGTTGAAGGGAGTATCATTTAATTTTCACACATTTTTGAAATTTCCAATTTTTCTTCTGTTATTGATCTTTAATTTCATTCCAACAACAGCAAAAACAAGAACAAAATAAGAATACATTTAACCTAGGAGGTGAAAGATCTGTACACTGCAAATGCTCCTTGACATTGGTCTCAGCAACAACTTTTTTGGATGTGACACCAAAATCACAAGGAAAAAAAGCAAAGATAAATGAGTAGGACTACATCAAACTAAAAACCTTGTGCACAGCAAAGGAAACAATCAACTAATGAAAAGGCACACTACAGAATCGGAGAAAATATTTGCAAACCATGTATCTGAGAAGGGTTTAATATCCCAAATGTATAAGGACATCATACAATTGAATAGTAAAAATAAAATAATCCAATTAAAAATGGGCAAAGGACCTAAATAAACAGTTTTCCACAGAAGAGATATAAATGGCCAATAGGTCTACGAAAAAATGCTCAGCATCACTAATCATCAGGGAAATGCAAATCAAAATCATAATGAGATATTACTTCATACCTTTTAGAACGGCTATTATCCAAAAGACAAGAGATAATGTGTAGGTGAGGATGTAGAGAAAAGGGAACGCTTGTACTTCGTTGGTGGGAAATAAATTGGTACAGCTGCTATCAAAAACAGTATATATACATATACACAAAATAGAATATTATTTGGCCATGAGGAAGAAGGAAATCCTGCCTTTTGTAACAACATGGATGGACCTTGACGGCATGTTATGTGAAATAAATTAGGCAGAATGACAAACACTATATAATCTCACTTTTATGTGAAATTTAAAAAGTAAAACTCATAGAAAGAGTGAGTAGATTTGTGGTTGCTAGAGCTCAGGGTTGGGGGAAATGGAGAGATGTCAGTCAAAGGATACAAACTCCCAATTAAAGTTTTATTTTAATTATTATATAATTTTAATAAATCCTGGGAATCTAATGTACTATATGCTGACTATTGCTAACAATACTGTATTATATACTTGAAAATTGCTAACAGAGTATATCTTAAATGTCCTCACAACAAAAATGAAATGGTGGTAGAGGTGTTAACTAACCCCACTGTGGTAATCATTTCACAATATATGTTTATCAAGTCATCACATTTTACACTTTAAACTTAAGAAATATTACATATCAGTTACGTATGTATCAATAAAAATGGGGAAACAAACTCATCTCCAAACCCAAGGCCATGTAAATTTTCTCTTACATTGTCCTCTTCAAGTTGTATATTTTTGTGTTTACATTTAAGTCTATGCTCCATTTTGAGTTCATTTTTGTGAAATGTGTAAGGTCTATCTATATTCATTTTTTTACACATAGTTGTCCCTTTGTTGAAAAGAATGTCATTTCTCCAATGAACTGCTTTTTCACTTTTGTCAAAGACCAATTTTCCATAATGTGTATGTGTATTTCTGGGCTCTTTAATCTGTTCCATTGATCTATTTGTCTGTTATTTCATCAATACCTCACTGTCTTATTCACTTTAGCTCCGTAGTAAGTCCTGATGTCAGATAGTATCAGTCTCATCTGTCACCAGCTGTATTCTTGTCTTTCAGTATTGTATTGGCTATTTGTTTTTGCCCTTCCATATAAGCTTTTGAGTAATTGTTTCAATATCCACAAAATAATTTGCTTGGATTTTTGTTGGAATTGTGTTGAATCTATACATCAAGGTAGGAGGATCTGATGTCTTAACAACACCTATCTAAGAACATGAAATGCTTTTCCATTTATTTTGATCTTTGATCTCTTTCATCAGTGTTTTGTAGTTTTTCACTTATAGGTTTTGTGCATATTTTGCTATATTTATACCTAAGTATTTCATTTTGGATGCAAATATAAATGTTATTGTGCTTTTAATTTCAAGTTCTTCTTTTTTATTGCTGGTATATAGAAAAGAAATTGATTTTTGTATGCTAAACTAGTATCCTGAAACCTTGTTATAATTGCTTATTAGTTCCACAAGTGTTTTGGTTGATTCTTTGAGATTTGTACACAATCTTATCATCTAAGAACAAAGATAGCTGTATTTCTTCATTTTTAAATTTGTGTGCCTTTTCTCTTCTTGTCTTATTCTATTAGTCAGGACTTCCAGTAAGATGTTGATTAGGAGAGGTGAGAGGGGCCATCCTTGTCTTATTCTTGATATTACAGTGAAAATGTCTATTTTCTCACTATGAAGTATGATATTAGCTGAAGATTTTTTTAGATGTTCTTTATTAAGTTGAGGAATTTATACTGTTATTCTAATTTGCTGAGAGATTTTATCATGAATAGGCATTGAATTTTATCAAATGATTTTGTTGCATGTATTGATGTGATCATATGATTTTTTTTCTTCACCCAGTTGATGTGATTTGTTACATGAAAAGATTTTTCAAATATTGAATGAGCCTTGTATATACGTGGCATAATTTCCACTTGGTTATGATAGATAGTCTATACATTTTCTAATATTTTGTTGAGGATTTTTACATCTTCTCCATGAGATATATTGATCGCAACTTTTACTTTAATATGATGTCTTTATCTGATTGTGGTATTAGAATAATGCTGGCATCATAGAATGAGTTAGGAAGTATTCTCTCTGCTTTAATTTTCTAGAGATTGTGGAAAGTTGGTATAATTTCTTACTGAAACATTATTAATGCAAAAACTGGATATTTCTCGTTTTTTAAAAGATTTTATTGGGGAATTGGGGGCGGGGAACAGCGTTGGGGAATTGAGGAAGGGGAACAGACAAGTTGCTGTTCTTTTGTTCTTCAGTCTAGTTGTGGAGGACGTCATTTCACTGGCCCATGTTAGTATTGTGATCATTGCGCTCTTCCTGAATGAGGCAGATCAGTCACCGGCCTCTAGACAGCTGCTCATGGTGGCTCTTAGCAGCTCACGCCAGCTGCCGGCTGCTTACGCTGGCTGCAAGTCACTCACGGTAGCTTTACAGCAGCTCACTGAAGCTCCACTGAAGCCTACGCCGTCGATGGCGACTCACGGCAGCCCAGCTCCAGGTTGATCTGTTGTTCACCATCTTAGCTGTAGAGGGCGCAGCATCACTGGCCCTAATGTGGGGTCTGAACCAGGGCCCTGCTGCTCAGAGCTGGTGTCCCAAGCCAACTCTTAACCAACGCACCACTCAGCCGGCCCTGGATATTTCTTGATGTTAAGAAATTATTCATTTTTAAAAGTTTATTGGAGTAACAATTGTTAGTAAATTTACATAGGTTTCAGGTGTACAATTCTGTTATACATAATTTATATTTCACATTGTGTGTTCGCCACCCAGAGTCAGTTCTCCTTCTATCACCACATACGTATTTGATCCCTTTTACCCTCATCTACCAACCTCCTCCCCCCTTACCCTCTGGTAACCACTAAACTATCATCTGTGTCTATGAGTTTTTGTTTCTTCATTTGTTTGTTTTGTTTCTTTGTTGTTTTCAATTGTATATACCACATATAAGTGAAATCATATGGTTCTCGACTTTTTCTGTCTGGCTTATTTCACTTAGCATAATAATCTCAAGATCTATCCATGTTGACACAAATGGCACTACTTCATTTTATGGCAGAATAGTATTCCATTATATATATATATANATATATATATATATATATATATATATATATATATATATATATATATATATATATATATATATATATATATATAAAATCACATTTTCTTTATCTAATCATCTATCAAAGGACACTTTGGTTGTTTCCATGCCTTGGCCACCATAAATAAAGCTGCAGTGAACATTGGAGCACATATATCTTTATGGATAAAAGCTTTCAGATTTTTGGAGTGTAGACACCCAGGAGAGGGATTGCTGGGTCATATGGTAATTCTACTCTTAATTTTTGTGGAACCTCCATGTTGCCTTCCACAGTGGCTGCACCAATTGGCATTCCCACCAACAGTGTATGAGGGTTCCTTTTTCTCCACAGCCTCTCCAACACTTGTTATCATTTGTCTTGCTGATGATAGCCATCCTAAACAGTGTGAGGTGATTGTGGTTTTTGTTTGCATTTTTCTGTTGATTAGTGATGTTGGGCATTTTTTCATATGTCTATTGGCCATTTGTATGTCCTCTTTGGAGAAATGTCTATTCAGGTCCTCTGCCCATTTTTTAATTAGATTGTTCATTTTTGTTGTTGTTGAGTTGTATGAGTTCCTTATATATTTTGGATATTAGCCCCTCATTGGAGGAGTTGTTTGCACAAATCTTCTCCCATTTGGTTGGTTCCCTCTTTATTTTGTTGATGGTTTCTTTTGCTGTGCAGAAACTTTTTAGTTTGATATAGTCTCATTCATTAATTTTAGCTTCTACTTCCCTTGCCTTTGAAGTCAAATTCATAAAATCCTCTTTGAATTCAAGGTCCGTAAGTTTAGTACCTATGTTTTCTTCTATGCAATTTGTTGTTTCAGTTCTTATGTTTAGGTCTTTGATCCATTTTGAGTTAATTTTGGTATATGGTGACAGCAGTGTAGATTCATTCTTATGGACAGATAAATTTTGACAAAGAAGCCAATAACATACAATGGAGAAAAGACTGCCTGTTAAATAAATGGTGCTGGGAGAATTGGAAAGTCACATGCAAAATAATGAAATTTACTGAAATATTTTATAGAATTCATCAGTTAAACTATATGGGCCTTGTACTCTCTATTTTGGAAGTTTAAAAATGATTGCTTCAATTTCTTTGATAGATATAGTCCTGTTTAAATTATCTATTCCCTTTGTGTGAATTTTGACACACTTTGTCAAGGAATTGTTACTTTTCAACTTGGATATCAAATTTATGTGAATAGTGATTCATAATATTTCTTTATTATTCTTTTGATGTCTATTGGGTCCATGGGTTCAATAGTGTCAACATCTCTTTCATTTCTGATATTAATAATCTGTGTCTTCTCTCTTTTTTCTTGATTAGCCAGGGTAGAAGCTTATCAATTTTATTAATCTTTCCAAAGAACCACATTTTATTTTAATTGATTTTTTCTATTGATTTGTTATTTTCTCATTTATTGATATATGTTCACATTCAATATTATTTTATATTAATTTCAGGTGTATAGCATAGTGGTTAGACATTTATGTGATTTAAGAAGTGATCCCCTTGGGCCGGCCGAGTGGCTCAGATGGTTAAGAGTGCGAGTTCTGAGCAACAGTGTTGCCAGTTCAATTCCCACAAGGGCCAGTGAGCTGCGCCCACGCTGAGCTGCTGCTGAGCTGTCAACAGGTGGCAGTATTGCTCCATATTTTGAGCATTTGCTCTTAGCAACAAGGTTTCCAGTTCAACTCCTGCATGGGATGGTGGGCTACTCCCACCCACGACTAAGATTGAACATGGCACCTTGAGCTGAGCAGCCGTGAACTGCTGATGGGCAGCCAGATGGCGACTGGACTTGGAGCTGATCTAGCTGCGCCCTCCACAACTAAGACTGAAGAACAACAACTTGGCTGTTCCCCTTCCCCAGTTTACCAACACTGTTCCCTTTCCCCAATTCCCCAATAAAAAATATCTTAAAAAAAAATAAAAAAGAAGTGATCCCCTTGACTACTCTTGTATATGGTTCTATGCATAGTTATTACCATATTATTGACTATATTCTCTATGCTTTACTTTACATCCCCATGACTATTTTGTAACTACCAATCTGTACTTCTTAATCCCTTCACCACTTTCACCCTACCCCCAAACCCCCTCCTATCACCCTGATAAATCTAGTACACATCTGACACCATCATAGTTATTACAATATTGTTGACTATATTCCTTATGCCATACCCTACATCCCAATGACTACTGTGTAACAGCTAACTTGTATTTCTTAATCCGTTCCCTTTTTTTCACTCACCCCAACCCCCTCACACCTGGCAACCATCAAAATATACTCTGTATTTATAAGTTTATTTCTGTTTTGTTTGTTTATTTTGTTCTTTAGATTCCACATATAAGCAAAATTACATTGCACCTGTCTTTCTCTGTGTTACACTCCACTCAGCATAATACCCCCCAGGTCCATCCATGTCACCACAGATGGCAAGGACCTATTCCCATCCATGGCTGAACAATAGCCTATTGTATATATGTATCACTTCCTCTTTATCCATTCAACCATCAACAGACACCCAGGCTGCTTCCACATCTTGGTTATTATAAACAATTCTGCAATGAACATATGGATGTATTTGTCCCCTTGAAGCAGCATTTTGGATTTCTTCAGATAAATACCCAGAAGTGGGATTACTGGGTATTTCTTTGTCTCTTGTTATAGCCTTTGTTATAAAGCCTATCTTGTCTGGTATGAGTATTGCTACTTTAGCTTTTCTGTTTGTTTGTTTGTTTCCATTTTCATTAAATATATTTGTCCCATCGCTTTACTTTTAGTCTGTGTGTGCCTTTAAATCTGAAGTGAGTCTCTTGTAGGCAGCATATGTAAGGGTCTCGTTTTCCTATCCATTCAATCACCCTATCATTGATTGGAACATTTAATTCATTTACATTAAAGTAATTGTTGATAGGTATGTAGTTATTGCCATTTTGTAATTCATATTTTTTATATATATTTTTTCTTTTTATCTTACAGAAGTCCCTCTAAGACTCCTTGTAATTCTGGTTTGCTGGTGATGAACTCCTTTAGCTTTTTCTTGTCTGGGAAGCACTTTATCTGCCCTTTGATTCTAAATGATAGCTTTGCTGGGTAGAATAATCTGGGTTGTAGGTCCTTGCTTTTCATCACTTTGAATATTTTGTGCCAATCTCGTCTAGCCTCCAAAGTTTCTGTTGAGAAGTCAGCTTGTAGTCTTATGGGAGCTCCCATAAGACATGTAGGTAACTAACGGCTTTTTTCTTGTTGCTTTTAAGATTCTGTTTTTGTCTTTAAGCTTTAGCATTTTAATTATGATGTGTCTTGGTGTAGGCCTGTTTTGGTTCATCTTGTTTGGGACTCTGTGCTTCCTTGGCTTGTATATCTGTTTCCTTCTCCAGGTCAGGGAAGCTTTGTGTTATTGTTGCTTCAAAAAGGTATTGCTTGTTCTCTCTCTCTTCCTTCTGGTACCCCTCTGATGCAAATGTTGATACCCTGAGTGTTATCCCATAGACCCCTTAAACTCTTCTCATTTTTTTTATTCTTTTTTCTTTTTGCTGTTCTGATTGGGTGTTTTCTGTTATGTTACCTTCTAAATTGGTGATTTGATCCTCAAATTCATCTAATCTGCTGTCGAGTCCCTCTAATGTATTCTTTATTTCAGTTATTGTATGCTCTATTTCTGACTGATTCTTTTTTTGTTTTCTATGTCCATTTTTATGTTTCCCATCTCTTTGTTGAAGTTCTGCCTGAGATCATTGAGCATCCTTATAACCAATGTTTGGAACTCTGCATCTTATAGATTGCTCATCTCCACTGTGTTTAGTTCTTTTTCTGGACCTTTGTTCTGTTGTTTCAATTAGGATATGTTTCTTTGTCTCCCATTTTGGCTGCCTTCTTGTATTTTTTTCCATGTATCAGGTAGGGCTGCTATGCCTCCTGGTCTTAGTAGAGTGGTGTTTTCTTTGATTTGACCTATTTGTTACTTGTAGTGTCCCTTTTTATCCCTCACAATTTCCCCTACTCTGAAGTTTGCTTTGTTTGAAAATAATAAAGCTTCTCCAACTTTCTTTTGAGGATGCTAATATAAAAGGTAGTGTGTTATCAATTTCAAAATTCACTTGCTCAATGCTGGTATATAGGAAAGCAAGTGAATTTTATTGATTAACCTTATCCTCTAACCTTGCTAGAATGGCTTATTAGTTCCAGGAATTTATTGTCTATTCTTTCCGATATTCTTCATAGACAATCATGTCATCTGCAAAGAAAGACAGTTCTATTTCTTCTTCCCAATCTGTATTCCTTTTATATATTTTTCTGGTCTTAATGCATTTGCTATGAATTCCAATACAATGTTGAAAAGGAGTGGTGAGAGGGAACACACTTGATTTTTTCCTGATCTTAATGGTAAAGCTTCTAGTTTCTAACCATTAAGATGATGTAAGCTGTAGAGTTTTTGTAGGTGTTCTTTATTAGGTCAAAGAAGTTCCACTCTATTCCTAGTTTACTGGGACAGCTTTATTTTTTTGCATGTGGCTGGCTATTCAGTTGTCCTGCCATGGCTTGTGAATGGACAGGAGTTTCAATAAATGGTGGTTACATTTCAGTCAGTGGAATGTGAAAGAAAACGATGTGGGCATTTTTTCACCAAGGATTTAAAGAGGCAGGTGGACTACCTCTACTCTTTTTTAGTCCCATTTTCTTGGCTGGATGCAGGCTATGATGATGCCCCATCATAATGATACAATAAGTAAGTGATGGTTAGGTAATGTGAAATATAAAAAACGGTACTATGGACTTCTCATTAGTTTTTCTATTTTGAAAAGTAATTTGACATTCAATTAAATGTCAGTATTTGCTAGCATTGTGGTAATTCAGGATTTTTTTCTCTTTGCAAATCTAATAACCTCACTTCTTTAGTCCTTTAGTTCTAGAAATCCTTAAGGATATTTTTCATGTCCTGAATTTCAATGGCTTCCACATGATTTTTCCAGGTGGTGTTGCCACACTAAGCTTTACTGTCAAGCATTTAAGTCCTTTCAATTTCTCCCCCCAATTTTCCCAACTACTGACCATACATAGAGTCCTCATGATGTCAGAGCTGAGTACTAGCCTAAATTTTAAAGCCATGTTGGAAAGGAGAATGTTTTCCTCTCTTTAGGTTACACTTTATAAAGGAAATCTACACACCAGAGTGTAAAAGTTTTTTTGAAAACAGTTATCTCTGGGATAACTTATGAACCTACCTTTACTCTCTGATTTTAAAGATGACACTTAACCTATCTCGTATAGACACATAAAAAGCCAACACATAAAAAGTTTAAAATATGATTTTTCTCAGTTCAAACAATGTTAACTAGCAAATACTGCTTGTTCTGTAAATGAATTGAGTACTAAATAATGGCCCAACAGACATTTCAAAGTCACACAGAAAAATCAGTAAGCTTTTGGCAGATCCAATCCACTGTCAGTAAATATCTTGGAATCAACATTTGAGCACCTCGAGAATTACCAGAAAAATTTACCCTGGTATGATTGTAAACTTTTAGATAGGAAATTAAATAAAATGTTATAGAAACCACAAGTGAATGTGAGCTCCATGAAAACAAGAAATTGTTTGTTCACACTGCATCCCCAGTGCCTAGGACAAAGTAGGTACTCAACATATGCTTACTAAATGAATGAAAGACACAAGTAACTTTAAGAAAGACAAGAAGCACTTCAGGGATGCAAAGAGATTAAGACACCCACAGATCCCAGCAGTGCTCAGACTCCCATCTTCAAAGCTAGCGTTCACCCAAGAGAGTATACCATGGAACTACGAAACAAAATCTATGAATGAGATAAAGCTGTTTACACTGCACAGTAACAGTTGCTGTACTCTGATAATTGATATCCATTGTCTCCAGATACTGTATAGAATGACCTCCAGAGTTTTGGGGGGCTATTACTTTAATATTACACAGTTATACTAAATATCTAAAAACAAATAAAAGCTTCTGTGAAATTTCACGGTAAGCATATGGTTCCATTATCATCCTGAGAAACAGTGATTTTGAGCAAATAGGTACTTTCTTCAAGATGAACCTCAAAGACCATTGCAAAAAATCTCTCTTCTTTAGAAAAGAGAGAGAAAGGAACTGATGCAGAGGGTGGTTACAGTGATGAGCAATGAGCTGCAAAATCGATCCTTTCAGAGGTGAAGCCCAAGTAAACAAAGTCAAGGGGAATGGACTTTATCAGGATGGTCAGTGAATTTGGATTCTACTGCTGCTGTATCAAATTACCACAAACTTGGTGGTTTTGTTGTGGGCCAAACGAGTGCCCCCCACCAAAGACTTTTAAGTGTTCTTGCCTATAGAAATGTTAAGTATAGACATGTTAAGTATAGAAACGTTAAGTCTCCTCCATAGTTTCTTAGTTCCTTAGCTCCTGGCTTTGATTACTTTTCTAACCAGCTTGTGAATCCTAGACTAAAGATTGCTCCTAGACTGAATCCTAGAATTCTCCTATCCCCTCTGCTTCTTGATTGCTTTGTAAGTCAGTTTCTGAAACCTAAGCTATAACAATATCCTACCCTGCTTCAGATAACTACTTGAGAGCTTGTGACTTCCCAATATCCCCCAGGCCAGTAAGCCTAATGATTCTTTCCAAACCCACTCTGGGCCCAGACAACTGACGCCACCTGAATGACAGGCTGAATGGCAACAGGCTTCATAAGAGCTAACAGATTTATTAATTAAAATCTATTTTTCCTCATTCAGGGGCCTTGGGGATACAGATGACATCGCAACAAGATTGCCAGTCACAACCAAAGAAGCCAGCACAGTCTTCCAGGCGGATCTTGAGACCCCCTCCTCTCATCTGAGATCAGCTAGGGTGAGAGTTCTGTGAATCCCCCAATAGGCAGGGACAGCTCTACGCCCCTGCCCAGCAGGAAGCAGATACAGAAGAAGAGACCTCCTGTCCCTCAACTTCCATAGAGATTTTATAAGGATCACGTCTCTCAAGGGGAAAACTAGGCAGGCATTGGGTCTCTGCATTCCTGCATGTCCCTCAGAGTGGGACCACCAAGGAGACCTCCCCTCTCCACCCAAAACTCCCCCTTTGTATTGTAATTACCTACGCCTGAGGGAAAACAAATGGGCACAAAATAACCAATTAGATCAGACCAGTCACTCGGACCTGCGCAGTACCTCTTGTCAATCACAGGTGCCAATCAAGTGGTCTCACACCCAAAGGGGAACAGCCCATTCTAGAGAAAGGGGATAAAAACGCCACGTCCTGGGAAGTTTGCCCTGCTCTTTTTGACCCTTTCTTCCCTTTTTGAACCCCTTCCTTACGTTTTTTGAGCCTTTTGAGCCTCGCCTTTGCACGTGGCCTACTCCAAACTCTTTGGAATGTAATTTCTCTTCTAATAATGGGCCCTTGAGCCATTCTCTACTGCTCGGACCTACTTCTACTTTTTTGAAATGTACTATCTCTTCGAATAAACTACTTTTTACTCCGGTATCTCATTCAATTCTTTGCTCGAGTTGCCAAGGACCTGGACTTCACGCCGAGAAGGGCCCACTCTCCGACAACAGTTTAAAATAGTGAAAATTAATTATCTTACAATTCTGGAGTTTGGAAATACTAAAAGGTCTCAGTAGCCTGAAATAAAGGTGATGTCAGGGCTTCATTCATCCAAGGGATTCTGGGGAGAATCTGTCTCCTTGCCTTTTCCAGCTTCTGGGAGCTGCCTGCATTCCCTGGTCCCTGATTTCCTTCCATCTTCAAAATGAGCAATGGCCTGTCAGCCTATCCAGTCTTTCTCATGCTATTTTACTGTGGCACTGATTCTTCTGCCTGGCTCTTCCACATTTAAAGTACTCTTGCCATTGCATTGGCCAAAATAATTCACCATATTCTTAATCTTTAAATTCAGCTGATTAGCAGTCTTAATCCCATTAGTTTAATTCCATCCACTGTTAATTCTCCTTTGCCTTGTAGCATCATATATTTACAGGTTCCAGAGAATAGGACATGGACATGTTTGGGGGCAATTCATACAGTCCACCACAGTGACAGTTGTCACGTCCAGCGTGGCAAGGGCATACAGGTTTCTCTTAAGGGGAGACGTAGATTGAATAAGAGCAAGAGACAAAAGTAAGATTAAGAGCGAGACCAAGGGACTCAGCCAGAGAAGACTGAGTGAGCCCAGAATCGGGTCAGCGCATAGCTTTTATTGAGAAATTTGAAAAGAAGTGAAACTGTTTTAC